>NC_056743.1:345921847-346007686 GCF_019279795.1 Protopterus annectens
CCTAGCCCTACTGATGCTGTATATACCTAGCCCTACTGATGCTGTATATACCTAGCCCTACTGATGCTGTATATACCTAACCCTACTGATGCTGTATATACCTAGCCCTACTGATGCTGTATATACCTAGCCCTACTGATGCTGTATATACCTAGCCCTACTGATGCTGTATATACCTAGCCCTACTGATGCTGTATATACCTAGCCCTACTGATGCTGTATATACCTAGCCCTACTGATGCTGTATATACCTAACCCTACTGATGCTGTATATACCTAGCCCTACTGATGCTGTATATACCTAGCCCTACTGATGCTGTATATACCTAACCCTACTGATGCTGTATATACCTAGCCCTACTGATGCTGTATATACCTAGCCCTACTGATGCTGTATATACCTAGCCCTACTGATGCTGTATATACCTAACCCTACTGATGCTGTATATACCTAACCCTACTGATGCTGTATATACCTAGCCCTACTGATGCTGTATATACCTAACCCTACTGATGCTGTATATACCTAGCCCTACTGATGCTGTATATACCTAGCCCTACTGATGCTGTATATACCTAGCCCTACTGATGCTGTATATACCTAGCCCTACTGATGCTGTATATACCTAGCCCTACTGATGCTGTATACCTAACCCTACTGATGCTGTATATACCTAACCCTACTGATGCTGTATATACCTAGCCCTACTGATGCTGTATATACCTAACCCTACTGATGCTGTATATACCTAGCCCTACTGATGCTGTATATACCTAACCCTAGCCCTACTGATGCTGTATATACCTAACCCTACTGATGCTGTATATACCTAGCCCTACTGATGCTGTATATACCTAACCCTACTGATGCTGTAGATACCTAGCCCTACTGATGCTGTATATACCTAGCCCTACTGATGCTGTATATACCTAACCCTACTGATGCTGTATATACCTAGCCCTACTGATGCTGTATATACCTAGCCCTACTGATGCTGTATATACCTAACCCTACTGATGCTGTAGATACCTAGCCCTACTGATGCTGTATATACGTTCATATAGCCACTCTTTTAATTTCCGTTCTGATAGCTATGTCAGAGTAGACAGTTTGCAAAATTTTGCCCTTATCCATTGACTTGATGACCTTCTCAAAAAAGTCCCCCAGGTTCAGTAGGCATGTCCTTGTCAATCATTTCCATGATAAATCTTTCCATGGCTTTGTATTTGAGACTAGTCAGACTAATGAGTCAGTAGATGCATCTAAATCTTAACATTGAAGACGCAAAATGTTGAACACTCACAAGAGAGAAAATGCTGAAACTCGAATTCGGTATTGTGGGGGGCTGCACCCCCCACACCCCCTATTAAATATATATTCCAACTCCGAGATCACACTACAGTGAGGAAAGGGCAAATATCCCAATCTTTACTGTGCTGTAATCTCAAAAACTAACCAATATTTCTGTGCTTTAGCTGTTGTGCAGTTCGACATTTTGATTTTTCAATAACATGATATAGATCCCTGGATCTATTGATTGTCTGCCCTTGTACAGAGGGATGACCACTGCAGCCTTCTATTTACATGGTACAAACCCATGCAGAGGCCATGGTTGAAGAGTGACACCAGTGGACCTGATAGGTCATATTTCAGACTATTTTGGAGGCATCCTAGAGTATTACCAGGACCCATCAAAGTTGTATTCTTAGTCTTAGAGCATGCATCTAAGACTTGCTCCATACTGATTGTTGTGGGGGGGGGGGTAGCTGGACGGTAAAGTTGGAGCTGAATTTTCCAGTTATAAGATTTGCTATATCTCCTGGCATCACATGAACATGATTCCATTTACCAAGAGTTTGGCAAACTGATGTGTGTGTGTGTGTGTGTGTGTGTGTGTGTGTGTGTGCCTGCCTATGAGGTTTCTGACATAGCCAAAGAAGGCCTTATGGTTGTCCTTGGCTTGCGACACTATCTTTTATTTATTTTATTTATTTATTGACATTTGTTAACCAGGTTTGTCCAACTGGGCTTGTGGCCCATTTTCAGTGGAGACCCGAGGAGAAATGCTCCAGTAATACATTTTAAAACAAGTACAGTTTTCAACAATATTGATATAATAGCAGTTATAGCAAAACAATTCACATATGTTGGGATACATGCATAAAGTTAAAGTTGCATTAAAAAGAAGCTAAGTAACAATTTTACATTGATATAGTTCAATAGGTCAACAATGAACATTTTTTGTTTGTATAAAATTGTGCAAATGCATAGTAGACACATTGGAGACAGAGGTGTAATGAGGTACTAAGTATGGTCCTTTTGAGGGTACATCATTTTGCTTTGTTGAACTTAATTTGTGTACTCAATTTGATGAGATAGTTTTTATTTATTTATTTATTTATTTATTTATTTATTTTGGTGTTGCATTTTCCTAATTTTAGCTGTGACTTTTTTTTGTTGTACAGTGTGTTTAATTTTGGATTCCAACAGGGAGATTTGTTTGTTGAGTTAGTTTGAACTTACATATGCTAGGCACAGCAGCCTCTCTTCTGTCATTAACACTGTTGTACAGAGCTTCTGAGAATAATTACACTGGATTTGGAAGGGCTTGAAATTTTTACAGGCTGTCCCTCAATAAAAGATAGTTTGCCTTGGAGTAGTTTTGAATTGTTACAGGTTTTGCTGGGGTTGCAGAACTGATTCTAATTTCAAAGGAAACTGCTTTGAGGTCTTACCTTATTAGAGAGGACAGAACACTTGGTGGGGGGGTGCAGAGTTCTCCCATATTTATGGGTACCAAGTCCAATATGTTTGTACCTGTACTAGGGGCATGTAAAGAACACAGAAGATTGTTTGAGCTGCATTACATGTACAACAAATGTAAAATAAAATAAATAAAATAAAAATAAAACTGACTTATTTAAACCACACCTAAGCTTAGATTTGCTATGAAAAAATAAAACCAAATTAAGAGGGGACTCAATAAATGCATACATTCCCTTGGCAAAGTGAACAATCCTTCTATAAGTAGAAAGGAAGGTGGCTGAGTAAATGAAAGGCAACACATTCCTGCTGAATCATGTGCAGCACAAAGAAGAGCATCTCTACGCAAATGAGAATTAGTTCTGTTACTCTGGTGAGTAATCATCGTGAGTAGCTTTATAGACAGAATAAATGGCAGGGTGCCCAATAATAAAATGAAGGGCAGGGTGCCCAGTAATAGGATAAAGAGTAGTGTGCCCAGTAATAGCATAAAGAGCAGGGTGCCCAGTAATAGGATAAAGAGCAGGGTGCCCAGTAATAGAATAAAGGGCAAGGTGCCCAATAATAGAATAAAGAACAGGGTGCCCAGTAATAGGATAAAGGACAAGGTGTCCAGTAATAGAATGAAGGGCAGGGTGCCCAGTAATAGGATAAAGAGTAGTGTGCCCAGTAATAGGATAAAGAGCAGGGTGCCCAGTAATAGGATAAAGGACAAGGTGTCCAGTAATAGAATGAAGGGCAGGGTGCCCAGTAATAGGATAAAGAGTAGTGTGCCCAGTAATAGGATAAAGAGCAGGGTGCCCAGTAATAGAATAAAGGGCAACGTGCCCAATAATAGAATAAAGAACAGGGTGCCCAGTAATAGGATAAAGGACAAGGTGCCCAGTAATAGGATAAAGGATAAGGTGTCCAGTAATAGAATGAAGGGCAGGGTGCCCAGTAATAGGATAAAGAGTAGTGTGCCCAGTAATAGAATAAAGGGCAAGGTGCCCAATAATAGAATAAAGAACAGGGTGCCCAGTAATAGGATAAAGGACAAGGTGCCCAGTAATAGGATAAAGGACAAGGTGTCCAGTAATAGAATGAAGGGCAGGGTGCCCAGTAATAGGATAAAGAGTAGAGTGCCCAGTAATAGCATAAAGAGTAGGGTGCCCAGTAATAGAATAAAGGGCAAGGCGCCCAATAATAGAATAAAGAACAGGGTGCCCAGTAATAGGATAAAGGACAAGGTGCCCAGTAATAGAATGAAGGGCAGGGTGCCCAGTAATAGAATGAAGGGCAGGGTGCCCAGTAATAGGATAAAGAGTAGCGTGCCCAGTAATAGAATAAAGGGCAAGGTGCCCAGTAATAGAATAAAGAACAGGGTGCCCAGTAATAGGATAAAGGACAAGGTGCCCAGTAATAGGATAAAGGTCAAGGTGTCCAGTAATAGAATGAAGGGCAGGGTGCCCAGTAATAGGATAAAGAGTAGTGTGCCCAGTAATAGGATAAAGAGCAGGGTGCCCAGTAATAGAATAAAGGGCAAGGTGCCCAATAATAGAATAAAGAACAGGGTGCCCAGTAATAGGATAAAGGACAATGTGTCCAGTAATAGAATGAAGGGCAGGGTGCCCAGTAATAGGATAAAGGTGCCCAGTAATAGGATAAATGACAAGGTGCCCAGTAATAGAATGAAGGGCAGGGTGCCCAGTAATAGGATAAAGAGTAGTGTTCCCAGTAATAGCATAAAGAGTAGGGTGCCCAGTAATAGAATAAAGGGCAAGGTGCCCAATAATAGAATAAGGAAAGGAACAGGGTGCCCAGTAATAGGATAAAGGACAAGGTGTCCAATAATAGAATGAAGGGCAGGGTGCCCAGTAATAGGATAAAGAGTAGAGTGCCCAGTAATAGCATAAAGAGTAGGGTGCCCAGTAATAGAATAAAGGGCAAGGCGCCCAATAATAGAATAAAGAACAGGGTGCCCAGTAATAGGATAAAGGACAAGGTGCCCAGTAATAGGATAAAGGATAAGGTGTCCAGTAATAGAATGAAGGGCAGGGTGCCCAGTAATAGGATAAAGAGTAGTGTGCCCAGTAATAGAATAAAGGGCAAGGTGCCCAATAATAGAATAAAGAACAGGGTGCCCAGTAATAGGATAAAGGACAAGGTGCCCAGTAATAGGATAAAGGACAAGGTGTCCAGTAATAGAATGAAGGGCAGGGTGCCCAGTAATAGGATAAAGAGTAGAGTGCCCAGTAATAGCATAAAGAGTAGGGTGCCCAGTAATAGAATAAAGGGCAAGGCGCCCAATAATAGAATAAAGAAGAGGGTGCCCAGTAATAGGATAAAGGACAATGTGTCCAGTAATAGAATGAAGGGCAGGGTGCCCAGTAATAGGATAAAGAGTAGTGTGCCCAGTAATAGGATAAAGAGCAGGGTGCCCAGTAATAGGATAAAGAGCAGGGTGCCCAGTAATAGAATAAAGGGCAAGGTGCCCAATAATAGAATAAAGAACAGGGTGCCCAGTAATAGGATAAAGGACAAGGTGCCCAGTAATAGAATGAAGGGCAGGGTGCCCAGTAGTAGGATAAAGAGTAGTGTGCCCAGTAATAGAATAAAGGATAAGGTGCCCAGTAATAGAATAAAGGGCAGGGTGCCCAGTAATAGGATAAAGAGCAGGGTGCCCAGTAATAGAATAAAGGACAAGGTGCCCAGTATTAGAATGAAGGGTAGGGTACCCAGTAATAGGATAAAGACCAGCTTGACCAGTAATAGAATAAAGGGCAGGGTGCCCAGTAATAGGACAAAGGACAAAGTGTCCAGTAATAGAATGAAGGGCAGGGTGCCCACTAATAGGATAAAGAGTAGGGTGCCCAATAATAGGATAAAGGACAAGGTGCCCAGTAATAGAATGACGGGCAGGGTGCCTAGTAATAGGATAAAGAGTAGTGTGCCCAGTAATAGGATAAAGAGCAGTGTGCCCAGTAATAGAATAAAGGACAAGGTGCCCAGTAATAGAATAAAGGGCAAGGTGCCCAGTAATAGAATGAAGGGCAGGGTGCTCAGTAATAGAATGAAGGGCAGGGTGCCCACTAATAGGATAAAGAGCAGGGTGCCCAGTAATAGGATAAAGATTAGGGTGCCCAATAATAGAATAAAGGACAAGGTGGCCAGTAATAGAATGAAGGGCAGGGTGCCTAGTAATAGGATAAAGAGTAGTGTGCCCAGTAATAGGATAAAGAGCAGGGTGCCCAATAATAGAATAAAGGACAAGGTGCCTAGTAATAGAATAAAGGGCAAGGTGCACAGTAATAGGATAAAGGGCAGGGTGCCCAGTAATAGGATAAAGAGCAGGGTGCCCAGTAATAGAATAAAGGGCAGGGTGCCCAGTAATAGGATAAAGAGCAGGGTGCCCAGTAATAGAATAAAGGGCAAGGTGCCCAGTAATAGGATAAAGGGCAGGGTGCCCAGTAATAGGATAAAGAGCAGGGTGCCCAGTAATAGAATAAAGGGCAGGGTGCCCAGTAATAGGATAAAGAGCAGGGTGCCCAGTAATAGAATAAAGGGCAGGGTGCCCAGTAATAGGATAAAGAGCAGGGTGCCCAATAATAGGATAAAGGACAAGGTGCCCAGTAATAGAATAAAGGGCAGGGTGCCCAGTAATAGGATAAAGAGCAGGGTGCCCAGTAATAGAATAAAGGGCAGGGTGCCCAGTAATAGAATAAAGGGCAGGGTGCCCAGTAATAGGATAAAGAGCAGGGTGCCCAGTAATAGAATAAAGGGCAGGGTGCCCAGTAATAGGATAAAGAGCAGGGTGCCCAATAATAGGATAAAGGACAAGGTGCCCAGTAACAGAATGAAGGGCAGGGTGCCCACTAATAGGATAAAGAGCAGGGTGCCCAGTAATAGGATAAAGAGTAGGGTGCCCAATAATAGGATAAAGGACAAGGTGCCCAGTAATAGAATGAAGGGCAGGGTGCCTAGTAATAGGATAAAGAGTAGTGTGCCCAGTAATAGGATAAAGAGCAGGGTGCCCAGTAATAGAATAAAGGACAAGGTGCCCAGTAATAGAATAAAGGGCAAGTGCCCAGTAATAGAATGATGGGCAGGGTGCTCAGTAATAGAATGAAGGGCAGGGTGCCCACTAATAGGATAAAGGGCAGGGTGCCCGGTAATAGAATAAAGGGTAGGGTGCCCAGTAATAGGATGAAGAGCAGGGTGCCCAATAATAGGATAAAGGACAAGGTGCCCAGTAACAGAATAAAGAGCAGGGTGCCCAGTAATAGGATAAAGGGCAGGGTGCCCAATAATAGGATAAAGGACAAGGTGCCTAGTAATAGAATAAAGGGCAAGGTGCCCAGTAATAGGATAAAGGGCAGGGTGCCCAGTAATAGGATAAAGAGCAGGGTGCCCAGTAATAGAATAAAGGGCAGGGTGCCCAGTAATAGGATAAATAGCAGGCTGCCCAGTAATAGAATAAAGGGCAAGGTGCCCAGTAATAGGAAAAAGGGCAGGGTGCCCAGTAATAGGATAAAGAGCAGGGTGCCCAGTAATAGAATAAAGGGCAGGGTGCCCAGTAATAGGATAAAGAGCAGGGTGCCCAGTAATAGAATAAAGGGTAGGGTGCCCAGTAATAGGATAAAGAGCAGGGTGCCCAATAATAGGATAAAGGACAAGGTGCCCAGTAATAGAATAAAGGGCAGGGTGCCCAGTAATAGGATAAAGAGCAGGGTGCCCAGTAATAGAATAAAGGGCAGGGTGCCCAGTAATAGAATAAAGGGCAGGGTGCCCGGTAATAGAATAAAGGGTAGGGTGCTCAGTAATAGGATGAAGAGCAGGGTGCCCAATAATAGGATAAAGGACAAGGTGCCCAGTAACAGAATAAAGAGCAGGGTGCCCAGTAATAGAATAAAGAGTAGTGTGACCAGTAATGGAATTAAGGGCAGGGTGGCCAGTAATAGAATAGAGGGCAAGGTACCCAGTAATGGAATAAAGGGCAGAGTGCATAACATCTTCCTCTGCAGTAACATAACATTTTCCTCTGCAGTAACATAGATATTTTAACAGTGCTCCTCTTGTGCATTTCTGTGCAGAGTATATGTTTAAATGGCTTTTCACAGCTGGTAGTCCTGTCTGTAATGTGCAAAACAGTGTTCACTTCCATCTTTGCCCAACTAGAGTTGAGCACACTAGCTTAGATTCTGAAAATGTTTTCAAACACATACACGCACTTTAAAAAAATAGAGGAGGACAACAGTATCACAGCGAATACCACTGAGCGTGTAACAATTTTAAGACTGTTCAACTACTGGAAGCCAAATTGCAAAGACACATGCACAAAAATAAAGAGAAACCCATCTGCTTAGTCACTGTTAGAACCATTGAAGTGAAAGGATAATATTAGTTCTCATTTGACCAGACATTCAGCATACCATGCTGGTACCCCTGCTGCTGGACTAAGAGCCACTGGACATATAGATGTAGAATTTCCCATTAAGAGCTTTATCCTTTCATCTAGGGCCCCCAAAGCATGATGATTAAGGTCAAATTAGACACACACACACACACACACACACACACACACACACACACACACACACACACACACACACACACACACACACACACACACACTTAGGTGCTGTCAGAACTACAGAAGTGACAGAAACATATTACCTCTTATTTGGGGGATAAATCAAGTATGCTAGCACTATTTATGTGTATGTTTACAATAGTAATCTAAAAATGCTCTCTGTCTAAAATTAGGGCTGTGTATTCCTCTGTATAGTGTGAATTTTAGTAGGATAACCTGGATACCAATTCCTTAGATATAACCTGATTCACAGTATGGGAGGAGTATTTAATATTACAACCAGTTAAAGAAATGAGAGACCTTTAGTAGAAGTGCTAATGTTTAAACAGTTTCACTATTCAAGATTCTATTTAACCTGCATTACAATAAAAGACAAACTAAGCCACATGCACATTTTAGAATTATAAATAAATGCAGTCTGGAATCTGGAAAGCACAGTGGTGTAAGTACACTTACCATAATAGTAGATGTTCAAATGATCACTGCTTTAGTAGCCTTAACCTTATGGATTGAATTCTGTTAAGGATTCAACAGCTGCCTGGCTTCCAAAGCTTTTAGGGTACCATCCATGTGCCACAATTGTTAGCTTGAGTTCACTTGACAAAAAGTCAGGTCGGGCCACAAAGCATTACAGAGGATTCATGCCAACAGAGAGAGGGAGGCAAAACCACTGAGTGGACAATGCTAGGTATATAACAGTCCCACAAAAAAATAAAAAAGAAATTAAAAAAATGCTGAAATTCCTTTCTACACCATCATTTCAGCACATAGAAAAAGCATGCTTCAGGTGAAGGCACTTTTGATCATGCCTCTAAAACTCGATCCTCGGACAATTGCTCTGTTCACCCCACCTTTGCAATGCTACTAGATAAACCCAACGCCATGGCAGAGACAGTCTTGACCTTGCCTGGAATAATTTTCTTTGGTGTGAATAACAAAAAGTAATGACATGAGACAACCTTCACAAGAAATGAACAACTGATCAAAAGATCTGAAAGGTTTTGTTCTGTCAAGATAGTAGCCTGAGTTATACGTGGACATCTAAGGTATAGAATATCCTTTCACCCTCATTTTTAGGTTCTGGGAGGTGAATAGATTGGCTTAAGGTAAACTTAAAATCCACTTTAGGAATAAATTAAGAATTAGTTCTTAAAAGATCATGTCAACTATTTCTTACACATACCTGCAATTCTTTCTTATTTGATGACAAGATAGCTTCCCGCTCTGCAAATTCAGTATGCTGGATATTCTGTTGTTTCATTTTACTGTTGTTTCCTACTTGCAGACTTTGGCTCTCCACAGACTTAAAAGGCAGCACTTCTTGTTGCTGCAGCATCATGCTGGTCATTTTGATGGTGCAAAGCTGCATCTTTCCCTTACTTCCTGCATTTGTAGGCTGGGTGTCTTTCCTCTATTTTTGTGTTTGAGAGTTCTAATTTTTAGTGCTTTGTAAAAGTGCATCAGCAATGAAGATGGAGTGTATTATGACTAAGGAAAGCTTTCTCCAGGAGCTCCTGGAGAATATTAAGCCTGTCCTAGACTTGAGGTCTAATTTATAGTGCTTTGTAAAAGTGCATCACCAATGAAGATGGAGCATGTCGTGACTAAGGAATGCATTCTCCAGGAGCTCCTGGAGAATATTAAGCCTGTCCTAGACTTGAGAGGTCTAATTTATAGTGCTTTGTAAAAGTGCATCACCAATGAAGATGGAGTGTATTATGACTAAGGAAAGCTTTCTCCAGGAGCTCCTGGAGAATATTAAGCCTGTCCTAGACTTGAGGTCTAATTTATAGTGCTTTGTAAAAGTGCATCAACAATGAAGATGGAGCATGTTGTGACTAAAGAATGCTTTCTCCAGGAGCTCCTGGAGAATATTAAGCCTATCCTAGACTTGAGAGGTGTAATTTATAGTGCCTTGCAAAAGTGCATCAGCCGTGAAGACGGAGTGCATTATGACTAAGGAAAGGTTTCTTTGAACTGGATCTTCCGGAATAAGAAAAGCAAGAAGCCAAATGTAAAAGAAAGACTAACAGACAGGTAAGCAAATATGGAGGAAATGCATTTGGAGAACAGACAGGCTACTCTGATTTTGTCAGTTCACCCATGATCTTTAAGGAAACCATATCTTTGTGGAAAATGAAACGTTTGACCCACCATGAGATCTTGCAACACAGTCACTCTTGTTACAGAGGTTAGAACAATGAACAAACCTAATTTCCATGTTAAAAACCTTAAGTCAGATGTCTGCAGTAGTGAGGAAATCATTATATGTTGCACAACTTATAAACAAAGGTATGGCATCTAGGTCCAAGAAAGTCATTGTTCCACTGTATTTGGCATTCATCAGACCTATCATTAAGTACAATGCCCCCTTTGACATGTACCTTACCAGGCATATCCAACAATTGGAATATCCAGAGAGGTTCCCCACTAAAAGAATACAGGGCATAAGTAATATGTCCTATGCAGACTGCCTCAAGGCTCTATCCTAGCATTCTGTCTCCTACAGGCTTTTGAGGGGAGCTCTATATTTGGCATACAGGACACTGTCAGACCCCTCTCTGATGGAACTCCTATATATCCACAAAAAAACAGTGCCAGAACTATCCATTCTAATGACTTAAACTTTGTCTGTGATATAAATAGGACCTGCTGGAGAGATGGGTATTTATCAGTGGTGGCTGGTGACTTCAAATCAAAGGGGGACTGCAGGAGACAGCTGAATCAGTAGGGCCAATGGGAAGGGGTGCTGCCAACTAGAAAAGGGAGGAGCTATGCTCAAAACCACAAAAACTGTAACTAATTAAATACGCTGCCCTGGGTGCCAAACCATCATTATGAGAGTCCAATTAAGACAAAATGAAGTGTAGAAGATAAAAATATTTCAATACATTGGCTGTATGACAGCTTACTTAATATCCAGATGGAAAAAAGAAGGTTGTGAGGCATGAAAAAATAAATTACTTTTTAAATACATTACTGGAATGCCAGTCAAAATCAAGTATAAGAAAAACAAGCAGCACTCAAGTCAAACCACTTCTCCTTGCACTGCAGTTCTAATTATAATTTATATTCAGCTTTATTAAAGTACCAAGTAACATGCTGAAAGTAGCAATCTCTGTGATACCCCCACTTGTAAAAATGTTTCTCATCCAAAAAAGACCTGCTGCCTGACAACAACTATATACTTGTTTCATGGGGAAAACATGATTAAAGTAAAAAATGAAAAGCAAACAAGAAACAAGCTCAAGATACATTGCTTAAAGGATTACTGCACAGGATATGGACCACACACGATAGATTGTCATTCTGTTTAGTTTATGGGTAAAGCCTGCAAAGATGACTGGAAGTCTCCAACAAATGTAATGAGTTCTTAAAATACTGTAATCCTGTCCTTTAGTACAAATACTGTCATATGCATTTCAATACCCAAGGCTTAAACGTTATCTAGTTATGTAAGTATTCTCTACATGGCAACAATAAAAAGGCTTTCAATGTCGGTAATTCTTTAACAGTATGCTTATTAAAGCTTACTTGCATCTTACAATTTCAGACAGGCTTACCTGATGGTCATGAAAGCATCACTACTTAAACACAGAGCAACGGACACTTTCTGAATAATAGGAAGCATAAATCAGCAGTATAAAAATATGACAGAAAACCAGAACATTCTGCAAAATCAAGCAAGGACAGATGAAAAGCCACTGTAGTACTTGTGTCTACCTTGGATGGGGGGGGGGATACTCTGCACACTTACACTGCATAACTGCTCCTTGCCTTGCTTGAACACATCCAGGGTCAC
The DNA here is from genome assembly GCF_019279795.1 of Protopterus annectens. Classification (NCBI taxonomy): domain Eukaryota; kingdom Metazoa; phylum Chordata; order Ceratodontiformes; family Protopteridae; genus Protopterus; species Protopterus annectens. Next base: position 345,933,986 of record NC_056743.1, read on the forward strand.
TACATGGGGGAGTGGGGTGCAACAAGTATGTCACAATTTGAAATGTCTTTGGCTGACTGTGATGGCCCTGACACATATCTCATACCTCTCAACTTCAGAGCAAGAAATCTGGACAAAGCCATATAAAGAAGTGGGACAAAGGCCAAAAAATAAGGACAATATTTAAATATTGCTCTTATAAACTTTTTAATAGAATAGTAGTTCTTGCATTAGTATGAATTTTCTGAAGGGTATGAAATCTGACACTGAAATGTCTGTCATTATTTTCTAACTTCAATCTTTAATGATTTGCCACAAATTTGCCAGAAAACCACAATTTTATGAAAAATGGACCAAAAATGTGATGCAAAAATATAAAATAGCCACACAATACAGCTGGGAACCTGTCAAAGAAGGGACACTTAATAGTAATACCGTTAACTTGAGCAGCTGACAAAATAAATGAAGCTACATGCATTTCTGAAATAAAAGTAATCTATAACTCTGATTATTAAAGTTATTTATTAATTGTAAACCATCCATGTTTTCTTCCAAAATTGCCATCTTGTGGAGGGATTATTAAAGGGAGAGCAACATTTTGAGCCAAAATCAGGGACAGTTGAGAGGTTTGGATATACCTAATTCTATAAAGTGACTTATTTGCACATACCTCTCAACCTCTTAACACAGAAAATCTGCACAAGACCAAATATATTGGGGGACATACAAACAGTACTAAAAATTGCTCTTGTTTATACTTAGTAGATAGAATAACAGGTCTTGCTTTAGCATGCATTTTTCTGAAGGTTATAAAGTCTGAAATTCAATGTCTGTCATTATTTAGTGACTTAATTCCTAAATTATTTGCCAGAAAAATATGAGGAACAAACCAAAAATAAGAATCAAAAATCTATTCATTCTGTGAAAAATCTGGTCACTTGAGAGGTATAGTTCAGCCGAGGCTGTCTTTGAGTTTGCCGCCCTTCCCCCTCACAAAATCATGGTCGAATTGAGCCTTCCCCCTCCAGCCATTCTAGTGTCCTATTACTTGGCTATTTTGTCCCATTTACCATACACACTGTAATGTGCATATTGCTTTACTTCTATGATGATTTGGATTTAATTTGAAAGTTTTATTTTGCATTTTACAGCACAAACACTAAGACATCTGCTAAACAATGCAATGCAGTCTCACAATGAAAATAGACTTGGCATTAAAACTTCTCTGCCCTTGAAACTCACATTCATTGAAATAGCATTGAAATCCACATTCAAAGGAAATACATTTGGCTAGTATAAAGATTAACTTTGGGCTGTTTTCAAATGATAGGCCCCTTCCACACAAAACATACATGTGTTGTGTGATACACCTTCCTGATTGTATTAAATTATATTCCTTGTATAATACAGTACAGTTGTTGGAGGGTGTTTTAAATTTATTGTTTTGAACATTTTTCCAGTAAACAATGAAACAAAATGCATGCATCAATAATGACAAAACTGCCCAAATGAGAACATTTCCATCATAAAAGTCTACTCAAACTTTTACAATCCGCCAGTATCAGTAAATATGCACAATCTCTGCAGAAGTAAAAGTCATCTAAATAATTCCACATTAAAGAGATCTGTAACTAATGAAGAGGTTGCTGCTAGGAAAAAAAAAACTTTATATTTCATTCTTTCATCTACAAATAAAGTACACGTTGCCCTTGAGGAATAAACTGCCTATGTTACATTAAAAAATGATAAGCTAGTAATATTGCAATAGGGAATGAATGGCTCACTGATAATAGGTTCACAGTTACAAGGTATATTTGCCAAAGAGGACATTCTCAGTACAGCAGCATGCACCCCTTGTGGGAGTAGAACCCACAGCCTTCTGCATCAAAAGCAAGTATACTACCTGTCGTGCTATTAACAATGCAAGCCAACTCAGCATAAGCAGCACTAAACTTCTCCTCCCCTGCAGCTCTCAGCTCCTTGTAAAATCTACTCGACACTCAACTGTATCTCTCAACTTCGCAGCACAAGAAATATGGAAAAAGCCAAAATTTATTGAGGGGGACAAAAGCACATAAACCAGGGACACATTTTAAACATTGCTTGTATAATCTTAGAAAGTTGCTAAAATAAAATGCTGTGTTGCCACCATATATTTCACTGGCAAGACTTGAACCCAGGACCCTGTGCAAAACAGTCCGAGCAACATATCACTATGCCAAATCATCTGTTTTATGAAAGAGAGGAAGACTGAATCTTAAATGGCTACCATTTAGTGAATTCAGTTCTCACCATAGGTGTCAACCTCTTAGCACAAACACCTGGACAAAGCAAGTAATGGGAGAATACAGCCCTCAAACAAATTCACTGAATTCAGTTCTCACCATAGCTGTCAACCTTAGCACAAAAAACCTGGACGAAGCCAATAATGGGAGAATACAGTCCCAAAAATAAGGACAAATTTCAAATATTCATCTTATAAACTTAGACAATTTCTAGTATAAAAGGTTTTGTGTTACCATGTACTTTCTGAAGAATATGAAATCTGAAATTCAAATGCCTGTTATTTTTATTTATTTGGCATTTGTTAACCAATAAAGTCTGACTTGGAACCAAAGCCAATTTTCAGCAGAGGCCCAGGGAGAAATACTGCAGATACACGTCTTTGTAACATGGAAGGACACCAAAGTAAACCCACACACAAACACAGGGAGGACATGTAAACCCCACACAGAAGGCACCCCAGCCAAGAATCAAACCAGAAAATGTCTAGCTGTGAGGCAACAATGCTACCACTGCACCATCAGCTATTCAACAAATTAAAAATTCATAAACCACAGATTTTATGAGGAACATAATAGAACAAAATATGAGGCAAAAATCTGCAAAAGTTTCACAAATGGTGGTGGGTAGGGAATTCAGGCTCCTGTTACTTGAACCCAGGGTACAGGGTTCAAGCCTGAGCTACACTCTAACCACCACCAGCAGGTATCCTGAGGTCTCTCTATAGCCACCAGTATAGATCAAATGGGTCATTTCACACACACACACCTACCTGCAGGATAATCCAAGCTATCTCGGCATTCATGATGCAACTGCAAATAACATGATACAAGCTGCTCTCAGAGCATTCATGATGTACCTGGTTGCAAATAACATACGGCTGCAAATAAGCTGTGCATCTTATCTTGCGTTCCTGCTGGAATGCATACTTCTGGTTCCTATTTCCGAATGTTCCAATACTGCTGACCTTGCAGTCCGATCCCCTTCTAGTCTACGCAGTTAGCACCGCATAGACGTCTGGGGCATCAGCAGTCTGCTGACTTCTTCCTAAATCCGGACTGGTTAGGCAACAGTCCATATTCACTTTCTATGCAGCAGGTTAGAAGGATTTGGATTGTACCACTGTGGTTCACAGCTGGGGGGGGCTGCAGTCCTGCAGTCCGATATCACAAGCCCCCACTGGTATGTGTCCCAGAGACTTCTCCTATCTCTGGAACAGGCTTCCTATTCATATGAAGCAGAGTTCCTTCCTAACCTAATTCAAGTGTAACTTGGACAGTTGGATGAGGACAGGACGTTCATCCCTGGTTTGGCATCTATGTCTCTAATGACACAGGCAACCTGCAAATGGTTAATTTCCCAAGCCCCTGCTTACACTTATCAAGGGTAACAGAACTTGTCAGTGATTTGGGATGCATGGCTAGGCTTAAAAAGGCCCTTGTGGTCATTAGCCTAGCCATGCATCCCAACACCTATGGACCTCTGAGCTGGTTCAACTGGAGAATGTCTTAGCTTCCCTAGCACAAAATTAAGAACCCAAGGAGGAGACACATATTACCCAGAAGGGTGTCTCATGCAATACCCTTTTCCAAACCTTTTTCACATGAGGTTGCACTGAATGAGAGGGATCCATTGGCAGACATGACCATTAATTGAGGAGCATGATAGGCCATACAGATATTGAGGAACCAAAGAAACATCTACCCTGAATGTGTGCTGTTGTTTTTATTGGCACATGATAGAAAGTTTTTTTTTTCCATTTGCTAATATATGATTATATATGATATATGATCCCACCACAACTTTACTAAAAGCGCACCTAAAAACATGCTGGCTATGCCCTTGCAACTCCCACTCTAATATCACCCACCCCATCCAACCACAACCTTTCTTTCCACTCCAGTAACTACCTAGATTATAGCGAGCTCAGATGCTCATAAGCCTAGTACTTATTATACAGCAGGAACTTCTCATTGTAACATTTGTTAATGTTTGTTATGTACTTCACGGATAAAGATTCTAGTTGTCTACTGATGTATTATGTTCTTCATCTGTAAATATGTTGTAAGTAATTGCTATGTTAAATTGTTAATCACTATGTAATCCAATGTACATATTGTCTGTTTATTTTAACTGTGGAGCTTTTCTCCCCGGGCCTCCTCTGAAAATGGACCTACGTCCAGTCGGACACTCCCGGTCAACATATGTAAATAAATAAATAAATGATTTTCCAGAAGAAGCCTTTCTTGCCTCCATTAATACCTGCTGTAAGTCCCCATAGAAATGACATATACAGGGTTTTACAGTTCTATCATCCAATCAGTCAGTTGCAGCTGTTTGAGGTTGGGCTATAACAACCACCTTTGGTCTTGTGTGAGTAACTTGTCTGTTAGGCAATCTGTGGTAATCTTCCCTAGGCATTTCCAATAAAAAGAACCACTGTTGCTGTGGCAGGAAGGGAATCACCACAATGATCATTGGAGAGTCATTCTGAAATCTTCAGAATAACCCTGGACATTATTGTAAAGGGTGGTAAAGCATAAATTAATATTCTTGTCCATGAAGTGTAAAAGCATCTGTCTTTCATGTCTTCTTGCTTGAATTCATGTAGCAGAATTTTGCCAACTAGTTGTGGACAGTACAGGCAAACATTTTTATTTTGAGTTTTTCCTCACAGCCGGATTAGTTGTTGGAAGACCCCTGATTTAAATTTAATTTATGAGGGCTTGCCCTGGGCATGTTCAGTTTGTATGTCACACAATTTGGCATTGACAGTTTGTAAGATGCCTGTAGAGTGAGATCACATTGAAAAACAATATGTCTGCCTACCATGGCACATATTCTAAGATCTGGTAACCCCTTGCTTATTTACGACATCAGTGTGATGTTGTCTCTAAACATTTAAGGGGTTCCAAAAAAACATAAATAATTGAGAGTGTTGACAGCATTTATAAGATCTAACATCTTTTTTGTGTTTGTGTGTTTTGGTCTGTCTTTTTTGTTCTACTGACCCACCTTGCACTTTTACCTCCATAGACGCAGCTCTCCAAGCAAAGTCTGGGGTGTATATCAGTAAACGACTGATGGTGCTGGAGCAGGCAAAGAGAATGAGGGACCTGAAGTTTGAGAAATGTGGCATCTCCACCATATAATCTGCCTTTTTACAAATCCCAAGACTGCAATTTAAAAAGTTATGGTTGTTGATGGGGACCAAAGAAATTTCAGGTACCATGGAATTTTTTTTCTTGTGTAGTTTTATAAGAGGCATCATGAGGGTCACAGATGAGACCCAAAATAACGAGGAATTCCCTGTCATGAGACCCAAAACAATGAGGAATTCCCTGTCATGAGACCCAAAACAATGAGGAATTCCCTGTCATGAGATCCAAAATAATGAGGAATTCCCTTGCTGACATAAAAGAATGAGTTCAAAAACTCAGAGAAATATCTAAATACTGAATTAGTTTTTCTATGAAAGAAACGTTCTTTGAATTGATGTGCCTAGGAGATACCACAGGAAAACAATGCTGTGTGATGGTGTTAGACAAATCTTCTTTACGTTCTCTTGGAATCCCAGCCTGTGTAGGAGATTCCTTACCCAAATGGTAGATGCCTGACAGTTTGAAAAAGACTCTGGCAAGATATGTCTAAATATGAAAAAATGTGAAAACCTTGCAATCTGAAGTAGGCTATCACAAGAGCCAAACACTTTGTGAAAACCCCTGGAGAGCAGATAGGCAAAACGATAATGCAGAGAACTGATATTGTGATCCAGACAGAGAAAACCTTAATAATCATCTGAAATCTGGATCTATAGGAGTGTGATGATATGCATCTTTTAAACATAAAGTCACAAGAAAAGTCAAATGGAGAGTAACGGTTAAAACTTGTGAAGAAACAGCAGTTTTACTGGCAACTATTGCAAACTGATTCAGAATGGAAAAATCCATAAATGGTCAACAAGAATATTCTTTCTTTGCCACCAAGAACATCCCCTTTTCTCTGAGGAGGAGGAATGGCTTCTATCGCTCCTGCTAAACAAGCATATGACAAGTGACAGGAGGAAAGACAAAAGTCTAGTCTGGTTGGTGAAGAGGAATCTTCCAAAAGGGAGGGAGAGACTCCAACTGCCACCCATAATCTTGATGCGTTATTTTTAGAACTCATTTATCCGACACAATCTGTTTCCAAAGAGAGAACTGGAGATTCAGACTTTCTGGAATGATTAATGGATTGCCAGGGTGGGACAGGATTTAGAAATCCTTCAAATAGTCATTCAGACCTATTAGACACATAACTCCCAACTGTTCAGATTTTCATCTCATATTTTTGGTGTGTTCCTGATACAATTTCTAATTTTCTGACAATTCAGTGAGGACTGAAATCATTAAATAATAACCTACATTTGAGATTCAGACTTCACATCCTTCAGAAAATGCATGATAACATAAATCCTATTATTTTTATCAATCTTCTAAGCCTCTAACATTCAGTATTTAAAATCTGTCCTTATTTTTGCCCTACCCCATTGTCTTAGGCTTTGTCCAGATTTCTTGCACTAAGAATTTGAGAGATATGGTTAGACTCTTTTTTCTTCTGGAGGGTTCCACCCATCTCTTTGGTACCTTTGTGCCTTTGTCTTTTAAGTGTTTGCTTTTCAGCACATGGCTGAGATTGATTATTTTGCATTTTGAAGAAAGTTATGGCAGAAGCACTGAATCTCTTGGCAAACTTAGAGAAAGAATAATCTGATTGCCCCATTGAATCACCTCACATCTCTCTTATCACACTTTTTAATGACTTCTTCATCAGGTCTTAAAACTAGTTCTCTACCCAGTCAGTAATTCAGGATCTGATTTTTAACATCCTCTGGGAGGTTTTGAGAATGCTGCCTCATAACAGTTTGAGCGGTGACCGCCCTGGAAGTTGCTTCAGCAGAATCATATGCACATTTCAAACAGTGGGTAATCACTTGAGGCACAGAAGACACCAAGATGCACAAAGCAGATTTCTCCCACAAGAAAAAACAGATGCAAAATTATTTCTCATATTCTCACAAGTGGCAAGCACACATTTCAAAACATGAGCTTGACAGCTGAGAATACAAAAAACAAGTGTTTTAGAAGAATATATTTTTTCCTACATTTATCAAAAGTCTTTCATTCCTAGTCAGAAAGAGAGGGGTTAGTATTAACTATACATTCTGCAGCAGCTGGGCTCACTAAAGCAACAGCTGTTGGGTCAGATCTGGGATGAGTGTATGAACATTTAAAATACTGAGGTACTTTATAAAGTCTGTCTGCTTTCCTGGGGACAGAAGGCTGGCTGTCAGGGAAATTACAGGCTGTGATAAAAACATTCTCCAAGGTAGATAGAACAGAAGGAATAGGAGCTGGGCCTAGAAACTACAGTTGTAACAAATCGTAATACTTTCTGTAAGACTGAGAAACATTACTGTTTTCCCACTGAAACAACTGGTTCATTCTAGAAATAGTTTCAGAGGAAGATAATCCTTCAAAATTACTGGCTGAAGCCACACACTTTCCAAAATCTGGATTAAAATTCTGTGGAGCGGACACATCTGTCCATTTGAGCTTTTAAAAGCCTTGAATGCCTTTAGAAAATAACTGTACAGGAAGGGTCAAGAACCTGCACTAAACCTTAAGCTAAATAAATTATTACTTGTCTGAGTAATTGCAACAGTAAAGACATATTTTTTAATTTCTGTTTCTTTTTGACAAAAAATCTGAAGAAACAGAGCCAGTTGTCAGCAAAAGACTCCCTGGGTTGGGCACAGCTTTCTGGCTAAAAAAGTGGCATTCCTTCCCCTTATCCTGGTATGCACACTGATGCCAGGACTGGACAAAATGACAGCATAGACTCCTCAAGACCCAGACAAATTCCTACAATGGGGCTAGAGCAGGACTAGTGGTAGAATGTCCCCCATTGTAAAAAGGAATAGTAGTCCAAAAAACTGACAGGCTAAAAAAAAGAGGCATAAAGATGATAGAGTGAACTGTTGAGGCTAAGGAAAAAAGTATGTATATACCAATATACCAATATACCTTTTAGCGCTACCTCCTTCTGCTATCAAGGACATTTGTCTTCCAAGTAAACTTTCTGTAGACTACACGTGCTGCCTGCCAACATTTGACAATCAGTGACTGCTACTTGTACCTGTTTTATGAGTTTGTACTTTGGCTTGCTCAGCATCTGGGGTTGTGATATTCTTTCCCTCACTAACTCTATATTTCCCCTTCACTTACAATATTTTGTAGCCTTTCATTTGCTTCTGCTATTACATTTGCTCATAACATTTTATTTGTCATTCTACATTTTGACGGTGTTTTGTATTAGCATAGTCAGGACTGTATAATTATTGCTGAAACCTGATTCTTCTATAGTTCTGCACTTACCTCAGGTTACCAAACACCAATCAGATTGCTTGTTGCTGTAAATGCAAAGTGTGTGATTGGTTTCTCAACTCATATTCACTCTAACTCGAATGACAAACACAATAGGCACTCAATACTAGACTGGGTACTCTCCAATCATGCACACCTATACTCACAATCTGTTTGCCTTCTTGACTCCCTAAGTGACCATACCCCCACCTACATTATCAGACACAAAACTTACTTACCCAAAAACACTATCTATAAAAATATCTTCCCAAAAACATTTTTTCCACAGATACATTCGACTACCTCCTGCAACATCACAACTGGTCCCCCTTGAGACAACTTCCCCTGGATGAGGCTGTTGGATACTTCAATACCTCTTTCATAAACATTCTGGACACCCTTGCTCCTATTCATAGAAGACACTGCAAATCCACACCAACACCCTGGCTAACAACAGACAGCATAAATACTATGAAATAAAAAGATAAAGCTTGGCACACATATCAAACCTGCAAAACTGAAGCATCACTCCACAAATAACATCAACTGTGCAACCTAGCTAAAAACTGATTATATCTGACAAAAAAATCATACTACACCACATTACAACAAAAATATAAAAACAAGCCAAAAAAATTCTGGCTATCCATCAAACAACTCTTAAATCCTGGACAAACCACTACCCCTCCCCCATCAATTTAAATCCCAACATAAGCACAGCAACCCAATTCAACACATATCTCATTAACTCTATTCTGGCCTTAGTTTACAATTACAACAAAGAACCTCCTATCATCCCCTTAACGGCTTATCACCTTCCCACAGCCTTCTCATTTCAGCGTGTACCAACTTCTTATATCAAAAAACGCCTCCACCAGCTAAAACCCACTAGATTACCTGTAGATGAACTCCCAAGTGAATTTCTTCGACTAGCATCAGATACTATCTTCTACCCTATCTCCATACTAATAAATTGCTCAATCATTGATCATTGTGTACCAAAACTCTGGAAAATATCCTATATGATACCCCTACACAAAGATGGTGAGTCCACCGAGTTATCCAACTATAGACCCACTGCCATACTCTCTCCTCTAAGGAAAATACTAGAAAAATGCATACATTCTCAAGTACTGTCTCAATTCATACAAAACAACCTAAATTTCAACTCCCAACATGGTTTCAGACCTAAACACAGTACCACGACAGCCCTCTTATATTTCACAAACACAGTCAATCTCCATATAAATAGTAACCAACTTGTCTCTTCCAACTTCTTAGATATGTCAAAAGCATTTGACAGTGTATCACATCAAGAACTACTACTTGACTTAACATCTGTTCACCTCTCTCTAGCTTCTATTACCTGGTTCCACAGCTATTGACCGACCCACAACAATCAGTGATATAGAACAATGAAATCTCTACTCTTTTATCCATCACCATAGGAGTCCCACAGGGCTCTATTCTCAGCCCCCTACTGTTCTCCATCTTTACAGTCTTAGCTCCACCGCTCCCACGCCACAATTATGCAGTATATCCATGATTCCACTGACTTCTGCACAGCCTCCTCCCTACCAGACTTCCTATCTAAGACTCAGTCTGCTTTCACAGACGTAGAACTTTTCCTAAAAAAAGACAACTCATACTAAACCCAAATAAGACTAAGCTTATGATATTTTTAAATAACAACCCCCAAATCCCCCTTCATCAATGCACATACTCTCATCCAATGGAACTATAATCAAACCAGTAAATAACACAAGATAACTTGGCATCACAATAGATTGCAGCCTGAAATATGACAAATCACATTGCCCTCGCCATTAAAAAAAGTACATATTAAACTCGGATGTTTACATAGGTCAAGAACATTCCTCACCTCATGAACTAGACAAGCAATTGCCAGAGCACACCTCCTCTCTATACTACTATATGCCTCACCCATTTTCTCAAATCTCATAAAGACTGACCTATCTAAACCTGAAACATGTTACCACAAAATTGCTCGTTTTGCTGCCAGCCTACACAATAGAATCCGCCACTGTACTGCCCTGAAACAATTATACTGGCTTAAACTTCCAAACTTGTTTGCACTTAACAAACTAGCTATTGCCCACAGCATCCTATACCAACCTAACACCTTTCCTGATCTAACATTGCTAGTACATCCTTACAATATTACTCAGTCGCTCTGCTCATCTAATAAACTGCTATTACAAGTTAGGAAAGCTGGGAACTCTTTTGGTGAATCCTTATTTTCATGTCAAATAGCAAAAATGTGGAACTGCACTCCTCAACTCATTCTTAATACCCCCTCCACCTCTAAATTCAAACACCTTCTTAAAGAACATCTAGCCAGCGATGATGTTCTGTATCATCCCTGGATAATTCTATCTCCATGTTGCTCTCTCCTGATATGCAACTTAACTTTACTCTGTCCAAGAAAGCTTCTTGTTCATAGTTTCATAGGTTTATACTAGGCTATCTGCCCTAAGGCATTTATAAGCCTAGCCCAAAGTTTTGTGGCTTACGCCACCCCTTATATGAAAAAATACTGTGCCCATTAGTTTGTTGTGCCTCTGTCCAGCAGTGACACAGAGATGATTCCCAGGGTAAACCTACGATCTCCCATCCACAGATCAAGATTTCTCTTGAACAGAGCCAACGAGGTGCTCTGCCTCACATGGACTGGGACTCTATTCCACAGCATAGGGAGTCTCTAAGTGATAAATCTATCCCTCCAGCACGTCCTATTTATATCCGTGCTAAGGTTTAAGTCACTTGCTCTAGTGGTTTTGGTGGATTTGGATTTTTTGAGGTGGAGCATGTCCATTAATTCCAGGTTGGACATGGCCTTGTATGTCAGGCACATGTCACCTCTGAGCAGACGGTATGCAACTGAATAGAGCTGGAGTTTCTTCAATCTGGCAGCATATGACAGATTTTGGAGTCCCTTTATCCTTTTGGTGAGGAACTTTTGGGGTCTCCAATTGTTGCAGATGTCGGGTGAGATACATCCCGAATGGGGCATTGTACTCGATCATTGGTCTGATAAGTGAAGAGTACAGGGGAACAATGACCTCACTAGATCTGGATGTGAATCCCTTCATGATCAGGTGGGCAATGTAGAAGGTCTTTCTAACCACTTTAGCAACGTGAGTGTCAAAAGAAAGGCCACTGTCAACCTGGGTCCCCAGGTCCCTGATAACCTCTTCTGTGCTTAGTGGATTGCCGCCTATATGGTAGCTTGGGGTTACCTTGTTTTTCTCGAAGGGTATGACTATACATTTTTTGGCGTTTAACTTCAGGCCATGGCTCTGGCACCAGCTATCTGTTTCCATGAGTCCCTTCTGAAGGATATCCGTGTCCGATGCACTTTCCACTATGGTGCCCAGTTTGCAGTCGTCTGCAAACTTTGTCAGCCAAAGTCCTCCCATGTTGGCTTGCACTTCTGAGAAGTAGATGCCGAACAATAGGGGGCCAAGGACCGAGCCCTGTGGGACACCACTTGTGACCGGCTTGGAGTCTGACATAGCGCCAGAACTCTATCCCTGTGGGTTCTGTCCTTAAGCCAGTTTGCAACCCATCTTGTGACATATGGGTTTACATTTAAGCTGGTAAGTTTTTCTACAATACCCGAGTATTGTATCTACCAATACTGATTCATATATATAACATGGCTGATTTTATTCTTTGTACAAGGTCTTACTGCATACTGGCATACCTGTTTTTTACTTTTTTACTACAGTTTTTTACATAATGTATTTTTTACTAATGCGTATTTCATTTTATTTCTATTCTGCTTATGTATATCTATTTTATTTGTTCATTCTGATAGCTTCTTCTTTTCATTTTAGGGCTTTTACCCCTGGGTCTCTGCTGTAAAGGGGCTATTGGCCCAGTTAGACTAACCTGACAAACATCATCATCATCATCTTTCGGCTTTTCCCATTAGGGGTTGCCACAGCGGATCATCTCTTTCCATTTCTTCCTATCCTCTACATCTTGCTCTGTCACACCAACCGCCTGCGTGTCCTCTCTCACCACGTCCATAAACCTTATCTTAGGCCTTCCTCTTTTCCTCTTACCTGGCAGCTCCATCCTTAGCATCTTTTTCCCAATATATCCATCATTCCTACTCAGCACATGTCCAAACCAATACAATCTCGTCTCTCTTGCTTTGTCTCCAAACTGTCCAACATGAGCTGACCCTCTAATATACTGATTCCTAATCCTATCCATCCTAGTCACACCGAGTGCAAATCTTAACATCTTTAACTCTGCCACACCCAGCTCTCACTCCTGCCTTTTTGTCAATGCCACTCTCTCCAAACCATATAACATAGCTGGTCTCACTACCCTCTTGTAGACCTTCCCTTTCACTCTTACTGGTACCTGTCTGTCACAAATCACTCATGACACTCTTCTCCACCCATTCCACCCTGCCTGTACTCTCTTCTTCACCTCTTTTCCACATTCACCATCATTCTGAATTGTTGATCCCAAGTACTTAAACTTGTCCACTTTTACCAACTCTACTCCCTGCATCCTCACCATTCCTCTACCCCCCCTCTCATTTACACACAAATATTCTGTCTTAGCCCTGCTGACCTTCATTCCTCTTCTCTCTAGAGCATATCTCCACCTCTCCAGAGTCTCCTCAACCTGATTCCTACTCTCACTACAGATCACAATGTCATCTGCAAACATCATAGTCCACGGGGCCTCCTGTCTGATCTCATCTGTCAACCTGTCCATCACCACTGCAAATAAGAAAGGACTCAGAGCTGATCCTTGATGTAATCCCACCTCCACCTTAAATGGATCTGTCACTCCCACTGCAGTCCTCACCACTGTCACTCCCACTGCAGTCCTCACCACTGTCACACTACCCTCGTACATATCCTGTACCACTCTTACATACTTCTCTGCCACTCCCGACTTCCTCATACAATACAACTCTTCTCTAGGCACCCTGTCATATGCTTTCTCCAAGTCTACAAAGACACAATGCAACTCCTTCTGACCTTCTCTGGATTTCTCCAATAACACTCTCAGAGCAGACATTGCATCTGTAGTGCTCTTTCCTGGCATGAAACCATACTGCTGATCACTAATCATCACCTCCCTTCTTAACCTAGCTTCTACTACTCTTTCCCATAACTTCACGCTGTGACTGATCAATTGTATCCTTCTGTAGTTACTGCAGCTCTGCACATCACCCTTATTTTTAAAGATAGGTACCAAAACACTTTTTCTCCAGTCCTCAGGCATCCTCTGACTTTCCAAAATTTCATTAAACAATTTCCACTGCCATTTCTCCTAAGTACCTCCATGCTTCCACTGGTATGTCATCTGGGCCAACAGCCTTTCCATTCTTCATCCTCTTCATAGCTGCCCTTACTTCCTCCTTGCTAATCTGTTTCACTTCCTGATTCACTATCCCCACATCATCCAACCTTCTCTCTCTCTCATTCTCTTCATTCATCAGCCTCTCAAAGTACTCTTTCCATCTGCTCAACACACTCTCCTCTCTTGTGAGTACCTTTCCCTCACTATCCTTTATCACACTTACTTGCTGCGCATCTTTCCCAGCTCTGTCCCTCTGTTAACCTGACAAACAAATATAAAATAAATACATACATAAATAATAAATGTATTGTTACTATTAAGCAAGAAGCCTGGAATTTACAAATAGAAGATATTCAAAAATTTTAACAGAGAAATTAGAGCAAAGAAATCTACTTGCACAAGAAAAACTGTCAAAAGATTCAAATGCTAATTTGTGTTCATTAATACAACAGATGCATGAAAACATTATATAGACCAATGAACTTTGATCCATTTGGAAAAAGAAGTGACAGAGGTACGGAAATATAAAGAAGAAAATCTAGACATTTTTGAAAGGTATAAAAAACAGACATAGACACGGGAAAGAAAGAAAGAAAGAAAGAAAGAAAGAAAGAAAGAAAGAAAGAAAGAAAGAAAGAAAGAAGAGGTATGATATAGTGCAGTATTTATGCAAAGGAGAAAGCCAAACTAATCAATACAAAATGAGCAGCTCTAAAGATATTTGAAGAAAAATACAGGCACATGCACACAGATATGGAAAATGTTACAATGCAAAAAAAAAAAAAATCACAAAGAGGGAATGTATAACAGAAGATTAGTAAAGTGAAAGTTAAACAAATAGAAGCTGAAGTTACAGAATACATGCAAAGTGAAAGATTTAGTGTAGAAGGTCTAACAGCTTGATGGAGCAATGAGTCCCTAAACTAAGGAGAAATGGGGAGCGGGAGACATCTGAAGTGGAAATGGGACATGTGAAAGAAAAAGATTTAAAATGGTGCAATATTTATGCAAAGGAGAACACAATACTAATCAATAGAAAAAAGCAACACCAAAGATATTTGAAGAGAAATACAGGCAAAACCATCAGGATACACAAAATCTTACAACACAAAAAATAACATGACACAAGGGGAAAGGAAAAACGAGGATTAGTGATGGAGAAGTTAAAGAAATAGAAACTGAAGTTATGGAGTACCTGTGAAGTAAAAGATTTAGAGTAGAACATCCAACTCTGGTAATGTCAGCATGATGGAAAAATGAGTGTCCAAATTAAGGAGAAAAAGCTGGAATAGGAAGCATCTGATCAGTTGCCACAGGAAGATACTCTGGAACCTTCAGTAGTAAACCAATAGAAAAGTTACTTTGGAAGTACACATCAAGGGAAAGAACAGGAAAGAGTGTTAACTCTGACGCAGTCAATGTAGTGGAGTGATGGGCCATGGAGTTCCCATATGAAAGAGCAATGGATGACACAGGATGAAACTGAAGGCAGTATGGCACAGGAAGATGTTCTGGAACTTTCTGTAGAATGCCCACAAGAAATGGAGAACAAAGAATGTACCCTCAGTTTACAAGAAAATGATCTAAGGGAAGAGTTGCTTGATTTAATAGAGATGGATAAACATATTAAGATTGATGAAAGGACTAGATTACAGAAATTCAATAAACTCACAATGTCAGAAGTCTGATAAAACATACAAACACAGTAATCAAGATTATTTATAGAAATTCATGTGACACAACAGACGTAAATAGGTAATAGGGTATACTATTGTGCAGTTAAATTAATTACATTTTTATTTTATTTTATTTTAAATTTGTTTACCGGGAAATTCCGACTGGACTAGGTCCATTTTCAGAAGAGGCCTGGGGAAAAAAGCTCCACATTAGCTAACAAGAGTCAATATTTTTATACAGAGTTGTAAAACAGACAAGATACATTTCAGCAGCACAATTATTATATTCACACTGAAATATAGGGAGACAAGACACATTTCAGCAATAAGTGAGGTTACAAACAACATGGTTTTGGAGATTCTTCCAAGCTGGAAGAATAACTGTTAGAGTTTTAGTACTGTAGTGTATTACAGTGGGTAAATAGGAAAACATTCCTGAGTAGGAGGGTAAAAAGTTTAAGTAATACATGGACATAGCCAGGTATTCATAAGATGCGATTTAAGAGAGTTTTTGAAGTGTGAGGTGGTGGAGACAGAGGTCAGCGAAGGAGGAAGGCAATTCCAGTTTCTAGCAATGGTGTGGGAGAATCATGCTTTTCCTGCAGTATTGTTAGCCCTAGAGATACAGAGGAGTGATTTGTCACTAGAGCGGAGAGGGTGATTTGCTATGTATTGAGTGAGTAGTTAACTTAGTGATGGGGTTTTATCAGGATATTTGAGAATATTGTAGACAATGACTAGCTGGTGGTAATTGAGTAGTTGAGGAAGTTCTTTCCATTGTAGGTCTCTTAGAGCTAGACAGTGATGTGTTCTGTAGGTGGAATTGCTGGCAAACTTGATGATCTTATTGTAGCATGACTCAGGTTTGTCAAGGTCTATTTTTCTGATCTGGGTAAGAACTGGTGCTGCATACATTAATACATTAATGTGGACAATAGATGAGTTTGGGCTAGGGTAATTTGTGCTTGATCTAACAGGATGTTTTTGCATCTGTATAGTGTACCCATTTTTTTGTGAACCTTTTTGATGGTTTGATAGATATGGACATCAAAGTGAAGGTTATTGTCAATTTCAATGCGGATGAGTTTGATATGGGCAGAAGGAGAAAGGGTAGTGCCATTTTTGGAAGTGATAGTAAAGGAAAAGGGAGTGGTTTTTGATTTGTTAGGGGTAAATAGAAGCAATTTAGTCTTATTGGGGTTTAGAATGAGTTGGATCTCAGTAATCCATTTTTCCACAGAGTTAAAGGTTTCCTGGGTGAGTTGGAGAGTTGAAAGACATGGGGCTGTGCAGATTAAAGTCAAGTCATCTGCATACTGTATGAGTGTGGCATGCTGGGTTGAGGTATGCAGATTATTGGTGAAAATAGAAAAGAGAATTGGACCCAATGTTGAGCCTTGTGGTATGCCTATGGTGTTAGAAGTTGATGGGGTAGTGCCCCTTGCCATTGGACAGATTGCTGCCTGTCGGATAGATAGCTCCTGAACAAAGCAATAGTAGATAGAACAAAGGATAGGGAGGCTAGAGTACCTAGTAGTATGGGGTGTGATACCATATCAAATGCTTTGGAGATTTCCAAGAATATGGCAGATGTAAAGTTATTGTTGTTTCTGTGTTGGTTAACTAGATTAGTAAAAGAGGGAAGAGCAGTAGTTGTGCTGTGATGTGGCCGGAAACCATGTTGTGTGGTGGAAAGGAGTTTGTGTGTGTTCAGGAATTTCATGATTTGAAAGTGAATACACTTCTCTAGAAGTTTAGACAGGGGAGATAGAATGGCACTGGGATGGTAATTTGAGGAGTCATAAGAATTACTGCCTTTATGAAGAGGAATGATATATGAAACTTTCCACAGTTGTGGGATATAGGATTCCTGTATGAAGTGGTTGATGAGGATGGAAATAGGATATGATACAGATTCAGTGGCCATTTTTAGGAAGTTAGCAGCTAAACTATCAGCTGCAAGGGTGGTAGGTTTCAATTTTAGAATGATTTTTTTTAATTGTAGAGGTGGGAACAGGTGAGAGAGTAAAGGGGGGAATGTCATCTAGACAATTGGTTGGGGTGTGTGAAAAGTTATTTTTGGATAATTGACTGCATAAAGCCAAAATGGATTCTGTGAAATGGTGGATACATTGAGATCCTATGTCAATAGTATTACTGGTAGAGTTGGGAGCTGGAGTGGTTGTTTTGCCTGGTTTTAGTAAGGAGTTAATAGCATGGCAAAACCTTTGTGGGTTTCTTGAATGTTTGCTTTGGGCACCAATGAAGTAGTTCTGTTTATCAAGTTTGATATGTTCCTTGGCCTGATTCCTAAGCTGTTGGTAGTTTTGTTTGGAAAATGTGGTGTTTTCCCTCTTTCAGATTTTCCAGGCCTTATCTCTGGACTTTAGTAGGGCTCTAGTGTCCCTACTTAGCCATGGGGCAGAGTTAGCTTTAACTCTAACTTTCCTAGTGGGTGCGACTCTATTAAGGACAGTGACAGAAGTATTGTTAAAGTAGTAAACTGCCTGGTCTAATTCGAGGGTTTGTAGTGGTTCCCAGTTACATTGGTTTAGAATAATGTTAAGATCATGAGGGTTTAGGTTGCAGTAAACTCGGATTAGTCTATGAACTATGGCTTGGGTATGTTAGTGCATTTGCATAGTAGGAATGTGGGGAGGTGGTCACTAAGACCATCTGGTAGACAGCCTGTCTGGTAGTTTTGTTTGGGGCAACTGACCAGTGTTCATGAATGGATTGTTTGTGTAATTTTTTTATCTACTCTAGTGGGTTCTTGAATCAGTTGAGAACCCAAAGAGATTAATGTGGTTAGTGGGGCTGTTGTAACTACAGGCTAACCAGTCAGTATTTAGGTCACCTAGTAGGATAGTTTCCTGTGGTAGATTATCTCTAGTCCACTGTAAGACTTCCTCACTTATGGGAGAGTTATTTCCTGGAGTTATGTAGCAGCAGAAAATGTTGATTTTTTTGTTTTGTTTTGTTTATGCATAGGACAGAACCAAGGGTTTCGGCAATATTAACTTTAGGTAGAGGGGTTTGGAGAGGTTGGAGGTTGAGCGTGATTTTAAACGGAATGGCTACCCCACCTCCTCTTCTATCTCCTCTATTCACTCTTAACATGTTATAACCTGGAGGGAAGATTTCTTCATTTTGGGTGCTAGGTTTTAGCCACATCTCTGTAATGGTCAGTATGGCAGGAGTGTAGTGGGTTATAAATGCATGCAGATCAGGTATCTTGTTAGTTATACTTCTTGTGTTGATGTTAAGAATTAATAGGTCAGATATCTGTTTGGTTTTGAGTGGACCTGGGTTTGGGTGTATGTCAGCTGAGGTAAGTAGACTCTTTATGATTGATAGTAGATGTTTGGTTATGTGTGTTACTTCTATGCTGGATCTAGGTGAAGTTTTTCTAGTGTTGCACCTTGGTATGTAAGTCTTGTATACATATAGTATTGTGCTATTATTAAGAACTGTACAACCAATACAGAAGTTTGTGTGTAGTTGTAAGTATGGTAATATGTGTTGTATGGAATATAGTGTTGTCTAGTGGTAAGTTAGTTTGTATGGATGTGATGCAGGCTAGTATTGTGAGAGCTAGTGAGAGAGATGCTAGCATGATTTACATGCTGTATGGGAGTGATGCTTGAATATTCGCAGTAAGCTGATTGAAGTATAGAGGTCATTGTGAGAGTGTGGCTATAAGACATTTGTGAGTTCATAGGTTCATAGGTTCATACTAGGCTATCTGCCCTAGGGTATTTATAAGCCTAGCCAGAGTTGTGTGGCTTTCATCACCCCTTAGGTTGAAGAATACTATACCCATTAGTTTGCCGTGCCTCTGTCCAGCAGTGATACAGAGATGATCCCCGGGGTAAACCTACGATCTCCCATTCACCGGTCAAGATTCCTCTTGAACAGAGCCAGCGAGGTGCTCTGTCTCACATGGACCGGGATTCTGTTCCACAGCATAGGGAGTCTCTGGGTGATGAATCTGTCCTTCCAGCACATCCTATTTATAGCTGTGTTGAGGTTTAAGTCTCTTGCTCTTGTGGTTCTGGTGGATTTGGATTTTTTGAGGTGGAGCATGTCCATTAATTCTGGGTTGGACATGGCCTTGTATGTCAGGCACAGGTCACCTCTGAGCAGACGGTATGCGACTGAATAAAGCTGGAGTTTCTTCAGTCGGGCAACATAAGGCATATTTTTGAGCCCCTTTATCCTTTTGGTGAGGAACTTTTGGGGTCTTTCCAATTGCTGCAGGTGTCGGGTAAGATACATTCCGAATGGGGCATTGTACTCAATCATTGGTCTGATAAGTGAAGAGTACAGGGGAACAATGACCTCCCTTGATCTGGATGTGAATCCCTTCATAATCAGGTGGGCAATGTAGAAGGTCCTCCTAACCACTTTGGCAATGTGAGTGTCAAAAGAAAGGTTACTGTCAACTTGGGTCCCCAGATCCCTGATAACCTCTTCTGTGCTTAATGGATTGCCACCTATGTGGTAACTTGGGGTTACCTTGTTTTTACCAAAGGGTATGACTATACATTTTTTGGCATTTAGCTTAAGGCCATGGCTCTGGCACCAGTTATCTGTTTCTATGAGACCTCTCTGAAGGATATCTGTGTCTGATGGATTTTCAACTATGGCCCAGTTTGCAGTCATCTGCAAACTTTGTCAGCCACAATCCTCCTATGTTTGCCTGCACTTCTGAAAAGTAGATGCCAAACAAGAGGGGGCCCAGGACTGAGCCCTGTGGGACACCGCTTGTGACCGGCTTGGAGTCTGACATGGCACCAGCAACTCTAACCCTGTGGGTTCTGTCCTTGAGCCAGTTTGCAACCCATCTTGTGACATATGGGTTTACATTTAAGCTGGTGAGCTTTTCTATGATACCTGAGTGGGGTATTGTGTCGAAAGCTTTTGCAAGGTCAAGGTAGGCTGTGTGAACTACCTTACCCTCATCAATAGCCTTGGTGACTGTTTCAAAAAAGTCGACCAAGTTCAAGAGGCATGATCTGCCCTTGACAAAGCCGAATTGGGTAGGATCCACTGTCTGTAGGTCCCCTATGTCTTTATTTATGAGTTTCATTATGATCCTCTCCATAGCTTTGCAGACCAGGCTTGTTAAGCTTATGGGGCGGTAATTACCAGGGTCCATAGAAGCACTGCCTTTGTGGAGTGGGACCACAGTTGCCGTACGCCACTCTTTGGGTACGTATCCTGTGGTAAGGCTAAGATTAAAC
This sequence comes from Protopterus annectens, assembly GCF_019279795.1. Taxonomy (NCBI): domain Eukaryota; kingdom Metazoa; phylum Chordata; order Ceratodontiformes; family Protopteridae; genus Protopterus; species Protopterus annectens. The sequence continues at coordinate 345,954,929 of NC_056743.1, forward strand.
AGCAGCCTTATGCGTGGGTTTAGTTCCTCACTGAGTTCGTGTAGCACACAGCCGGGGACACCATCCGGTCCCATTGATGCTGTGTTTTTAGCTTTAGAGAGAGCAGCTCTCACCTGGGCATTTGAGATGATTGGGAGGCTACACTCTGCTGGGATAAATATTTCTCCTTTTGGGTGGGAGGGAGGGAAGAAATTTTCACTGAACCTGTCTGCTAGTATGTTTGCAATGTCTGTGGGTTCAGTGATTTTTGTATCATTTTGGACTAATTCTGAGCATATCTGGGAGTTTCCACCCAGATTTCTAACATAGCTAAAGAAGGCCTTATGATTGTCTTTTGAGTCCTTAGCGATTGTTCTCTCAAAGTTGGCCTTGGATGATTTTATGAGTGATCATAGTTTTTTACTAGTATTGATCAGAGATGTCTTCCCTTTTAGGGATTTTGCTCTATCTTGTAGTAGCTTTCTCCTCTTGTTGTAAAGTTTGTTTATGGCTGGGGTCCACCAGATTGGGCGCTTGCCTTTGGTGGAAAGGGTCTTGATTTTATTTGGGATTGCTTGATCCATGCAATCCTGGAGGTGCTCGTAGAATGCATTTGTAAGGGATTCAGCAGCGTGGGTTGTGGTTGAAGGCAGGGAGTCAAATAGAGGGTGTGGATATAGATTATAATGTGGGCTAAGTGATTAGTATGGCTTGTAGTCAGGTGATAGAATAAATGTAGGTATAGTGGGGGTGGGTGGAAAAAGGGGACAGAGTAAGGGACCGGAATGAGCTGACCAGGGCCTGACCAGATTACAAGACTACAGAGACAATCTGTTTGCACTTTTCAGGGTAGGTAATTGCCAAGAGTTAGTTATAATTGTTTCTACAAATTTCCTTGGACTTTAGCTGCAGGATTAATTGGGGGAGGCCTAATGTGATACTGCCTGTGCTGCAGACCCCCGAGCGGTACCTTACAGAGTTATGTCCCAGAAGTCATAAGGAATGTTAAAGTCTTACCTCAAAAACACAGAACAAGAAGGGAAAGGAAGATAAGAAATGAAATGCCACCATAGAAGCATTGAATCCTGGGCCATCAATTAAGACAATAATTGTCACTGTTAGAAGAACACAGAAAAGGAAACAGATCAACAAAAATAATCAGAAAGATAGAGATGATACAGCAATGCACAGTATCAGCAGACCAGAATCTACAGCAAATAAACCAAGAATATCAGCACAGGCAGAAAAACCTAGAAGATATGCAGATAAATGTTAAGGAAAGTACAAAATAAACAATTTATTGATGACCCAAAAACATTTTTTAAAGAATTGGGAATGAAGCATAAGGAATAAAAACACCACAGAAAAAGAAGAAAGAAAGAAAGAGTCACATTTTGGAGAAATATCCCTGAAGTCCCAAAGATGCTGACTGGGTAGAATAAGTAAAAGAAAGAGTAAGAAGTTCAAATGTACAGAATGTGAAAGGGGATGAAATAACAGTGCTGACTGGGTAGAATAAGTAAAAGAAAAAGTAAGAAGTTCAAATGTACAGAATGTGAAATGGGATGAAATAACAGTGCTGACTGGGTAGAATAAGTAAAAGAAAGAGTAAGAAGTTCAAACGTACAGAATGTGAAACGGGATGAAATAACAGTGCTGACTGGGTAGAATAAGTAAAAGAAAGAGTAAGAAATTCAAACGTACAGAATGTGAAACGGGATGAAATAACAGTGCTGATTGGGTAGAATAAGTAAAAGAAAGAGTAAGAAGTTCAAACGTACAGAATGTGAAACGGGATGAAATAACAGTGCTGATTGGGTAGAATAAGTAAAAGAAGGAGTAAGAAGTTCAAACGTACAGAATGTGAAACGGGATGAAATAACATTCAGAGAAATTGAAACAAAATTAAGAAAAGCCAGTAACTTGATCTACATAGGCACAGATGCAGTACCTAACTTCTGGCTTAAAGTATTAAAATCTTTACATGAAGATTTAGCCCTGAGTAAGAAATACCTATATGCAAATCCTGAACATACACCAGCCTGGTTAATAACAAGAAAAACAGTACTCCTCAAGACTGAACCTGCAAGCTTTCCTAAAGACCAATTACTTGCCTTCTGATAATGTATAAACTATACACTGGAACTGATGCCAACAGAGTTTATAGTCATTTAGAAGAAAACTCAACTATGGCAATAGAACAAAAGGGTAGTAAATTAAAGTCATATGGAACAAAGGATCATTTGTTATTAAATACAGTCATAATGGGGAATTATAAAAAGGGGAAGAATCTAAGTATGGTACAGATAGATTAGAAAAATGTATTTGACAACATCCCACATTCATGTATAAAAAGTGCTTGCAAATGTATAAGATACACCCTACACTGATTGATTACATTACAGTGATCATGAAACCACGTTGCAGCTAAGCCATGATAAAGGACAAATTATTATCCCAGGGATAAAGATTCAAAGGGAGATATTCCAGGGTGACTCTTTATAACCCTGATCTTTTGTCTTGCCCTTAACCCATTAAGCTGTCTACTTAGATTAGCTCATGGTTACAATTTGGCTTGCAGAAAAAAACAAAGTGCAAAAACTTTTCATCATCTTTTTCTGGATGATTTAAAACTGTGTAGTTTGTCAGTGGAGGACCTGACAACACAACTGCAAGTGGTCAAAACTTTCTCAGATGATATAAGTATGTCATTTGGTATTTATAAATTGTGCAGAAGCAACATCTATATTAAGAAAGCTGCAGTACCACGAAAATATATGTCTGGGACAGGAATGTGATATAAAGGAACCTGAGCAGGAGGAAGTGTATAAATATTTGGGAGTTGATGAAGGATTGACGATAAATGCTGAACAAATGCTAACAAAAGTCAGGTATGTATTTGCACAATTTGTCAAGACCAAATGACATACTTGTATCATCTGAAACTAAAAGTAATACTTAAAACAGCCTTGACATCCAGGGAACAAGTCCAAACTATAAACCAATTTGCTCTTCCTGTTCTAATTTACAGTTTTGGAGTGACTGGCTGGCTGTAATAGGTATTGGATTAGTTAGACAGGAAAACAAAATGCATGTTTCATGCTTATCACATGATATATAAAAATCAGTGAAAACCATGATTATATATTTCTTGTTCTTATTTTGAAGGAGGTGTGGGCCTCTTTGAAATTGATTACGTGCTTAGATCTGCAATTATAGGAAGCATACATATCTGCTAACTTCACAAGATCCAAACATAGTCTGACTTGATGTCCCTGCTTAGTGTAGCAGAAGTATATATGTATCAAGTAGGAATGAATACCAAACCAGACGTAGGTAAAAATCAAGCAGCAACTGAACACACCAACTAAATGAAAGGATCTAAGGAGAAGGATGAGATGAGAAGGCGAGAACGTTGTGAAAAGCATAATTATAGTCCCAAGTATCGAAAACTCCTGGAACAGCCTTGTGTTGATCAGGATCTGACACAGGAATGCTTAAGCAGAGGTGAATTTAAACCAAAAGATGAAAGCCTAATATTGGCAGCCCAGGATAATGCACTACATAGACGTTAGTTTACAAAGTCCATTGAACATGTGAGATAAACAAAGAAATGTAGGTTCTGTAAAACAAAACTGGAAACAGTTGCTGGGTGAGATACACTAATAGCAGAGGACCTGTATACTGCTGCACTGGGGATTGTGCAACCATTACAATACTTAAGTAGCTGAGAAGCACTGGAAACATGAGCCACAAAGCATTATAGAAATGATGAAGTTCGTATCACATGGGATCACACATCACCAACAGTTTAAAAAATAGATGTGAGATAACCAGATATAGTAGTCCATGAAAAGAAGACAAAAGTAGCACTGATCACTGAAATTGCTACACACAGTGATTACAATTTCTTATATAGTGAGAGACGCACAGTCATAAAATACCAAGATTTACAGGTGAAAATGAAGGCATTGTGGAAGAAAGATAGCCATACAATTCCAGTAGGACTAGGAGCAATGGGTCATATAAAAAGGAACTTACAGCCGTATGTAGATATGTTACCAATACATGTAACTCCATATGAATTGCGGGAGGTGTTACTACTCGGCACATTGCAGGTGCTGCAAAGAGCACTTTTGGCTAATATCAAAGACTGAAACAGTATTAATTTCATTAACTTTAATCATACTTTAACTTGGGAATGGTGTCCATTCCCATCATGGTATTGGAAACCCAAAATATTTGGAGAATGTAAACCCAGATTAAACCACAAAGCCATCTCCAATATATCAACAAGCAGGTTTAGTGCAAATATAACCCATAAAATATCTATCCAAGCTTCATACATCCTAACTTCACATATCTCAGAATCCTTTATTGGCTCCTGTTGCCCCTAAGAAAAATGTTTTGTAGGTACTACCAAAACCAAAAATACTTTCTCCTCGGGCATGCAACCTTCTTATTTAAAGCAACAAACATGCTGTCAAAGAACCCTTCCTCAAATTGTTATACCTAAGATTATCTATGTGATTTGTTCCTGAATTATGGCACATTATGGATTTCCTCCACAAGGATGAATCTGCCACAAACTCTGATAATTATAGACCCATCAGCCTAACAGGCCTAATCTGCAGAAATGTAGAGTGCATCATGCCTGATCACATAGTGTGCATCATGTCTGATCACATGACTTATATCAGGATTCTCATTAGTGTGCATCATGCCTGATCACATGACTTATATCAGGATTCTCAGTGTGCATCATGCCTGATCACATGACTTATATTAGGATTCTCATTAGTGTAAATCATGCCTGATCACATGGCTTATATTATGCTTCTCATTAGTGTGCATCATGTCTGATCACATGACTTAGGATTTTCTTTAGTGTGCATCATGTCTGATCACATGACTTATAACTTATATCAGGATTCTCATTAGCGTGCATCATGCCTGATTACATGACATATCAGGATTCTCATTAGAGTGCATCATGCCTGATCACATGACTTATATTAGGATTCTCAGTGTGCATCATGCCTGATCACATGACTTATATTAGGATTCTCATTAGTGTGCATCATGCCTGATCACATGACTTATATCAGGATTCTCATTAGTGTGAATCATGCCTGATCACATGACATATCAGGATTCTCATTAATGTGCATCATGCCTGATCACATGACTTATGATATCAGGATTCTCATTAGTGTGCATCATGCCTGATCCCATGACTTATATCAGAATTCCCATTAGTCAAGACAATCAGCAGTATGGCTTTGTCAGAGGGAGATCATGCCTGTTAAATCTAGTTAACTTTGTTGGCGGGGTGATACAGGCTAAGAGTAGTCTTGCTTTTCACACAGCATATCTTGACCTAGTCAAAGCTTGTGATAACACACCCCATGTCATCATTGTAAGTTAGTAAGCAAAAGCTTTAAATATAGATGCTTATGTGGTAAATGGATAGCAAACTGGTTAAAGAAACATAATTCACATAGTTCATTTGGTAAGTTCCTGATCTGAAAGTATGAAGACAACCAGTGGAGTCCCAGGGCTCTCTACTGGGACCCTTTATTTTTCAGAATTTACATCTCTGATCTCCAAATTGAGATCCAGGTCATCCAGTTAACTAAGTTTTCAGATGACCACAAACTGGGTGTTATTGTTAAGAATCTTTTTGACACCTGTACCCCTCAAAACAAAGGCACTATAATATCTAGTGTACTAAAGATGGGCTCAAACTAAACATAAAAAGTACAGTACTGTTTCACTTGGCAAGCAGTCCCTACCCTAACATATTTAATATAGGTACTAGTCCACTGACATCAAAAATGTTGTCAGGGACCTGGGATGATGATGATTCCCTCTTTTTGGATCACCAATTGGCTCCTGTAGGCAGAAAATCCTTTTACCTACAACTAGTAATCAGGGGTATATCATCCAGATCTAAAGATGTTAACACCCCTTCGGTTCATCACTAATTAGACCAATTATAGAGCACAATGCCCTCTTAGGGATGTACCTCACTAGCCACATCAAAGAACTAGAACATCTCAGAAGATTCTAACTAACAAGTTTGCAACCTTAAAGACCCCGAGCTACCAAGAGAGGCTAGAAGCTCTATACCTTTACCCAGTATGTCATAAACTCTTTAGGTGAGATAAGTGCCTTAGCACTGATTTTGTGTATCTCTGCAAGCAACCATAATAAAGCATCTCAATCTTCACCATCAGATTAACAGACAGAACGGATTGAGAGAAAGGCACTCATTATACAGTACCTCCCCTATCTCTGGAATAAACTGTGCCTGCAGCTTAAGGAGTAACATATTTCAAACAGAACACAAACGATTGATTGGCACCATCATATTTAACCCAGGAATAAATGGTCTAGCCCTCCTTGAGACAGGTTGCACAGTCTGAGGTGTGCGATGACAAAGCAACAATGATACAAGACTAAATTGCCTTGAAATTCCAATGACTTATATAAATCAGTATATCTAGCTTGACAAAGGTCAAATCTGAGGGCATAATGACAGCAACCTATCAGGCTAAAGCATAACATTGTGGAGACTGAGCAGGTGCTGTGTTTACTAGGTATGATACCGGCGTGGCAGGTCATGGGGTAACAGCCTAAAACAACACTGGACAGACTGAGCAGGTGCTGTGTTTACTAGGTATGATACCAGCGTGGCAGGTCATGGGGTAACAGCCTAAAGCATAACAGTGGGGAGATTCTGAGCAGGTGCTGTGTTTACTAGGCATCATACATCACTACAAAGGTGGCTCACATGGTCAGCAGTGTAGTGTACATTACATTTTTCAGTGTGCTTTGTTACTGGTTGTAGCTTCTGAAAAGGTTTTGAAAAGCCTAGCCTGATAGCTTTCGGCTGTCTCTTTCAGGAATTGAAAGGTAGTGAATGGTGAAAGTGGCTGTTAAGGTTTTACCGCGTTTGTTTGCAGAATGTTTTTTTTTCAGTAACTCACAATGTAAATGCTAAAATCAGTCACCTTCAACAAAGGTACATCTGTAGAAAACCATTCCATACCCCCTGTAGATGGACATCTGTTTAATTGCATCTCCTTCTACATCCAGGGGTTTTAGGTTGCATGATTTGGGCAGTTCTGCCTTTTACCTATGGCACAGCAATACTTTCACAGTCCAAATGACATTCTGCTACTCAGCTGCTTGTCCCATTCAAAGCTCCAGACTGAGTTATTTTACAGACGTATGTTTGAATATAATATCATTCATTTGTTAGATTTGTGTATTTGCACATCTCAGAAATCTATTTGCATGCTTTACTGCGCATCGTTTTGAGGGTAAGTATTATCATTAGTGTTTTAACCTTCTCTCTACTCCATGAAACTGGATTGAGTGTAGATTCATACAGCATAAAACTCGGTCTTTTTAATATTTGAAAACAACATGTCAACATTCTAAAGTGAAGCAAGGGGCTAGCCTTCATTTATCCAAGTTCATACAATCTCTCTTCACACAGCACCTGAAAATTCGGAAATGCTGAAATAGTAGCATCACTGCTAATGCTTAACAAAAAAAAAACCACTATTTTGTTACAATCTATATCCCACCTGGAAATAATATAACAACTTTAGAAGAAATCCTGTCTTGGAAAAGTAATTATACACCTTATGAAAAAAATCATACAGGAATATGTTCATAGGCTCATAGTTAAGTACTAGACTGACTGTCCTTGTGGGTCGTTTTAAGCCTAGCCAATTTCCCTCAAAGGTCAGGATCAAAATCGATACCTTGTGTCTGTGAGGTAAACACTTCAGCAATTATACCAATCCCTCCTCCCATTCTATATGTAAATATTGACTAGCAAAACCTTGCATCAGACTTTCCCTCAGTTTGTCTAAACCTTCATAGTTGCACACAACTTATCAAAACACACACTAAATGTAATAATACCGACAGTAAAGGTACAATGTATTGATCTCTGACCACAGTAAATTTACAACCTCTGGAACCTACTTATACTCACTTAGCTACTACCTTCCAGCTTATATCCATAGAAATACCATCAACCAAATGAACACTCCCCAACTTAAAATAACTTTTCGAAATTCAATAAAGACTCCTTCATCAATACACTGAAAGCCTTTAAGTGGTCTGTCCTGAAAACTCTTCCACTCTTTGTGGCAGTTAATACTTTTAATACCTTATTCTTAAAGAAACAGCCAAGCCTACTCTACAAAAAGGACTGAAGATTAATCACATACCATGGTTCACCACCCAGACAAAAACTACATCATCTAACAGAGACAAAGCTTGAAAAGAATGGTTTAAATTTAAAACTCCCTTTAATCTGAGTAAAATAAGTTAATCTAGAAAAAAATATACTATAGCCATCTGCAACTTCAACAGTTCTGGACATTAATAGATAACCAGTTATACCTGGGCTCAAACAAGGAACAAAACCATTCTCATAATAGCTCTCCACTAGAATTTGCAACCTTATTCAATATCTGTGGTGGTGGTGCTGCGGTAGCATTGTCACCTGACAGTTAGATGTTGCCCGTTCGATTCTCAGTTAGAGCGTCTTCTGTGGGCGACAGGTGTGAATGGGCCTTCCTTCGTTGAAGGTTGTGCGTTAGGCCTGGCAAGCCAGCATGTAAAACTCTACTGCCAATCATTAGTGGACCGGAGTTCCACTGTGGCGACCCCTAACCGGGAAATGCCGAAAGACACAAACAAATTCAATACCAAATTCATAGAAAAAAATTACAGCCCTAACCAAAAACTCTTCACCCCCATCCAGTAATTCTATCACCCCCTCAATAACACCCAGTCCTAATAATTTAGCAAATAACAGGTTAGACCAAAGCCAACATTCTCCACACACATTACCACTTCCTTTACCCCCCCCCCAACTTCCACTCAGGATCTGTCGCCACGTCATAAGTCTCAACTATCCAGGTTTTCACAGAATGTCCAGGTTTTTGTATCATATTTTTGGACTGTTCCTCATAAAAAACTATGATTTTTCTGGCAAATCACTAAAGATTAAATCCCCTAAATAATTACATACATTTGAGGTTAAGACTTCTTATCCCTCGAAAAAATGCATGCTAATATAAACCCTGTTATTCTAGCAACATTCTATGTTTATAATAACGTTGTTTAAAATCTGTCCTTGTTTTTGGGCCTTTGTCCTCCATTAGTTTACACTTTGTCCAGATTTCTTGTATTAAGAGGTTCCTTCTACTTAAGCTCACACCTTGCTCCACTGCAGCTGGCAACCTCCCACCTGAATACCTAAAGACCCTGCCAATGCCATAGCATGCCCAGTATCTGTCCTTATAAGTAGGTCAATGGATCACTATCTGAATCCTATGTATCCTCACTATGGAAAACATCTTCTCTCTCTCCATAAAGATGGCATCTCAGCTGATGTACCTAACTTTTGGCCTATTGCAGTATTATCGCCTTTCTGAATAATTCTTGGAAGGTGTATTCATAAGCAACTCCTCCATTATCTTGTATGGAAATAGCACTTAACATCCCCCAACATGGCTTCCGCCAAACACACAGTACAAATGATGCCCTCCTATCATTCACTGACATCATAAATAAATAGAGGGGCTTGGGCAAACTTTTCTCTTTATTCCTTGACTTGTTAAAAGCCTTTGATACAATCAGATTTGAAATTTAAGTTCTCCTATGCAAAATGTCTTGGAGTGATTGTGGAGGATAACCTTAGATTTGGCCTGCATGTTCAAAGTAACAAAAAAGACTCACCAAATATTAGGAATGCTCTATATGCATAAAAACTGCCTTAGCAACACCACCAAAACCACTCTTGGTCTTACCTACCTTCTTCCATCTCTCTTAAACAGTGTACCCATCCTAATCAATCTTTATCTTGCAGTTAAAAATAAGCTGGAGACTTGCTAAAATAAGGCTACAAACTTTGCCACCATCAAACAACAGTGCAGCCAACAATGTATTGCCCTTAAGGCTTTGAATTGGCTTGACGTGCCTCAGCACTTAGACTACATACAGCTGACCTGCACACACAACATTATTCACAAAGTCAATGGCCCTGCTTTTACTTCTATTTTCCATGCTTCTCACCCTATCAGACTACTTTGATCTAATAAGCAACAACTTTTCAGCATATATAAACACCACAAATCCTCTGGCCAAAGTCTCTTCAAATACTCTGTCACTAAAAAGTCGAATTCTATCCCTCTTCAAATTAGATTTATACCTCTCAAATGTACAGTTTTTTGCAGAATGTCTAGATTTTTGTCTCATATTTTTGGTCTGTTTTCTCATAAACTTGTGGTTTTCTGGCAAACCATTGGCAAATCATTCATAGTTTCATAGGTAGGTACTAGGCTATCGGCCCAAGGGCCTATGTAAGCCTAGCCAGCAAGGTTCCATAGCTTACGCAACCCAAGAAAGTTATTTTTCTGTTCCACTGTCCAGCAGAGACAATGAAGTGATCCCCGGGATGTATTTCCTATTTCCCATCCACTCATCAAGATTTTTCTTGAAGAGTGCTAATGAAGAACTTTGCTTGACATAGATGGGTAGCTTGTTCCAGAGTATAGGAAGTCTCTGGGACAGGAATCCACCCCTCCAGCATGTCCTGTTTATTGTGGTGACAAGATTTAGGTCCCTAGAGCATGTAGCTCAGAGGGATTGGAATTTCTTTAGGTGTAGCATGTCCAACAGCTCTGGGTTTGACATAGCTTTATATGTTAGGCAGAGATCAGCTCGGAGTAGGTGATATGCTACAGAGTAAAGCTGGAGTTTTTTGAGGCGGTCAGTGTAGGGCATTTGTTTGAGGCCAGTAATCCTCTTTGTGAGGTACTTCTGTGGCCTTTCCAGCTGTTGCAGATGTCTTGTTAGGTACATTCCAGAAGGAGCGTTGTACTCTATAATGGGTCTAATGAGTGATGAGTAGAGGGGAACAATGACCTCTTTTTTCCTGGATGAGAACCTTTTTATGATGAGGTTTGCCATGTAGAAGGACTTCCTGACTAACTTCCTGACTACTGTGGCAATGTGACTATCAAAGGAGAGACTACTGCCCACCTGGGTCCCAAGGTCTCTTATCACACATTCGGTGTTAAGTAGATTGCTGCCTATGTGGTAATTCATGGGTACAGAGTTTTTACCAAAGGGGATGACACTGCACTTTTTGGCATTGAGCCTGAGGCCATGGTTCTGACACCAGGCATCTGTCTCAGTGAGGCCCTTCTGTAGGATGTCCACATCATTTGTGGACTTGACTATGGCTCCTAGTTTGCAGTCATCTGCAAACTTCATTAGCCAGAGGCCTTCTGTGCTAGCCTGTACTTCAGAGAAGTAGATACCAAACAGAAGAGGTCCCAGGACAGAACCTGTGGTACTCCACTTGTCACTGCTTTGAGGTCGGATTTGGAGTCTGCAACTTCTACAGTGTGGGTTCTGTCAGTGAGCCAGTTGGTAACCCATCTTGTGACGTATGGATTTATACCTAGTTTAGTGAGTTTAGCTATAATTCCAGAATGGGGGATGGTGTTGAAAGCCTTGGTGAAGTCAAGATAAGCTGTGTGAACCACCACACCCTCATCCACAGCTTTGGTGACTGCCTCAAAGAAGTCGATCAGGTTCAGGAGGCATGATCTGCCTTTCACAAACCCGAACTGGGTGGGATCCAGAGTTTGTAGGTTACCAATATTTTTGTTTATGAGTTCCATGATGATACGTTCCATGGCCTTGCAGACCAGGCTCGCCAGGCTAATAGGTCGATAGTTCCTGGGATCAGTGGTGGCTCCCCCTTTGTGGAGTGGGATAACTGTTGCTGTGCACCATTCAGTGGGCACAAAGCCTGATGCGAGTCTATTACTGAACATGGTGCTTAAGCGGGGAGCCAGTTCGTTCTGAAGTTCATGTAAAACGCAGCCTGGGATGTTGTCTGGTCCCATGGATGCTGTGTTTTTGGTTTTAGAGAGTGCAGCTTTTACCTGCGTAGTTGTTATTACAGGGACTCTGCATTCTTCCTGTATAGATATGGGCCCTTTGGGGTGAGGGGGGGGGCTAAAGTTAGCACTGAACCTATCTGCCAGGATGTTGGCAATATCAGTTGGTTCTGTAATTTTCATGCCTTTGTGCTGTAACTCAGAGCAGATCTGGGTGTTGCCATCTAGATTCTTGAAATAGCTATAGAATGCTTTGTCGTTGTTCTTGGATTTAGTGGTGATTTTGTTTTCATAGCTAGCTTTGGAGGATCTTTGGAGGATCTCAGCTTCTTACTGTGGCTGACTAAGGAGCTCCTACACTCATGGGATTTTACTCTCTTTTGCAACAGTTTCTTCCTTCTGTTGTACAGTTTGTTTATGACAGGGGACCACCAGATTGGCTTCCTTTTTTGGAGGATAGCGTCTTGGTTCTGTTTGGGATAGCACAATCCATGCACTCATTTAAGTGCTTATAGATTGCATTTGTGTAGGATTCAGCAGTTGTAACTGTATTGTCCATCTGCATGGGTGTCATGAAGTTCACCACTTCTGTCTTAAGAAGCATGAAGTTGGCTTTGGAGAAATTTTTTGCTGTGGTTTCCTTAATGGGGGGTGGGGGGCGGGATGTGGCTATCAAGGGTGATAAGCTTATGGTCGGATCAGACCAACGAGGAGTTGACTTCAGATGTGGAACACTGGTCACTCATGTTGGTAATGACTAGGTCTAGGATATTGTTGCTCCTGGTGGGGGTGTGGATAAGTTAATCTAGGGCATTGGAGTTTATGAATTCCAGAAAGCGTTGAGCTAAGGAGTTGGTACACGAGTAGTTTTCCCAGTTAATGGTGAGGTAGTTGAAGTCTAATATTTTCCAGTACATCAAGAAAAGAGGAGTGGGAATCCTGGGGCATGGTGGGGGATCTGTAGCAAGCTACAATTTGGATTGCAGTTTTGCCCAGAGTTAGTTGCACTTGGATAACCTCAGATGCATTATGCTGAGCAACTAGCCTGGAGGTGTGGATATCCTTAATGAATATGGACACACCTCCGCCTTTGGTGTTTCGGTCCAGGTTACATGGCCGAAAAGTGTGGTATGAGTTATAGCCTGGTAGCGCAGGGGTGCTCTCTGAAGCCTTAAACCAGGTCTCAGTCACTACACAGATATCAATGTTCTCCATTTTAAGGAGTGCCTCGAGTGAGTGCATTTTGAGATTTAGACTTCTAGCATTGAGTAGCATTACCCTCAGTTTTTGTTGGCCTGTTCCTGTTATGGTGGTGAATTTGTTATTTGACCCTGCCTGAAAAAGGCACTATAGGGGCAGCAAGAGCCTTAGCCAGTATCTGGAATCCCAGGGGGCGACAGGTGCAGGCCATCTGTGGCAAAGCATCGTGGTCTGTCGACCATGTCATCCCAAGCAAACAGATACTGGATCCCCTTAGAATGACACCAGAAGCTTAGCCAATTGTTGAAGTCAATCATTTTGTCCTTGTACTGTAGTATCATTCTGGGCAATGGCAGAATGCTACTCAGGGCTAGGGTTATACCTGCCTGGGCTACAAGATCGGAGAGCTCTTCCATGTCTCTTTTCATGTAATCCAGGAGATTCAGATTCAAAGTTGAAGTCAGAAAATAATGACAGACATTTGAGTGTCAGACCTCATACCCTTCAGAAAATGTATGCTAATGCAAAACCTGTTATTCTGTCAATTTTCTATGTTTATTGTTTGTGTCTTTTGGCTTTTCCTGGTTAGGGGTCACCACAGCGGAACTCCGGTCTGCTAATGATTGGCAGTAGATTTTTACGTACTGGCTTGCCGGGCCTAACGCACAACCTTCAACAAAGGAACGCCCATTCACTCATGTTGCCACACAGAAGACACTCTAACTGAAAATCGAACGGGCAGCGTCTAGCTGTGAGGTGACAATGCTACAGAAGCACCATGTTTATAATAGCAATATTTAAAAAGTGTGCCTATTTGGGTCTATATCACATAGTCAAAGTCTTATAACTTCGAGCACATAGCGTTCGAACTATTATGTTCAAAATTACAAAACTTTGTCTATGGATAAAAAAAAACAACAGTAAACAAAATAAACTGTTTTAGGCTGGAGGGCAATCCCCCCTGCACCCCCACACCCCCTGCTACTTAAATATACCAACTCCGAGATCGCACCCCATTGAACAAAATGGAAACCTCCGCTTATGGAGATTTCCATTAAAACGCTCAAACTTTTACAAATTTGAACTTATGGACTCGACCATATGAGATTCAAACTTGTAAAAGTTCGACTACGTGATAGGAACCCTGCCTATTTTGGGTCTTTTTCCCATTATTTATGTCTTTGTCCAGATTTCTTGTTTTAAGAGATTGAGAGGTATGGATCTACCTCCTTCCCCCCTTCCACCACCAACATAGTTTGACAATGTTCAGAGAGTAGGAACTAATGAAATATATTTCTCAGACCAAGAATAAATATATTTTTGTTGCGGTAATATTATCTAGTCATCTCAGTTCCAAAGAGTATACTCAGTGTATCTAATGTCATCTCTATGCACTACAATTTGTGAATATTTAATCTGTTGACAATGTTCTTTATATCTGTCCAGATATTAGCAATATAGGTTTATAGGTTCATAGGTTCATACTAGGCTATCTGCCCAAGGGCATTTACAAGCCTAGCCCATCGTTTTGTGGCTTACGCCACCCCTTTAGTATGGGGAACTATACCCATTATTTTGCTGTGCCTCTGTCGAGCAGTGACACTGAGGTAATCCCTGGGGTATATCTGCGATCTCCCATCCATTGGTCAAGATTTCTCTTGAACAAGGCCAGCGAGGTGCTCTGCCTCACATGTACCGGGATTTTGTTCCACAGCATAGGGAGTCTTTGGGTGATGAATCTATCCCTCCAGCACGTCCTATTAATAGCCGTGTCAAGGTTTAAGTCTCCCGCCTTGTGGCTCTGATGGATCTAGATTTTTGAGGTGAAGCATATTCATCAAATCTGGGTTTGACATGGCCTTGTATGTTAGGCAAAGGTCACCTCTGAGCAAGCGGTAAGTGACTGAATAGAGCTGGAGTTCTTTCAGTCGGGCAGCATAGGACAGATTTTTGAGACCCTTTATCCTTTTGGTGAGGAACTTTTGTGGCCTCTCCAGCTGCTGCAAGTGTCGGGTCAGATGCATTCCGAATGGGGCATTGTACTCAATCATTGGTCTGATGAGTGATGAGTAAAGGGAGACTATGACCTCCCTTGATCTAGATGAGAATCCCTTCATGATAAGGTGGGCAATGTAGAAGGTCTTCCTAACTACTTTAGCTACATGGGTGTCGAATGACAGACTACTATCAACCTGGGTCCCCAGGTCCCTGATAACTTCTTCTGTGCTCAGTGGATTGCCACCTATTTGGTAGCTAGGTAACCTTGTTTTTCCCGAAGGGTATGACTATGCATTTTTTGGCATTTAACTTTAGGCCGTGGCTCTGGCACCAGTTATCCATTTCTGAGACCCTTCTGAAGGATATCTGTGTCAGATGTGTTTTCTACTACGGCGCCCAGTTTGCAGTCATCTGCAAACTTTGTCAGCCATAACCCTCCTGTGTTTGCTTGTACTGAAAAGTAGATGCCAAACAAGAGTGGGCCCAGGACTGAGCCCTGTGGGACACCACTTGTGACAGGCTTTGAGTCTGACATGGCGCCAGCAACTCTGACCCTGTGGGTTCTGTCACTCAGCTAGTTTGCAACCCATCTTGTGATGTATAGGTTGACATTTAAGCTGATGAGTTTTTCAATGATACCCGAGTGGGGTATTGTATCGAAGGCCTTAGCCAGATCGAGGTAGGCTGTATGGACTGCCTTTCCTCATCAATGGCTTTGGTGACTGTTTCGAAAAAGTCAACCAAGTTTAAAAGGCATGATCTGCCTTTGACAAAGCCAAACTGGGTTGGATCCAAAGTCTGCAAATTCCCTATGTCTTTATTTATGAGGTCCATTATGATCCTCTCCATGGCTTTGCAGATAAGGCTTGTCAAGCTAATGGGCCAGTAATTTCCAGGGTCGGTGGAGGCACCGCCTTTGTGAAGTGGTACCACAGTTGCAGTGCGCCACTCCCTGGGTATGTATCCAGAGGTAAGACTATGATTAAACAGCTGTCCTAGCTGTGGGTTTAATTCCTCATTGAGTTCATGGAGCACACAGCCGGGGACACCATCAGGTCCCATGGATGCTGTGTTTTTTGCTTTGGAGAGAGCAGTTCTCACTTGGGCGCTGGAGATGTTTGGGGGGCTGCAATCATTTGGTATAGATATCTCTCCTTTTGGGGTGGAGGGGAGAAGTTTGCACTGAACCTGTCAGCCAGTATGTTGGCAATGTCTGTAGGATCAGTAATCTTCACATCATTTTGAACTAGCTCTGAGCATATCTGGGAGTTTCCTCCCAGGTTTCTAACATAGCTAAAGAAGGCCTTATGATTGTCTTTTGAGTCTTTAGCTATTTTTCTCTCGAAATTTGCTTTGGATGATTTTATGAGAGCTCTTAGTTTTTGACTTATAGTGATCAAGGGTGTCTTACCTTTTAAGGATTTTGCTCTATCTTGTAGTAGCTTCCTCCTTTTGTTGTAGAGTTTGTTTATGGCTGGGGTCCACCAGACTGAACGCTTGCCTTTGGTACAAAGAGTCTTTGTTTTGCTTGGGATTGCCTTATCCATGCAGTCCTGCAGGTGCTGGTAGAAGGCATTTGTAAGTGATTCAGCGGCTTGAGTACTGTTTTCCGCCGCTCGGGGCCTTAAAGGAGACCACACTAGTCTTTAGAAGTGTGAAGTCGGCTTTTGAGAAGTTCTTTACTGTGGTCTTTTTATTTCAGGGGGGGGTGGGATGAGGACCTCCAGCGAGATTAGTTTGTGGTCTGATTTCACCAGTGAGGGGTACACCTCCGGTGTTGAACATTGTGCTCCCATGTTCGTGATGATGAGATCAAGTATGTTATCTCCTCTTGTGGGGATGGTGACTAGTTGTTCCATGGCATTTGAGATTATGAATTCCAGGAACTTTTGGGCTAGGGTGTTTGGGCTTGAGTAGTGATCCCAGTCTATATTAGGGTAATTGAAGTCACCTAGTATGATGGTGTTTGGTGATACATTTATCCCCTCTAGTGTTTTCAGGAAGGCCATGTGAGGTTCCTGAGTTTGTGAGGGTGGCCTGTAACATGCTACAATTTGCAGAGCAGTCTTGCCTATGGTTTATTGCACCTGAATGGTCTCCGATGCATCGTGCGTTGCCACCAGTCTTGAGGTGTGGGTGTCCTTGATGAATATGGATACCCCCCTCCTTTCTTGGTATTGTCCGGATTTTGGGGCCGGAACGCATGATATGAGGTAAAACCTGATAGCGCTGGGGTGCTCTCAGGAGCCTTGAACCAGGTTTCTGTCACAGCACAGACATCGATGTTCTCCATACTGAGAAGGGCCTCGAGTGCATGCATTTTGAGATTTAGACTTCTGGCATTGAGCAGCATTACCCTTAGTTTTTTTCCTTTTTTGTGTTCTACACATATATGTGTATATATATATATATATATATACATATATGTATGTATAGTTTTCACTGTTTGAACTGTTACTACATTTTTACTTAGATAATAAGTAGAACTTCTGTATTAGGCTTTGTAATAACTAACAGCAACCATATTAAGTCACTGTGGAGCTTTTCACCCAGAGCCATCACTGAAAATGAGATATTATCCCAGTCAGACTTTTCCATTAAACATGTTAATTAAAGCCTGCAGCATTTTGTATTATGCACATCAAGATCCACCACACAGCTGCCTGTGACAGTGTCACATGCCAGGATCTACCACACAGCTGCCTGTGACAGTGTCACATGCCAGGATCCACCACACAGCTGCCTGTGACACTGTCACATGCCATGACCCACCACACAGCTGCCTGTGACACTGTCACATGCCAGGATCCACCACACAGCTGCCTGTGACAGTGTCACATGCCAGGATCCACCACACAGCTGCCTGTGACAGTGTCACATGCCAGGATCCACCGCACAGCTGCCTGTGACAGTGTCACATGCCAGGATCCACCACACAGATGCCTGTGTGTGAGAGTGTCACATGCCAGGATCTACCACACAGATGCCTGTGATAGTGTCACATGCCAAGATCCACCACACAGCTGTCTGTGACAGTGTCACATGCCAGGATCTACCACACAGCTGCCTGTGACAGTGTCTCATGCCAGGATCCACCACACAGCTGCCTGTGACACTGTCACATGCAATTTCCCACCACACAGCTGCCTGTGACACTGTCACATGCCAGGATCCACCACACAGCTGCCTGTCACACTGTCACATGCTAGGATCCACAACACAGCTGCCTGTGAGTGTCCCATGCCAGGATCCGCCACACAGCTGCCTGTGACAGTGTCACATGCCAGAATCCACCACACAAATGCCTGTATGTGACAGTGTCACATGCCAGGATCTACCACACAGATGCCTGTGACAGTATCACATGCCGGGATCCACCACACAGCTGCCTGTGACAGTGTCACATGCCAGGATCCACCACACAGATGCCTCTGTGTGACAGTGTCACATGCTAGGATCCACCACACAGCTGCCTGTGACACTGTCACATGATAGGATCCACCATACAGCTGCCTGTGACAGTGTCACATGCCAGGATCTACCACACAGCTGCCTGTGACAGTGTCACATGTCAGGATCCACCACACAAATGCCTGTGTGTGTCAGTGTCACATGCCAGGATCTACCACACAGATGCCTGTGACAGTGTCACATGCCAGGATCCACCACACAGCTGCCTGTGACAGTGTCACATGCCAGGATCCACCACAAAGATGCCTCTGTGTGACAGTGTCACATGCCAGGATCTACCACACAGATGCCTGTGACACTGTCACATGCCAGGATCCACCACACAGCTGCCTGTGACAGTGTCACATGCCATGACCCACCGCACAGCTGCCTGTGACACTGTCACATGCCAGGATCCACCACACAGCTGCCTGTGACACTGTCACATGCTAGGATCCACCACACAGCTGCCTGTGACAGTGTCACATGCCAGGATCCACCACACAGCTGCCTGTGACAGTATCACATGCCAGGATCCACCACACAGATGCTTCTGTGTGACAGTGTCACATGCCAGGATCTACCACACAGATGCCTGTGACAGTGTCACATGCCAAGATCCACCACACAGCTGCCTGTGACAGTGGCACATGCCAGGATCCACCACACAGCTGCCTGTGACAGTGTCACATGCCAGGATCCACCACACAGATGCCTCTGTGTGACAGTGTCACATGCCAGGATCTACCACACAGTTGCCTGTGACAGTGTCACATGCCAAGATCCACCACACAGCTGCCTGTGACAGTGTCACATGCCAGGATCCACCACACAGCTGCCTGTGACAGTGTCACATGCCACGTTCCACCACACAGATGCCTCTGTGTAACAGTGTCACATGCTAGGATCCACCACACAGCTGCCTGTGACAGTGTCACAAGCTAGGATCCACCACACAGCTGCCTGTGACAGTGTCACATGCTAGGATCCACCACACAGCTGCCTGTGACAGTGTCACATGCCAGGATCCACCACACAGCTGCCTGTGACAGTGTCACATGTCAGGATCCACCACACAAATGCCTGTGTGTGTCAGTGTCACATGCCAGGATCTACCACACAGATGCCTGTGACAGTGTCACATGCCAGGATCCACCACACAGCTGCCTGTGACAGTGTCACATGCCAGGATCCACCACACAGATGCCTCTGTGTGACAGTGTCACATGCCAGGATCTACCACACAGATGCCTGTGACAGTGTCACATGCCAGGATCCACCACACAGCTGCCTGTGACAGTGTCACATGCCAGGATCCACCACACAGCTGCCCGTGACACTGTCACATGCCATGACCCACCACACAGCTGCCTGTGACACTGTCACATGCCAGGATCCACCACACAGCTGCCTGTGACACTGTCACATGCTAGGATCCACCACACAGCTGCCTGTGACAGTGTCACATGCCAGGATCCACCACACAGCTGCCTGTGACAGTGTCACATGCCAGGATCCACCACACAGATGCCTCTGTGTGACAGTGTCACATGCCAGGATCTACCACACAGATGCCTGTGACAGTGTCACATGCCAAGATCCACCACACAGCTGCCTGTGGCAGTGTCACATGCCAGGATCCACCACACAGCTGCCTGTGACAGTGTCACATGCCAGGATCCACCACACAGATGCCTGTGTGAAACAGTGTCCATACTGTATCCTAGCCTCGTTAGAAAGGATACTGGGCTAAGGAGAAGTGATACAAAGTACATTTACTGTGCAGATTTCAGTTTGATCCTGACAAATGCTACTTAAATAAATGTGTGAATCTTAGCAGGCCACAAAACTAGACAAGGGTTACTTTAAAACCATGCATTTAAGCCAAGTGATTTATGCCCAGTAAAGACAATCAGTCAATCTGTTTTCAGACATTGCAAGTCGTGTCTTCTTCTGTGTGGTCTCTTTCTGAGCAAGAGACATCCAAGAACATGATCTGCTTTTCCAAACACTTTGATTTGAGCTATTAACATTAACATACTCTCAAACATAGGGAATATCCTTGCATACAGACAGCCTGCTATCACTTTTGAGAATATTCTCCCATGATTTGAGGCAAACAGCTGTTGGAGGATGCTTTATCTGCATGTTGCATCTGTCTCTTGATGTTATTGTTGTATTGGGAAGTTATTCTGTACTCTTCCATGTGGACTATCAGCACATCATTGTGATACAGCCACTGAGTCCCAACATGTATACATCCATCATTTGTGGTACAACCACTGAATCCCAATATTTATATATCAATCATTTGTGGTACAGCTACTGAATCCCAACATGTATGTATCCATCATTTGTGGTACACCCACTGCATCCCAAAATGTATATATCCATAATTTTGGTACACCCACTGAGTCCTAACATGTATATAGCCATCATTTGGGGTGCATCCATTGTGTCCCAACATGTATATATTCATCATGTGTGGTACATCCACTGAGTCTCAACATTTATATATACATATATATATATATATATATATATATATATATATATATATATATATATATATATATATATATATATATATATATATATGGATCTAGGACAGTTGATCGAAAGACCAACTGACCGAATCCAACCCTACCGAACACCGTTTACAGAAACTGCTTTCACCGAAAAAGCAGTTTCGGTAAACGGAATGTAAAACACACAAACATACACAAAAACAAAAAAACACACAAAAAAAAAAACACACACCATGTTTACGCAGGGGGGCTTCACCTCCCTGCACCCCCGACACCACCCTACTTTTATATCCTCACTCTGAGATCGCACTACAGTAGGGAAAAGGGAATATTGCCTTATCCCCACTGTAGTCCAATCTCGCCCACTACCACTTCCCCTCGATTCCCTGTACTTTTACGAAAGTTTCGCAAAAGCACTTTTTTCGTTAAAAAGTGCTTTCGCGAAACTGTCACAGCCCGTTTCACTTTCGGTGAAACAGTCTTTTGGTAGACTGTCCTGGACCCATATATATATATATATATATATATATATATATATATATATATATACATCATTTGTGGCACAACCACTGAATCCCAGCATGTATATATCCATCAGTTGTGGTACAGCCACTGAGTCCTAACATGTATATATCCATCAGTTGTGGTACAGCCACTGAATCCCAGCATGTATATATCCATCAGTTGTGGTACAGCCACTGAATAACAGCATGTATATATCCATCAGTTGTGGTACAGCCACTGAATCCCAGCATGTATATATCCATCAGTTGTGGTACAGCCACTGAATCCCAGCATGTATATATCCATCAGTTGTGGTACAGCCGCTGAATCCCAACATGTATATATCCATCAGTTGTGGTACAGCCACTGAATCCCAGCATGTATATATCCATCAGTTGTGGTACAGCCACTGAATCCCAGCATGTATATATCCATCAGTTGTGGTACAGCCGCTGAATCCCAACATGTATATATCCATCAGTTGTGGTACAGCCACTGAGTCCTAACATGTATATATCTTAGCCACTGCAGATGGATTGGTTGATCTAATACTGAGACATTGCCAAAGCCCTTAGATTGCATGCTGTAACTGCCTGACAGAATTCTTTACCACAAATCGTGGTGCTATTATTATCTGTGGGTCCTGGGTAAGAAAGTTGTACTCTGAAGTGCCCACACTGGTACCATCATAATTCTTTTGACCCAGATCCATGTCACATCAAACTGTCAACTGCAATTTAGCTCCATTTGCTCTTTTTCTTTGACCTGCCTTGAACAACATTTATTTGACTGCTGGGTTGTTACTCTCTTGACCTTACTCCCCTTTTGTGTAGCTATGATTCATATGTATAAAGGCATTTCAAAGCATTGTCTTTCCTTTTACACCTTATTCCTATTTCTGTTCATATGTGCTCTCCAGAACCTTCCCAGTCAACTTCCAGGCTCTTACATTTACAGTAAATATTGACTGCAGTTCATTGTTCTGTTACTCTGCCAATCTAAGTTGCTCACAGCTGTAAACACCCGACATGCCTGGTAGCCATTACATTACTTTTTCTTCCCTTCAACATCATGTGATCCTTCATGAAGAAAGGTATTTTAGAAGTGAAGATGTCTTTGTGAGCAATGCTCAGTTTATATGATTGCCATTCAATAAAACTTAGCAGTGTGTTTAATTTGGTACTGTTGGATTTATTTGTTAATGAGGACTGCTATTCAATGTAGAGCCATTTGAGAGAGAGACTATATGGTGGTTTGCAGGTAAAAGGGACAGGATACCATACCCTAAGATGCCATGAGATGCCATGTTTTAGGACATTTTATTGTGACCTGACAGGGTGGTAATTATACTACATTTAGAATTCTGAACTTTTAACTAAAAAATGTGAGATCTCTTATCAGTGTTAAATGACTTTGCACTCATTGTCAGCTGTTTTTACATTTATTAAAAAAGTAATATTTGGCAGAAAACCTGCTCCCACCTCTTATGTTATACTCACACTGGCACTCATTCTCAGACAGAAACTGTTATGAGAGACCTGGGTCCTTAATGTGGATACACTCTCTCTTTCTGTCATGTCATCATCATGTTATATATATGTAGATAGAAAGATATATAGATATATGATGTCTCTCACCTGACCCAGCGTTGCATTCATGTATTTTATTATTATTTATTATTTTACATTTGTTGACCGGGCTAATCTAGCTGGATATATGTCCATTTTCAGTAGAGGCCCAGGGAGAAAAGCTCCACAGCAGATAGATACAGCTTAATATACATGTGTAAATATAGACATAAAGGGATATTAAAAAAATACATTTAGTTATACATGGTATGAAAAGTCATACGAATCTAGTTTATTTACATTACATAACAAAAAGAGAGCCATGAGAGAATGACTTACAAATTAGGTATATAGAATAGAAGGAAGAAGACAAAAGGACATTTTTGACAACAGTGTTTAAATGTAGAAAAAAGGTTAGTTATGATATAAGTAGATTCAGCCAGCGTTAGTACATGGACACAGCCATTGCGAGTTAAGGAAGATTTTTAGATGCTTTTTGAAAAGAGGGGTAGATGAAAGGGATGTGAGATTACTAGGAAGTTTATTCCAATGGATTCCAATAGTGTTAGTAAATAGAGAATCACCTGCTTTGTTATTGGATTTTAGGGTAGCAGCTAGTAATTTATTGGCTGAGAGAAGGGTGCTTACATTTTTATAGGGGTTAAGTTACAGAGTATGGGAGTATTTATAGGGTGATGCAAGATTTTGTGGGTGATGGTTAGTTGTTGGAAAAGAAGCTGATTTTGAAGTTCCAACCATCCTAGTTTATGTAGATTTTGACAGTGGTGAGTATGGAATGTGGACCCAGTGGCAAACCTGGCAATGTAATTGTAAGCGGTGGCCAGCTTGTTTTGATTATTTTTAGATAGATTTGTAAAAATTGGGGAGGCATAGAGAAGTGTGGAGAGTAGGTGAATTTGAGCCACAGTAGTCCTGGCTACAGGTTTAAGGAATGGTTTTAACCTATAGAGCAATCCTAGTTTTCTAGTCACTGATTTGATGGTTGAGTTTATGTGTGAGTCAAAGTTGAGGTTATGGTCAATAGTTATGCCTAAGAGTTTAATAGTTGGGTCTGGTACAATTACAGTGCCATTTCTTGATGTAAGTGTGAAGTCAATAGGAGGAGACTTCTGGATAGGGGTAAACAGTAGAAGTTTTATTTTTTTAGGGTTAAGGAGAAGACAGCGTTTAGAGAACCAGTTTTCCACTAAGGTAAATACCTTCTGGGTGTTGGACTGAAGATCAGCAGAAGTTGCTGCAGCACAGATTAGGGTTGAGTCGTTGGCGTATTGAATACAGGTGGTTTGTGGTACAGATGTTTGCAGGTTATTGATAAAAATAGAAAATAGGAGGGGCTCCAGAATAGGGCCTTGTGGGACTCCCTGTGAGATAGGAAGTAAAGTAGATAGGTTGTTGTCCCAGAGGACTGCCTGTTGTCTGTTTTTAAGATAGGATTCAAACCATTTGGCTGCCTGAATATCAATTGAAAGTGTGGTAAGTGTATCTATCATTATGTGATGATTCACCATATCAAAGGCTTTGGAGAGGTCTAGAAAGAGGGCAGAGGTGAGTAAGTTGTTACAATTTTTATTAATCGAGTCAGAAAAAGATAAAAGTGCAGTAGTAGTACTGTGAAAAGGCCTAAAACCATGCTGGCAGTTGGCTAAAAGATTGTTTTGGAGGAGGTGATAGAGAAGTTGCTAGTAAATGCATCTCTCCATGATTTTAGCTAAAGGAGAAAGTAGAGCGATGGGGCGGCAGTTAGAAAGTTCAGTTGAGTTGCCTCCTTTATGTAGAGGTATAATATAAGAGACCTTCCAAAGAGATGGTACAGTACATTCTGTGATGGTCCTATTAATTAAGATAGAGATAGGGTAAGCAAGTACTCCAGCAGCCATTTGCAGGAATTCAGCTGGAAAGAGGTCAGCTGAGGGGGTACATGGTTTTAGTTTTTGAAGCTGGGCATGGATGAGAGAGGTGGGAACAGGCTGTAATTGGAGGGGAGGAGGTAAAATGTTTTGTGAGTGTGTGTTGGGGATGCTGGCTGGTGATAAGGTACTAGCTAATGTTTGGACAGAGTCCACAAAGAAGTTATTAAAGGAATTTGCAATTTGGTTGGGAGAATTTCGGGTTAAGTTAGCTGGGGTTGGAATTTTGGAGTGGCCAGTGTGGAGTAGGGAATGTATAACTGACCAAAAGTTTTGAGGGTTTTTGTTTTGTGTTTGCTGGAGCTTATGGTAGTGGTTCTTTTCGTCTTGGACTATTGATTTTTTTGTAGAATTTCTTAACTGTCTAAAGATTTCATGATCAGTTGGGTTTTTAATATTTCTCCATTTCGACCAAATTCGATTTCTTTGAAGGATTTTTTTGTCTTGTCTCCTTAGTGAGCAAAGGTGCAGGTTTGTTCTTAGTTATGACTGTTCAAGAGGGGGCATGGTGTTCTAGGATTTGTAGAAATTTATTATTAAAGTACGAGACAGCTTTGTCAAGTGGTAGGTATTTAAGGGGTGTCCAATTGCAAGCTTTGAGTTCAGCTTGAAAGCTAGCTTGATTGAGGTGTTTTTTGTTACGGACAGTTCTATAGATTGGTTGTTTGGAAATGGGGGTTTTTTTGTCCGATAATGAAGATGAGAGAGCGGTCACTGATATCATCAGGAAGTATACCTGATTTATAGGAAAGGGGGTTACTGTTAACTAAAATCCAGTCTAAGATGGTTTGCTTGTTGCTAGGTTTATGGGTTATGGAAGGGGAGGTAACAGTTTAACTGAAACCATATAGGTTTATATGCGTATTAGGTTGGGAAGAGTTACAACAGTTCCAATCAATGTTAAAGTCACCAAGGATTATGGTTTCTTGTGGAAAGGATGTTGTGAGCCAATTAAGGACAGTTTCAAGAGTGTTAATGTTGTTGCCTGGAAGGATATAGGAACAAATTATATGTAATGCTTTATTAGCATTTATCTGTAGTTTAGAGATTAGGATTTCTATGCTATTGGTTGTGGGCGGTTGGGTATTTAGTGGTGTAACCTGTAAATGAGATTTATATAGTATTGCTACACCACCACCCTTTTTATTAAGGCGATCTAATTTATATCCTTATCCTTAGTATCTCAGGATGTTGTAACCCAGAGGGATTATATCCTTATCCTTAGTATCTCAGGATGTTGTAACCCGGAGGAGTTATATCCTTATCCTTAGTATCTCAGATGTTGTAACCCGGAGGGGTTATATCCTTATCCTTAGTATCTCAGGATGTTGTAACCCGGAGGGGTTACATCCTTATCCTTAGTGTCTCAGGATGGTATAACCCGGAGGGATTACATCCTTATCCTTAGTGTCTCAGGATGTTATAACCCGGAGGGATTATATCCTTATCCTTAGTGTCTCAGGATGTTGTAACCCGGAGGGGTTATATCCTTAGTGTCTCAGGATGTTATAACCCGGAGGGATTATATCCTTATCCTTAGTGTCTCAGGATGTTGTAACCCGGAGGGGTTATATCCTTATCCTTAGTATCTCAGGATGTTGTAACCCGGAGGGATTATATTCTTATCCTTAGTATCTCAGGATGTTATAACCCGGAGGGGTTATATCCTTATCCTTAGTATCTCAGGATGTTATAACCCGGAGGGGTTATATCCTTATCCTTGGTATCTCAGGATGTTATAACCCGGAGGGGTTATATCCTTATCCTTGGTATCTCAGGATGTTATAACCCAGAGGGGTTATATCCTTATCCTTGGTATCTCAGGATGTTATAACCCAGAGGGGTTACATCCTTATCCTTGGTATCTCAGGATGTTATAACCCAGAGGGGTTATATCCTTATCCTTGGTATCTCAGGATGTTATAACCCGGAGGGGTTATATCCTTATCCTTGGTATCTCAGGATGTTATAACCCGGAGGGGTTATATCCTTATCCTTGGTATCTCAGGAAGTTATAACCCGGAGGGGTTATATCCTTATTTTTATTTTATTTTATTTTTTTTTATTTTACATTTGTTAACCGGGAAGATCCGACTGGATACATGTCCATTTTCAGCGGAGGCCCGGGGAGAAAAGCTCCAACCATGACAAAAACTTTAAAAGCACAGAGTAAATATACAAATTAAACTAGAACAAAATAAGTTATTCCATCATATTTGCACCGGATGTAAGAAAGATTAGCATAATAAGGAATATGTAGAATATTAGCCAGGTGCTTGGGAACTATGTCAAACAGAGAGTTAACTAGCCCGGGTTTAGACAATGGCAAGTACGTATTGAACCCAGGTGTGTTTTAGTTTAGTTTTAAATTGACTTAAAGTGGAGAGAGAGGTGATATCAGGGGGAAGTTTGTTCCATGTTTTCCCTGCAGAGTTGGTGAGAAGGGAGTCACCAGCTGAGTTGTTAGTTTTGCATGTCTGGATGAGGAGACGGTTGGATGACCTTAATGGTCGTGGGTTGTTACAAAGGGCAACCAGCTTTTTGAGTGAAGGAGTATAGTCGGGGTTGTATATAATTTTGTGGGTAAGGACTAGTAGGTTGTAAGAAATTAGGTTCGGTAGCTCAGTCCAATTGAGCTTGGCTAAATTGGTACAATGATGGGTCCTATATGGTGACCCAGTAACAAACCTAGCGATATGATTGTAGCAATTGGAGAGCTTGTTCATAACAGTTTTACTTATGTTGTGAAGTAAGGGGGACGAGTACAAGAGTGTGGAGAGAAGGTGAGTCTGGGCAATGGCAATTTTGGCTTGGGGGGTCAAGAAGCTATTTATTCTATATAACGAGCCTAGCTTCTTATTGATGGTTTTAATCATTTGGTTTACATGTATATCAAATTTTAGATTGTTGTCTATGGTTACCCCTAATAATTTTGTCGAAAGGTCCGGAGAAATTATGGTCCCATCCTTAGCTTGGATCGTAAAGTTGATGGAGCAAGACCTTTTAGTCGGTGGAAACAACAACATTTTTGTTTTTTTAGGATTAAGTATCAAGCGACGACTAGAGAGCCAGTTTTCTATTTTGCTAAAAGTAGACTGGGTTAATAAT
This sequence comes from Protopterus annectens, assembly GCF_019279795.1. Classification (NCBI taxonomy): domain Eukaryota; kingdom Metazoa; phylum Chordata; order Ceratodontiformes; family Protopteridae; genus Protopterus; species Protopterus annectens. The sequence goes on from NC_056743.1 coordinate 345,983,137, forward strand.
TGTAACTCTGATGGGGTTGTACCAGAGCATATCAACGTGGAGTAGTCTGCATATTGTATACAACTGGCATTAGGTATGACTGTATGCAGGTCATTGATAAAGATGGAAAATAACAGTGGCCCTAAAATGGATCCTTGAGGGACTCCCAGTGTATTGGGTAGTAAATTAGAGAGTTTAGTATTCCATAAAACTGCTTGTTTTCTGCCGTATAGATAGGAACTAAACCATTGTATGGCAATAGTATCCAGACAAAGTGAAAGCAATGTGTTGATTAGAAGTTTATGATCCACCATATTGAAGGCTTTGGACAGATCCAGGAATAGTGCAGATGAGATATTATTATTATTTCGATAGGTGTTTATGGTATTAGAGAAGACAAGAAGGGCTGAGGTAGTACTATGGAGAGGTCTGAAACCATGTTGGGTATCAGCCAATAGGTGGTTGACGAGTAGGTGTTGCATGAACTGTTTCTGAACACATTTTTCCATTATCTTTGCTAGAGGGGAAAGTATAGATATGGGCCTGTAGTTAGAGAGCTCTGTGGAAGTGCCACCTTTGTGGAGAGGAATTACATAAGATATCTTCCAGATATCGGGGATTTTGGCCTCTGCTAAGGAGCGATTGATGAGAATTGACACAGGGTAGTCAATGGCCTCAGCTGTTTTTTGCAAGTATTCAGCTGGGAGTTGATCAGCTGAGAGTGTGGAGGGTTTTAGTTTTTTGATTAATTTGCAAATGAATGAAGTTGCTACAGGTTGAAAGGTAAATAGGGAATATTTTTGTAGGTGGGAGTGTCAAGGGTATGGGAGCTGAGTGGCAGTTGATTAGAAAGAGTTTGAATTGTCTCGGTGAAGAAGCGGTTAAAGCTATTGGAGACTTTGTCAGGGGATTTATCGATGAGTGTAGCAGGGACAGGGGTAGTAGTGCGACCAGGGTGAAGAAGTTTATTTAGTCCAGCCCAGAATTTTTGTGGACAGTTTTGATGTTCAGTTTGCAGTTTACAATAGTATTGTCTTTTATCTAGTAATATTAGTCTTTTAGTTTCATTCCTAAGTTGTCTATATTTAATTTGGTCAGGAGGGAGTTTAGTAGTACGCCAAACAGACCAAGCTTTATTTCTGAGATTAATTTTCTGCCTTGTTTCTTTGAAAGCCAAGGAACATCTACAGTTTTGGTTTTCTTTGAACGAATGGGAGCATGAAAATTAAGAATTTCTTGGAATTTTTTGTTAAAGTACTGCACTGCTTCATCTAAGGGTAGATGTTTTAGTATTGCCCAGTTACAGGAATTTAATTCTAGTTGAAATTTGGTTAAGTCAAATTTCTTTTTATTTCTGACAGCTCTTAGTGTAGGTTGCTTTGGAATGGCTATTTTGTGCTTAATTATGTAGGTGAGATGGTGGTCACTTAGGCTATCAGGGAGGGTACCAGATGTATAAAGGTCAGGATGACTATTAATAAGCACCCAGTCAAGTATACTGTCTTTCTGGTTAGATTTGCCTATCCTGGTGGGAGTATTAATAATTTGCGTGAAAGAGTGTAGATTAATGTGTGTGGAGGGAGCTAAAGGGGAACAGGTAGTCCAATCTATATTAAAGTCTCCGAGAACTAAGGTCTCTTGAGGGAAATGAGTTGATATCCAGTGAAGGGTGGCTTCGAGAGTATCTATATTATTACCTGGGGGAATATACACACAAATTATATAGATAAATTTATTGATGTTAATCTGAAGCTTGGAAATAAGGATTTCTGCATTGTTAATCTGAGGCGGTTGCATGACATCAATAGATACAATTAGATCGGATTTATAGAGTATGGCTACCCCACCTCCTTTCCTGGGGACTCGGTCTCTCCTATGTATATTATACCCAGGGATTAGTATTTCATTGTCGGTAGTTGTGGGTTTTAACCATGTTTCAGTTAGACACAAGATCTCTGGGGAAAGGTCTGCCAATACTGCATGAAGTTCATGTACCTTGTTGTTGATGCTTCTGATGTTCAGATGACAGGTAAGAAGAGAATTAGTAGGGTGGGCAGTAATAGGATTGGAACTAAGGTCCATGAAAGGGGAGGAATGCTGGTCAATGCTGGTAGGGCCAGGGTTGGGGTGTATGTCCCCATGTGGTAGCAGATTAAGTCTGAATTTGGAGATAAGTTTCAGGAATTTATCTACAATTTTGTAAGTATACTTCAGTTTGGGGCTAATATTTTTTTTTGAGGTAACTGGATGAGATAGCAGCGAGCAGGAGGTTGCGTCCTCCCAAGTACCATGAACATGATAAAAGTTAGTGAGTTTAATTTTAATAGTATTGGTCTCAGTCGTAGAAGTTGAGAGCCCTAAAAGATTTTGGGTTTCATACAAGGTTGTAAAATAAGAGGTTAATAGAAACGGAACAAGAAAAAAGTACCACATCTCTATGTACTTATGGAAATGGGCCCTAAAAAATACACTTACAGATGATAGAGAGAGAGAATGGGTGACTTATAGAATGAGAGAGTGGAGGAGAGGGCGGGGGTGGGTAGGTACAAGATTGGAGGAGTTGCCAGAGATTGGGTGAGGGATTACTTAGTAAGCAGAGGTGATTGGACCTAGTGCTAGAGGGAGTGGTTTTATGGCTATAAATGTAGAGGTAGTGGGGGCGGGTGGTATTTGGGGCAGGGAGGGGAGCGAAGTGAGCCCGAGCGTAGCGAGGGCGAATGTAGCGGGGCTAAAGCAGTCCCCTACTGTTACAATATCATGTATACTCGGCTGGATATATAGCCTTTTTCTGTTATTTTTGCAGCTGGATATATAGCCTTTTTCTGTTATTTTTGTAGGTACCAATTTTTGAGTAAGTTTCCAGTGTCAAATATCAATTTTGAGTGAATCCAGGGGGGAATCCCTAATACTAAGGTATCCGTGGATCCTATATAGCAGATTACAGATAAAGGTAATTAGAACTATTTAACCACCTTTTATCCTTGGTATCTCAGGAGGTTATAACCCGGAGGGGCTATATCCTTATCCTTGGTATCTCAGGAGGTTATAACCCTGAGGGGCTATATCCTTATCCTTAGTATCTCAGGAGGTTATAACCCGGAGGGGCTATATCCTTATTCTTAGTATCTCAGGAGGTTATAACCCGGAGGGATTATATCCTTATCCTTAGTATCTCAGGGTGTTATAACCCGGAGGGGTTATATCCTTATCCTTAGTATCTCAGGAGGTTATAACCCGGAGGGGTTATATCCTTATCCTTAGTATCTCAGGGTGTTATAACCCGGAGGGGTTATATCCTTATCCTTAGTATCTCAGGGTGTTATAACCTGAAGGGGTTATATCCTTATCCTTAGTATCTCAGGATGTTATAACCCAGAGGGGTTATATCCTTATCCTTAGTATCTCAGGATGTTATAACCCGGAGGGGTTATATCCTTATCCTTAGTATCTCAGGATGTTGTAACCCGGAGGGGTTATATCCTTATCCTTAGTATCTCAGGATGTTGTAACCCAGAGGGGTTATATCCTTATCCTTAGTATCTCAGGATGTTGTAACCCAGAGGGGTTATATCCTTATCCTTAGTATCTCAGGATGTTGTAACCTGGAGGGGTTATATCCTTATCCTTAGTATCTCAGGATGTTGTAACCCGGAGGGGTTATATCCTTATCCTTAGTATCTCAGGATGTTGTAACCCGGAGGGGTTATATCCGTATCCTTAGTATCTCAGGATGTTGTAACCCGGAGGGATTATATCCGTATGCTTAGTATCTCAGGATGTTGTAACCCGGAGGGATTATATCCGTATGCTTAGTATCTCAGGATGTTGTAACCTGGAGGGATTATATCCGTATGCTTAGTATCTCAGGATGTTGTAACCCAGAGGGATTATATCCGTATGCTTAGTATCTCAGGATGTTGTAACCCGGAAGGATTATATCCGTATGCTTAGTATCTCAGGATGTTGTAACCCGGAGGGGTTATATCCGTATCCTTAGTATCTCAGGATGTTGTAACCCGGAGGGATTATATCCGTATGCTTAGTATCTCAGGATGTTGTAACCCGGAGGGATTATATCCGTATGCTTAGTATCTCTGGATGTTATAACCCGGAGGGATTATATCCTTATCCTTAGTATCTCAGGATGTTATAACCCAGAGGGATTATATCCTTATCCTTAGTATCTCAGGATGTTATAACCCAGAGGGATTATATCCTTATCCTTAGTATCTGGTTTAACCCATGTTTCAGTAAGACATAGGATGTCAAAGGAGTGTACATGTAGAAGGGCATGAAGTTGGGTTATTTTATTATTTAGACTACGAATATTAAGGTGGCCTATGAGGAGAGAATTGTCAGAGGTATTAGAGATGTGAAAAGCAATGAGATGGTTAGTGTGGGGTTCAGATATTGTATTAATTGGGCTTGGATTTGGATGGACATCTTCATACAGTAATAGGAGCTGTAATGGGCCATGAAGGTGTTTCAGGACTTTATAAAAGAGAGGGAGTTGTTTTCTAGTTTGTGGATTCAAAATATGGGTTGATCTGTGAAATTTAGGAAGGAGGTAGGATGAAGAGGATATTATATTCATATGGATTTCTATGGTTAGCTGAGAGATTGCAGTAGTGTGCTTTAAGGGGTTTGAAAATTAGTGGGGCTATGATGCTCATAGCAAGTGAGGTAGTGTGATAAAAATAAGGGGGTAAGAATGGTGAGAAAGAGAAGGCCATTGTTAAGGGTAGGTTTGTATGTGGTAGGCATGGCAGGGAAGAATAGGAGATAGATACAAGGAGATGAAGGCAGAGGTATGAGCCAGTTAAAGATTAGTAACATTAAAGGGAAAAACTGGTTAATAGGAAATATATATTAATGAGATATAGAAAGGGTGGGGTAGTTAGATACGAAACGTGATACATGATGGCAGTAGGGGATAGGATGGATAATAGTAATGAGGAAGTGAGAGTTGATTGAATAATTGGAGATAGGGGTGTAGTTACGAGTAGTATAAGCTGAAGTGTACTGGGGTGGGTGGGAATTGGGGGTGCACGTATACAAACTGTTGCATATACGTATACAAGCTGCTGCATCACCTGTCACCTGCAAATACGTATACATAACTGTTACGTATACACATACAAGCTGCTGCATCCCCTGTCACCTGCACATACATATACATAACTGTTGCATATATGTATACAAGCTGCTGCATCACCTGGCACCTACATATATATCCTGCATGCCCTGTCACCTGTGTATATGTATGTTACTGCATCACTTGTCACCTGTTTGTATGTGAGATGCATACCCTGACAACAATATGTATGAACGTGTGCTGGTGCACCAAGTAATACCTTTATGTACACATGCTGTTACATCACCTAACACCTGTATATATGTATACTGTTACATAATTTGACACCTGTATATGTGCATGCAGCTTTCCAACACCTGTATACTGCTGTATCACAAGACATTGGTCTATATCAATGCTGTAGTATCACAAGGCCACTGCATCTATATACATACACTGGTATATCACTTGGAGCCTGCATTATATAGGCTGCTAACCATCTCACACCTGGAGCCATCTCCGATCACATCCCTATATATATCATACTGCACCAACAGACAAATGTATGCATATATATATATATATATATATATATATATATATATATATATATATATATAGCATCCTCTAGTGCATTCATGCATGTTACTGCATCACCTGACATGGGTACATATATAAGTATTTTACTTATTTATTTATTTTATTTATTTACATTTGTTGACTGGGAGTGTATACATATATATATATATATATATATATATATATATATATATATATATATATATATATATATAAGTATGCATGCTGCTACACCACCTGACATCTGTATGTATACTACATCCTCTAGTACATTCATGTATGTTACTACATCACCTAACATGGGTACGTATGTATGTATGACGGCAGCTGCACCACCAGACACATATATGTATACTACATCCTCTAATACTAGTACATTCATGTAGTTACTGTATTGCCTGACATGGGTACAGATGTATGTATGATGGCAGCTGCACCGCCAGACATCTGTATGTATTCTACATCATCTAGTACAGCCATATATGTTACAGCATTACCTGACCTGGGTACATATATAAGTAAAGTCAAAGAACAACGACAGTTGAGTATAAAAATAAACGTTTATGACAAAACAACAAAGCTTTCAGGTTAACAAACCCTTTTTCAATGTATGACAACAGGTATATTAAGCACGCCCCTATATATACATATAAAATAATCATGTGACTTGCAGCCATAATCACATGATTCAAATACAAAATATTTAATCATTAATCAAAAATAAAATAGTTAAACTATTCTTATAGACATAAAACATATTCTACAAAATAAGATAAATAATTATTTTAATTTAGTCTGTTGTATCCTATAGTTAGGATATAAAGATTTTGTTAATGCAAAGCCTAATTTTGGGATAAGCAACAAACAGGGTACCTATCCATGTCATAATTGCACTAGTTGTAGTGATATTGTTACAGATACAACAAGAGGTAGTATTTTTATACACCCTACATCAGGAAAGGAGTATAATTTTCATGGTTATGCCACTTGTGCCACTGGTAATGTGGTCTACCTTGCAACATGTCAAATTTGCTCTTCATTTTATGTGGGGAAGACCACTAGAAAACTTAAAGAACGAATAATAGAACATAGATCCAACATAAAACATAATAATGAGAATAATGCATTGTCAAGGCATATACAATCTCTTGGAATTAAACATTGTTTTAAATTTAGAGTAATTGATTGTGTTTTAGCAACAACTAGGGGAGGTGATCTGTCCAATTTGTTGGACCTTAAGGAATATGAGTGGATATTAAGACTTTCTGCTGACACACCCCCTGGTTTGAATGCAGCATTATCTTTAAAACCTGTTTTAAATAGGATACAACAGACTAAATTAAAATAATTATTTATCTTATTTTGTAGAATATGTTTTATGTCTATAAGAATAGTTTAACTATTTTATTTTTGATTAATGATTAAATATTTTGTATTTGAATCATGTGATTATGGCTGCAAGTCACATGATTATTTTATATGTATATATAGGGGCGTGCTTAATATACCTGTTGTCATACATTGAAAAAGGGTTTGTTAACCTGAAAGCTTTGTTGTTTTGTCATAAAGGTTTATTTTTATACTCAACTGTCGTTGTTCTTTGGATTTATCTTTGATATTTGGTGCTTTGTTACAACTACATATATAAGTACACATGCTGCTACACCACCAAACACCTATATGTATACTACACCCTCTAGTACATTCATGTAGGTTACTGCATCAACTGACATGCATAAATATATATGTACACATGCTGCTACACCACCAAACACCTATATGTATACTACATCCTCTAGTACTAGTACATTCATGTAGTTACAGTATTGCCTGACATGGGTACATATGTTTGCATGATGGCAGCTGCACCACCAGACACCTGTATGTATTTTACATCATCTGGTACATTCATGTAGGTTACTGCATCACCTGACATGGGTACATATGTATGTACGATAGCTGCTATACCACCAGACACCTGTATATATACTACATCGGCTAATGCACCACCAGGCACCTGTATGTTTACTCAATCCTCTAGTACATTCATGTATGTTACTGCATCACATGACATGAGTACATATTTATGTATGATGCTGCTGCACCACCGGACACCTGTATATATACTACATCCTCTAGAACATTCATGTATGTTATTGCATCATGTGACATGTGTGCATATATATGTACACATGCTGCTACACCACCGGACACCTGTATGTATTCTACATCCTCTAGTACATTCATGTATTGTTACTGCATCACCTGACATTGGTACATATGTATGTATGATGGCTGTTGCACCATCAGACAGCTGTTTTATACTACATCCTCTAATATATTCATGTATGTTACTGAATCACCTGATACTGATGCATATGCATGTATGTGTGCTGCTGCATTACTAGACACCTGTAGGTATACTACATACTCTAGTACATTCATGTATGTTACTGCATCATCTGACACTGGTGCATATGTGTGGATGTATATATGCATGCTGCTGCATTACTGAAGACATCTATGCATTTATGCATGTTACTGCTTCACCTGACACTGGTATATAGGTATGTATGTATGCTGCTGCGTTACCAGAGACCTGTATGTCTGTATGTATGTATTTCACTGCTTCGCCTAACACTGGTATATATATATATATATATATATATATATATATATATATATATATATGTGTGTGTGTGTGTGTGTGTGTGTGTGTGCATGCTGTTGCATTACCAAAGACTTGTATGTATGCTACTGCATCACCTGACACTGGTACAAGTCTCTGTCAATTTGTCAAAGGTTCACTTCAGCAAACATTTTTTAGACCTGGAACCACTGAATGTTTAGTTCTGTAAATATTCACACCCATGACCGATTTAAGAAGAGAAAAGAAGCAGCTGGCCAACAGCACAAATTTGCCCTTATCCTACTTTAGTGTGATCTTGCAGTTGGTATATACATTTATCCCACATTGCTGGGTGTGGGGGGACAGCCCCTGACTTGGGTGGGTTTGACATACTGCTGTGTTTGATCTATTGTAGTGTTGGCCAAGTGCTTCCCTAATGAAATATTTATTTTGATGTGAACCTTCGCTGAATTGAATGTTTGGTGGTTTCAGGTCAATGAAGAAAAGTTTGTAGAAGTGAACCTTCAATAAACTGATATAGACCCCACTGGTGCAAATGTATGTATGCATGCTGCTGCATTACCAAAGACCTGTATGTATGTCACTTTATACTGGTACATACATACATGTGCATGCAACTGCATTACTAGAGACTTGTATGTATGTTACTGTATCACCTGACACTGGTACATATATATGTATGCATGTTTCTGCATTATCAGAGACCTGTACACATACATGTTACTGCATCACCTGACACTGGTACATATGAATGTATGAATGTTTCTGCATTACCAGAGACCTGCACATATGTATGTTACTGCATCCCCTGACACTGGTACATATGAATGTATAAATGTTTCTGCATTACCAGAGACCTGTATGTATGTATGTATGTATGTATGTTAGTGCATCACCTGACACTGGTACATATGATTGGATGCATGCTGCTATATTACAAATGACCTGTATGTATGTATGTTACTGCATCATCTGACACTGGTACATATGACTGGATGCATGCTGCTGCATTACAAATGACCTGTATGTATGTATGTTACTGCATCATCTTGACACCTGTACATATGTATTTATGCATCCTGATGTATCACCTATAACCTGTTTGTATTGATGTTGCTCTATGATCTAACTATTGCTCTGCTTGACATCTGCATTTATCGATGCAGGCATGCATCTATGTATGAATCTATTCTATTGCATGTTTGATGTGTGTGTGTTTGTGTAATATAAAGAGAGACAGTGAGAGGTGAGTGTGCATATTGGTGTGTCACCTGACACCTACATTTACATAGGTGTGCAGCTGCACTATGTAAGTATAAAGAATGCTGCATTACCTGACAAATGTATGCTGCTGAGTAACCCAATACATGTCTATATGGTGTCTACTTTATACCCTCAAAACACAAAAATCCCAAATACAAATCACGCGACACATAAAGAGCGAACTGTGGATACATCGAATGTACTAAAGCATGACAATGTAAACCGCGAACCGTCATAGTCGGCCAACCCACCACCCGCAACACACTGCCTACCCAAACACAATAAAAAAACACATACATACACTAACCAAATCCTTACTTCTAACCCTAAATTAAAGCACCAAAATCCTACTGGTAACCCCTACACTAACCCCACATGCACAACTGTCTATGCACTACCCTTAAGCCCTCATTAACTCTAAGGTCCGTAACTACTGCACACTTCCCCTATGGAGCTATACCCAAACAAACTAAATATTCCACACACATACACTTAACAAAACCCTACACTAAACCTTACGTACATTACCTACACAAAACCTTACATACACTACCTACTTATGCACTTACCTTAACCCCTCCCTAACCCTAAGGTCCGTAACTATCGCACACTTACCTTACGGAGCTATACCGCAGACTTTGATATTTCCTCTTCTGCGGTTTTGATCGACATATTCGTGGTTCACTCTTTATGTGTCGCGTGATTCGGATTCGGGTTTTACTGCTTTTGAGGGCTTAAAGTAGACCCATTTATATGCATGCTGCTGTTTAACCTGTGACTTGCATGCATGCATATTGTTGCATGTCTGATACATGTATATATAAATATATATAAATATTGTGAACCTGTTTATGTATCGTCTGACACTGATATGTATGTATTTATGCTGCTGCATCACCTGACATGTTTACTTGCATATATGTACTGTATCACCTGGCACATTTATGTATTACATTACAATTACGTCCTTATACCACTTCTACAGTCATTATTTACACAAAGTTTAATAGACATTTAGGTCACTTGTACTCATCTCCTAACATTTCTTCATATATAGACATGTTTTGTATAGGCTGACACTGCTACATTACCAAACAAGTGCTTGTATGTATGCTACAGCATTCATGACACCTGCATGAACCTATGTATGTATGCATGCATATGTACAGGTATATGCACATACCTATGTTTGCATACATGCGTGCAGCTTCATCACATAACACATAAATGTATGTATGCTACATCACCTGACACGTGAATGTTTGCATGGATGGATGGATAGGGCATCATTGCACACTAATTTGCAGTGCTTTGTTTTGGCATCATGTAATCCCATTCTGGTTTCTGTTTTTGACTTTTGTAAATCCAGATGTGATATCCTGTCCACAAACACTGTAATTCATCAGTGCAGTGGTGCAGGGTTTTGTGTTATCACCTCACAGCAAGATGTTCTCCTGTTCAATTCTCAGCTGAGGTGCCTTCTGTGCAGAGAGTTCATGTCCTCTCTTTCATTTGTGTGGGTTTCCTCCAGGTGCTCCAGTTTCCTCCCACATTACGAAGACATATCTCAGCAGGCCTCTGTCATTCCAAGTCAGACTTTACTGATAAACGAATGTTAAATAAATAACATGTTCCCATGCACGTGCACTGTTGATAAATGAATGTTAAATAAATAACATGTTCCCATGCACATGCACTGTTGATAAATGAATGTTAAATAAATAACATGTTCCCGTGCATGTGCACTGCTGATAAAGGAATGTTAAATAAATAACATGTTCCCGTGCACGGCTGATAAACGAATGTTAAATAAATAACATGTTCCCGTGCATGTGCATTGCTGATAAATGAATGTTAAATAAATAACATGCTCCCGTGCACGTACACTGCTGATAAACGAATGTTAAATAACATGTTCGCGTGCACGTGCACTGCTGATAAACAAATGTTAAATAAATAACATGTTCCCATGCGCGTGCACTGCTGATAAATGAATGTTAAATAAATAACATGTTCCCATGCACATGCACTGCTGATAAACGAATGGTAAATAAATAACATGTTCCCATGCACATGCACTGCTGATAAACGAAGGTTAAATAACATGTTCCCGTGCACGTGCACTGGAATTATTTTCCAGCTGCTTGTCTTAGCATGTTCCTGCAGCTGCTTGTCTTAGCACGTTCCTGCAGCTGCTTATCTTAGCATGTTCCTCCATCTGTTTGTCTTAGCACATTCCTGCAGCTGCTTGTCTTAGCACATTCCTGCAGCTGCTTGTCTTAGCACTTTCCTGTAGATGCTTGTCTTAGCACGTTCCTGCAGCTGCTTGTGTTAGCACATTCCTGCAGCTGCTTGTCTTAGCATTTCCCTGCAGCTGCTTGTCTTAGCATGTTCCTGTAGCTGCTTGTCTTAGCATGTTCCTGCAGCTGCTTGTCTTAGCATGTTCCTGCAGCTGCTTGTCTTAGCATGTCCCTGCAGCTGCTTGTCTTAGCACATTGTTGCAGCTGCTTGTCATAGCACGTTCCTGCAGCTGCTTGTCTTAGCATGTCCCTGCAGCTGCTTGTCTTAGCATGTTCCTGCAGCTGCTTGTCTTAGCATGTCCCTGCAGCTGCTTGTCTTAGCATGTTCCTGCAGCTGCTTGTCTTAGCATGTTCCTGCAGCTGCTTGTCTTAGCATGTTCCTGCAGCTGCTTGTCTTAGCACATTCCTGCAGCTGCTTGTCTTAGCATGTTCCTGCAGCTGCTTGTCTTAGCATGTCCCTGCAGCTGCTTGTCTTAGCATGTTCCTGCAGCTGCTTGTCTTAGCATGTTCCTGCAGCTGCTTGTCTTAGCATGTTCCTGCAGCTGCTTGTCTTAGCATGTCCCTGCAGCTGCTTGTCTTAGCATGTTCCTGCAGCTGCTTGTCTTAGCATGTTCCTGCAGCTGCTTGTCTTAGCATGTCCCTGCAGCTGCTTGTCTTAGCATGTCCCTGCTGCTGCTTGTCCTAGCACGTCCCTGCAGCTGCTTGTCTTAGCATGTCCCTGCAGCTGCTTGTCTTAGCATGTTCCTGCAGCTGCTTGTCTTAGCATGTTCCTGCAGCTGCTTGTCTTAGCACATTCCTGCAGCTGCTTGTCTTAGCATGTCCCTGCAGCTGCTTGTCTTAGCACGTTCCTGCAGCTGCTTGTCTTAGCATGTTCCTGCAGCTGCTTGTCTTAGCACGTTCCTGCAGCTGCTTGTCATAGCACATTCCTGCAGCTGCTTGTCTTAGCATTTCCCTGCAGCTGCTTGTCTTAGCACATTCCTGCAGCTGCTTGTCTTAGCACATTCCTGCAGGTGCTTGTCTTAGCATGTTCCTGCAGTTGGTTGTCTTAGCACATTCCTGCAACTGCTTGTCTTAGCATGTTCCTGCAGCTGATTGTCTTAGCATGTCCCTGCAGGTGCTTGTCTTAGCACGTTCCTGCAGCAGCTTGTCTTAGCATGGTCCTGCAGCTGCTTGTCTTAGCACGTTCCTGCAGCTGCTTGTCTTAGCATGTCCCTGCAGCTGCTTGTCTTAGCATGTTCCTGCAGCTGCTTGTCTTAGCACATTCCTGCAGCTGCTTGTCTTAGCATGTTCCTGCAGCTGCTTGTCTTAGCATGTTCCTGCAGCTGCTTGTCTTAGCACGTTCCTGCAGCTGCTTGTATTAGCATGCTCCTGCAGCTGCTTGTCTTAGCACATCCCTGCAGCTGCTTGTCTTAGCATGTCCCTGCAGCTGCTAGTCTTAGTATGTTCCTGCAGCTGCTTGTCTTAGCACTTTCCTGCAGCTGCTTGTCTTAGCATGTTCCTGCAGCTGCTTGTCTTAGCACGTTCCTGCAGCTGCTTGTCTTAGCATGTCCCTGCAGCTGCTTGTCTTAGCATGTTCCTGCAGCTGCTTGTCTTAGCACGTTCCTGCAGCTGCTTGTCTTAGCATGTTCCTGCAGCTGCTTGTCTTAGCACGTCCCTGCAGCTGCTTGTCTTAGCATGTTCCTGCAGCTGCTTGTCTTAGCACGTTCCTGCAGCTGCTTGTCTTAGCATGTTCCTGCAGCTGCTTGTCTTAGCATGTTCCTGCAGCTGCTTGTCTTAGCACGTTCCTGCAGCTGCTTGTCTTAGCACATTCCTGCAGCTGCTTGTCTTAGCATGTTCCTGCAGCTGCTTGTCTTAGCACGTTCCTGCAGCTGCTTGTCTTAGCATGTTCCTGCAGCTGCTTGTCTTAGCATGTTCCTGCAGCTGCTTGTCTTAGCACGTTCCTGCAGCTGCTTGTCTTAGCATGTTCCTGCAGCTGCTTGTCTTAGCATGTTCCTGCAGCTGCTTGTCTTAGCACATTCCTGCAGCTGCTTGTCTTAGCACGTCCCTGCAGCTGCTTGTCTTAGCACGTTCCTGCAGCTGCTTGTCTTAGCACGTCGCTGCAGCTGCTTGTCTTAGCACGTTCCTGCAGCTGCTTGTCTTAGCATGTTCCTGCAGCTGCTTGTCTTAGCATGTCCCTGCAGCTGCTTGTCTTAGCACGTTCCTGCAGCTGCTTGTCTTAGCATGTTCCTGCAGCTGCTTGTCTTAGCATGTTCCTGCAGCTGCTTGTCTTAGCATGTTCCTGCAGCTGCTTGTCTTAGCACGTCCCTGCAGCTGCTTGTCTTAGCATGTCCCTGCAGCTGCTTGTCTTAGCACGTTCCTGCAGCTGCTTGTCTTAGCATGTCCCTGCAGCTGCTTGTCTTAGCACGTTCCTGCAGCTGCTTGTCTTAGCACGTTCCTGCAGCTGCTTGTCTTAGCATGTCCCTGCAGCTGCTTGTCTTAGCATGTTCCTGCAGCTGCTTGTCTTAGCACGTTCCTGCAGCTGCTTGTCTTAGCATGTCCCTGCAGCTGCTTGTCTTAGCATGTTCCTGCAGCTGCTTGTCTTAGCATGTTCCTGCAGCTGCTTGTCTTAGCATGTTCCTGCAGCTGCTTGTCTTAGCATGTTCCTGCAGCTGCTTGTCTTAGCATGTTCCTGCAGCTGCTTGTCTTAGCATGTTCCTGCAGCTGCTTGTCTTAGCATGTTCCTGCAGCTGCTTGTCTTAGCATGTCCCTGCAGCTGCTTGTCTTAGCACGTTCCTGCAGCTGCTTGTTTTAGCATGTTCCTGCAGCTGCTTGTCTTAGCACGTTCTGCAGCTGCTTGTCTTGGCACGTTCCTGCAGCTGCTTATCTTAGCACGTTCCTGCAGCTGCTTGTCTTAGCATGTTCCTGCAGCTGCTTGTCTTAGCATGTCCCTGCAGCTGCTTGTCTTAGCACGTTCCTGCAGCTGCTTGTCTTAGCATGTCCCTGCAGCTGCTTGTCTTAGCATGTTCCTGCAGCTGCTTGTCTTAGCACGTTCCTGCAGCTGCTTGTCTTAGCATGTCCCTGCAGCTGCTTGTCTTAGCATGTTCCTGCAGCTGCTTGTCTTAGCATGTTCCTGCAGCTGCTTGTCTTAGCATGTTCCTGCAGCTGCTTGTCTTAGCACGTTCCTGCAGCTGCTTGTCTTAGCATGTCCCTGCAGCTGCTTGTCTTAGCACGTCCCTGCAGCTGCTTGTCTTAGCATGTCCCTGCAGCTGCTTGTCTTAGCATGTTCCTGCAGCTGCTTGTCTTAGCACATTCCTGCAGCTGCTTGTCTTAGCATGTTCCTGCAGCTGCTTGTCTTAGCACGTCCCTGCAGCTGCTTGTCTTAGCATGTTTTTGCAGCTGCTTGTCTTAGCATGTTCCTGCAGCTGCTTGTCTTAGCATGTTCCTGCGGCTGCTTGTGTTAGCATGCCCCTGCAGCTGCTTGTCTTTGCATGTTGCTGCAGCTGCTTGTCTTAGCACATTCCTGCAGCTGCTTGTCTTAGCATGTTCCTGCAGCTGCTTGTCTTAGCATGTTCCTGCAGCTGCTTGTCTTAGCACGTCCCTGCAGCTGCTTGTCTTAGCATGTTCCTGCAGCTGCTTGTCTTAGCATGTTCCTGCAGCTGCTTGTGTTAGCATGCCCCTGCAGCTGCTTGTCTTTGCATGTTGCTGCAGCTGCTTGTCTTAGCACATTCCTGCAGCTGCTTGTCTTAGCATGTCCCTGCAGCTGCTTGTCTTAGCAGGTTCCTGCAGCTGCTTTTCATAGCACGTTCCTGCAGCTGCTTGTCTTAGCACGTTCCTGCAGCTGCTTGTCTTAGCATGTCCCTGCAGCTGCTTGTCTTAGCACGTCCCTGCAGCTGCTTGTCTTAGCACATTCCTGCAGCTGCTTGTCTTAGCATGTTCCTGCAGCTGCTTGTCTTAGCACATTCCTGCAGCTGCTTGTCTTAGCATGTTCCTGCAGCTGCTTGTCTTAGCACATTCCTGCAGCTGCTTGTCTTAGCATGTCCCTGCAGCTGCTTGTCTTAGCATGTTCCTGCAGCTGCTTGTCTTAGCACGTTCCTGCAGCTGCTTGTCTTAGCATGTTCCTGCAGCTGCTTGTCTTAGCATGTCCCTGCAGCTGCTTGTCTTAGCACGTCCCTGCAGCTGCTTGTCTTAGCATGTTCCTGCAGCTGCTTGTCTTAGCATGTTCCTGCAGCTGCTTGTCTTAGCATGTCCCTGCAGCTGCTTGTCTTAGCATGTTCCTGCAGCTGCTTGTCTTAGCACGTCCCTGCAGCTGCTTGTCTTAGCATGTTCCTGCAGCTGCTTGTCTTAGCACGTCCCTGCAGCTGCTTGTCTTAGCATGTCCCTGCAGCTGCTTGTCTTAGCATGTTCCTGCAGCTGCTTGTCTTAGCATGTCCCTGCAGCTGCTTGTCTTAGCATGTTCCTGCAGCTGCTTGTCTTAGCATGTTCCTGCAGCTGCTTGTCTTAGCATGTTCCTGCAGCTGCTTGTCTTAGCATGTCCCTGCAGCTGCTTGTCTTAGCACGTCCCTGCAGCTGCTTGTCTTAGCACGTCCCTGCAGCTGCTTGTCTTAGCACGTTCCTGCAGCTGCTTGTCTTAGCATGTTCCTGCAGCTGCTTGTCTTAGCATGTTCCTGCAGCTGCTTGTCTTAGCACGTTCCTGCAGCTGCTTGTCTTAGCATGTTCCTGCAGCTGCTTGTCTTAGCACGTTCCTGCAGCTGCTTGTCTTAGCACATTCCTGCAGCTGCTTGTCTTAGCACGTTCCTGCAGCTGCTTGTCATAGCACATTCCTGCAGCTGCTTGTCTTAGCATTTCCCTGCAGCTGCTTGTCTTAGCACATTCCTGCAGCTGCTTGTCTTAGCACGTTCCTGCAGCTGCTTGTCTTAGCACGTTCCTGCAGCTGCTTGTCTTAGCACGTTCCTGCAACTGCTTGTCTTAGCATGTTCCTACAGCTGGTTGTCTTAGCATGTTCCTGCAGCTGCTTGTCTTAGCACGTTCCTGCAGCTGCTTGTCTTAGCATGTCCCTGCAGCTGCTTGTCTTAGCACGTTCCTGCAGCTGCTTGTCTTAGCATGTCCCTGCAGCTGCTTGTCTTAGCATGTTCCTGCAGCTGCTTGTCTTAGCATGTTCCTGCAGCTGCTTGTCTTAGCACATTCCTGCAGCTGCTTGTCTTAGCATGTTGCAGCAGCTGCTTGTCTTAGCATGTTCCTGCAGCTGCTTGTCTTAGCACGTCCCTGAAGCTGCTTGTCTTAGCACGTTCCTGCAGCTGCTTGTCTTAGCACGTTCCTGCAGCTGCTTGTCTTAGCATGTTCCTGCAGCTGGTTGTCTTAGCATGTCCCTGCAGCTGCTTGTCTTTGCACGTTGCTGCAGCTGCTTGTCTTAGCACGATCCTGCAGCTGCTTGTCTTAGCATGTCCCTGCAGCTGCTAGTCTTAGTATGTTCCTGCAGCTGCTTGTCTTAGCACGTTCCTGCAGCTGCTTGTCTTAGCATGTTCCTGCAGCTGCTTGTCTTAGCACGTTCCTGCAGCTGCTTGTCTTAGCATGTCCCTGCAGCTGCTTGTCTTAGCACGTTCCTGCAGCTGCTTGTCTTAGCACGTTCCTGCAGCTGCTTGTCTTAGCATGTTCCTGCAGCTGCTTGTCTTAGCACATTCCTGCAGCTGCTTGTCTTAGCACATCCCTGCAGCTGCTTGTCTTAGCATGTTCCTGCAGCTGCTTGTCTTAGCACGTTCCTGCAGCTGCTTGTCTTAGCACGTTCCTGCAGCTGCTTGTCTTAGCACATTCCTGCAGCTGCTTGTCTTAGCATGTTCCTGCAGCTGTTTGTCTTAGCACGTTCCTGCAGATGCTTGTCTTAGCATGTTCCTGCAGCTGCTTGTCTTAGCACATTCCTGCAGCTGCTTGTCTTCGCACGTTCCTGCAGCTGCTTGTCTTAGCACGTTCTGCAGCTGCTTGTCTTGGCACATTCCTGCAGCTGCTTGTCTTAGCACGTTCCTGCAGCTGCTTGTCTTAGCATGTTCCTGCAGCTGCTTGTCTTAGCATGTCCCTGCAGCTGCTTGTCTTAGCACGTTCCTGCAGCTGCTTGTCTTAGCATGTTCCTGCAGCTGCTTGTCTTAGCACATTCCTGCAGCTGCTTGTCTTAGCACGTCCCTGCAGCTGCTTGTCTTAGCACGTCCCTGCAGCTGCTTGTCTTAGCATGTCCCTGCAGCTGCTTGTCTTAGCACGTTCCTGCAGCTGCTTGTCTTAGCACGTTCCTGCAGCTGCTTGTCTTAGCACGTCGCTGTAGCTGCTTGCCTTAGCACATTCCTGCAGCTGCTTGTCTTAGCACGTTCCTGCAGCTGCTTGTCTTAGCACATTCCTGCAGCTGCTTGTCTTAGCACGTTCCTGCAGCTGCTTGTCTTAGCATGTCCCTGCAGCTGCTTGTCTTAGCATGTTTCTGCAGCTGCTTGTCTTAGCATGTTCCTGCAGCTGCTTGTCTTAGCATGTCCCTGCAGCTGCTTGTCTTAGCATGTTTCTGCAGCTGCTTGTCTTAGCATGTTCCTGCAGCTGCTTGTCTTAGCATGTTCCTGCAGCTGCTTGTCTTAGCACATTCCTGCAGCTGCTTGTCTTAGCATGTCCCTGCAGCTGCTTGTCTTAGCACGTTCCTGCAGCTGCTTGTCTTAGCATGTTCCTGCAGCTGCTTGTCTTAGCACGTTCCTGCAGCTGCTTGTCTTAGCACGTCCCTGCAGCTGCTTGTCTTAGCACGTTCCTGCAGCTGCTTGTCTTAGCACATTCCTGCAGCTGCTTGTCTTAGCACATTCCTGCAGCTGCTTGTCTTAGCACATTCCTGCAGCTGCTTGTCTTAGCATGTCCCTACAGCTGCTTGTCTTAGCATGTTTCTGCAGCTGCTTGTCTTAGCACGTCCCTGCAGCTGCTTCTCTTAGCATGTCCCTGCAGCTGCTTGTCTTAGCATGTTCCTGCAGCTGCTTGTCTTAGCATGTTCCTGCAGCTGCTTGTCTTAGCATGTTCCTGCAGCTGCTTGTCTTAGCATGTTCCTGCAGCTGCTTGTCTTAGCATGTCCCTGCAGCTGCTTGTCTTAGCACGTTCCTGCAGCTGCTTGTCTTAGCACGTTCCTGCAGCTGCTTGTCTTAGCACGTTCCTGCAGCTGCTTGTCTTAGCACATTCCTGCAGCTGCTTGTCTTAGCATGTTCCTGCAGCTGCTTGTCTTAGCATGTCCCTGCAGCTGCTTGTCTTAGCATTCCTGCAGCTGCTTGTCTTAGCATGTCCCTGCAGCTGCTTGTCTTAGCACGTTCCTGCAGCTGCTTGTCTTAGCATGTTCCTGCAGCTGCTTGTCTTAGCATGTTCCTGCAGCTGCTTGTCTTAGCACATTCCTGCAGCTGCTTGTCTTAGCATGTTCCTGCAGCTGCTTGTCTTAGCATGTTCCTGCAGCTGCTTGTCTTAGCACGTCCCTGCAGCTGCTTGTCTTAGCATGTTCCTGCAGCTGCTTGTCTTAGCACGTTCCTGCAGCTGCTTGTCTTAGCATGTCCCTGCAGCTGCTTGTCTTAGCATGTTCCTGCAGCTGCTTGTCTTAGCACGTTCCTGCAGCTGCTTGTCTTAGCATGTCCCTGCAGCTGCTTGTCTTAGCACGTCGCTGCAGCTGCTTGTCTTAGCACGTTCCTGCAGCTGCTTGTCTTAGCACGTTCCTGCAGCTGCTTGTCTTAGCATGTTCCTGCAGCTGCTTGTCTTAGCACGTCCCTGCAGCTGCTTGTCTTAGCACGTTCCTGCAGCTGCTTGTCTTAGCATGTTCCTGCAGCTGCTTGTCTTAGCACGTTCCTGCAGCTGCTTGTCTTAGCACGTTCCTGCAGCTGCTTGTCTTAGCACGTTCCTGCAGCTGCTTGTCTTAGCACGTTCCTGCAGCTGCTTGTCTTAGCACGTTCCTGCAGCTGCTTGTCTTAGCATGTTCCTGCAGCTGCTTGTCTTAGCATGTTCCTGCAGCTGCTTGTCTTAGCACGTTCCTGCAGCTGCTTGTCTTAGCACGTTCCTGCAGCTGCTTGTCTTAGCACGTTCCTGCAGCTGCTTGTCTTAGCACTTTCCTGCAACTGCTTGTCTTAGCATGTTCCTGCAGCTGCTTGTCTTTGCATGTCCCTGCAGATGCTTGTCTTAGCACGTTCCTACAGCTGGTTGTCTTAGCATGTTCCTACAGCTGCTTGCCTTAGCACTTTCCTGCAGCTGCTTGTCTTAGCATGTCCCTGCAGCTGCTTGTCTTAGCATGTTCCTGCAGCTGCTTGTCTTAGCACATTCCTGCAGCTGCTTGTCTTAGCATGTTGCAGCAGCTGCTTGTCTTAGCATGTTCCTGCAGCTGCTTGTCTTAGCACGTCCCTGAAGCTGCTTGTCTTAGCACGTTCCTGCAGCTGCTTGTCTTAGCACGTTCCTGCAGCTGCTTGTCTTAGCATGTTCCTGCAGCTGCTTGTCTTAGCATGTCCCTGCAGCTGCTTGTCTTAGCACGTTCCTGCAGCTGCTTGTCTTAGCATGTTCCTGCAGCTGCTTGTCTTAGCATGTCCCTGCAGCTGCTTGTCTTAGCATGTTCCTGCAGCTGCTTGTCTTAGCACGTCCCTGCAGCTGCTTGTCTTAGCATGTTCCTGCAGCTGCTTGTCTTAGCATGTTCCTGCAGCTGCTTGTCTTAGCATGTTCCTGCAGCTGCTTGTCTTAGCACGTTCCTGCAGCTGCTTGTCTTAGCACGTTCCTGCAGCTGCTTGTCTTAGCATGTCCCTGCAGCTGCTTGTCTTAGCACGTCGCTGCAGCTGCTTGTCTTAGCACGTCCCTGCAGCTGCTTGTCTTAGCACGTCGCTGCAGCTGCTTGTCTTAGCAATTCCCTGCAGCAGCTTGTCTTAGCACGTCCCTGCAGCTGCTTGTCTTAGCACGTTGCTGCAGCTGCTTGTCTTAGCACGTCCCTGCAGCTGCTTGTCTTAGCACGTCACTGCAGCTGCTTGTCTTAGCACGTTCCTGCAGCTGCTTGTCTTAGCACGTCCCTGCAGCTGCTTGTCTTAGCATGTCCCTGCAGCTGCTTGTCTTAGCACGTTCCTGCAGCTGCTTGTCTTAGCACGTTCCTGCAGCTGCTTGTCTTAGCACGTCCCTGCAGCTGCTTGTCTTAGCACGTTCCTGCAGCTGCTTGTCTTAGCATGTTCCTGCAGCTGCTTGTCTTAGCATGTTCCTGCAGCTGCTTGTCTTAGCATTCCTGCAGCTGCTTGTCTTAGCATGTTCCTGCAGCTGCTTGTCTTAGCACGTTCCTGCAGCTGCTTGTCTTAGCACGTCCCTGCAGCTGCTTGTCTTAGCACGTTCCTGCAGCTGCTTGTCTTAGCACATTCCTGCAGCTGCTTGTCTTAGCATGTCCCTGCAGCTGCTTGTCTTAGCACGTTCCTGCAGCTGCTTGTCTTAGCACGTTCCTGCAGCTGCTTGTCTTAGCATTCCTGCAGCTGCTTGTCTTAGCACGTCGCTGCAGCTGCTTGTCTTAGCATGTCCCTGCAGCTGCTTGTCTTAGCACGTCCCTGCAGCTGCTTGTCTTAGCACGTCGCTGCAGCTGCTTGTCTTAGCACGTTCCTGCAGCTGCTTGTCTTAGCATGTTCCTGCAGCTGCTTGTCTTAGCACGTCCCTGCAGCTGCTTGTCTTAGCATGTTCCTGCAGCTGCTTGTCTTAGCATGTTCCTGCAGCTGCTTGTCTTAGCATGTTCCTGCAGCTGCTTGTCTTAGCACGTTCCTGCAGCTGCTTGTCTTAGCACGTTCCTGCAGCTGCTTGTCTTAGCACATTCCTGCAGCTGCTTGTCTTAGCATGTCCCTGCAGCTGCTTGTCTTAGCACGTCGCTGCAGCTGCTTGTCTTAGCACGTTCCTGCAGCTGCTTGTCTTAGCATGTCCCTGCAGCTGCTTGTCTTAGCACGTCGCTGCAGCTGCTTGTCTTAGCACATTCCTGCAGCTGCTTGTCTTAGCACGTCCCTGCAGCTGCTTGTCTTAGCATGTTCCTGCAGCTGCTTGTCTTAGCACGTCCCTGCAGCTGCTTGTCTTAGCACGTTCCTGCAGCTGCTTGTCTTAGCACGTCCCTGCAGCTGCTTGTCTTAGCACGTCACTGCAGCTGCTTGTCTTAGCACGTTCCTGCAGCTGCTTGTCTTAGCATGTTCCTGCAGCTGCTTGTCTTAGCATGTTCCTGCAGCTGCTTGTCTTAGCACATTCCTGCAGCTGCTTGTCTTAGCACGTCCCTGCAGCTGCTTGTCTTAGCATGTTCCTGCAGCTGCTTGTCTTAGCACGTTCCTGCAGCTGCTTGTCTTAGCATGTTCCTGCAGCTGCTTGTCTTAGCATGTCCCTGCAGCTGCTTGTCTTAGCATGTTCCTGCAGCTGCTTGTCTTAGCATGTTCCTGCAGCTGCTTGTCTTAGCATGTTCCTGCAGCTGCTTGTCTTAGCATGTTCCTGCAGCTGCTTGTCTTAGCACGTTCCTGCAGCTGCTTGTCTTAGCACGTCCCTGCAGCTGCTTGTCTTAGCACATTCCTGCAGCTGCTTGTCTTAGCATGTCCCTGCAGCTGCTTGTCTTAGCACGTTCCTGCAGCTGCTTGTCTTAGCATGTCCCTGCAGCTGCTTGTCTTAGCATGTTCCTGCAGCTGCTTGTCTTAGCACGTTCCTGCAGCTGCTTGTCTTAGCACGTCCCTGCAGCTGCTTTTCTTAGCATGTTGCTGCAGCTGCTTGCCTTAGCACATTCCTGCAGCTGCATGTCTTAGCAATTCCCTGCAGCTGCTTGTCTTAGCACGTTCCTGCAGCTGCTTGTCTTAGCACGTTCCTGCAGCTGCTTGTCTTAGCACGTTCCTGCAGCTGCTTGTCTTAGCATGTCCTGCAGCTGCTTGTCTTAGCATGTTCCTGCAGCTGCTTGTCTTAGCATGTTCCTGCAGCTGCTTGTCTTAGCACATTCCTGCAGCTGCTTGTCTTAGCACGTTCCTGCAGCTGCTTGTCTTAGCACGTTCCTGCAGCTGCTTGTCTTAGCACGTTCCTGCAGCTGCTTGTCTTAGCACGTTCCTGCAGCTGCTTGTCTTAGCATGTTCCTGCAGCTGCTTGTCTTAGCACGTTCCTGCAGCTGCTTGTCTTAGCATGTTCCTGCAGCTGCTTGTCTTAGCATGTTCCTGCAGCTGCTTGTCTTAGCATGTCCCTGCAGCTGCTTGTCTTAGCACGTTCCTGCAGCTGCTTGTCTTAGCACGTTCCTGCAGCTGCTTGTCTTAGCATGTTCCTGCAGCTGCTTGTCTTAGCATGTTCCTGCAGCTGCTTGTCTTAGCACGTTCCTGCAGCTGCTTGTCTTAGCATGTTCCTGCAGCTGCTTGTCTTAGCACGTTCCTGCAGCTGCTTGTCTTAGCATGTTCCTGCAGATGCTTGTCTTAGCACGTCCCTGCAGCTGCTTGTCTTAGCACATTCCTGCAGCTGCTTGTCTTAGCACGTTCCTGCAGCTGCTTGTCTTAGCACGTTCCTGCAGCTGCTTGTCTTAGCACGTTCCTGCAGCTGCTTGTCTTAGCATGTTCCTGCAGCTGCTTGTCTTAGCACGTTCCTGCAGCTGCTTGTCTTAGCATGTTCCTGCAGCTGCTTGTCTTAGCATGTTCCTGCAGCTGCTTGTCTTAGCACGTCCCTGCAGCTGCTTGTCTTAGCATGTTCCTGCAGCTGCTTGTCTTAGCACGTTCCTGCAGCTGCTTGTCTTAGCATGTCCCTGCAGCTGCTTGTCTTAGCACGTTCCTGCAGCTGCTTGTCTTAGCACGTTCCTGCAGCTGCTTGTCTTAGCATGTTCCTGCAGCTGCTTGTCTTAGCATGTCCCTGCAGCTGCTTGTCTTAGCACGTTCCTGCAGCTGCTTGTCTTAGCACGTTCCTGCAGCTGCTTGTCTTAGCACGTTCCTGCAGCTGCTTGTCTTAGCACGTTCCTGCAGCTGCTTGTCTTAGCACGTTCCTGCAGCTGCTTGTCTTAGCATGTTCCTGCAGCTGCTTGTCTTAGCATGTTCCTGCAGCTGCTTGTCTTAGCACGTTCCTGCAGCTGCTTGTCTTAGCACGTCCTGCAGCTGCTTGTCTTAGCATGTTCCTGCAGCTGCTTGTCTTAGCACGTCCCTGCAGCTGCTTGTCTTAGCACGTTCCTGCAGCTGCTTGTCTTAGCACGTTCCTGCAGCTGCTTGTCTTAGCACGTCCCTGCAGCTGCTTGTCTTAGCACGTTCCTGCAGCTGCTTGTCTTAGCACGTCCCTGCAGCTGCTTGTCTTAGCATGTTCCTGCAGCTGCTTGTCTTAGCACGTTCCTGCAGCTGCTTGTCTTAGCACGTTCCTGCAGCTGCTTGTCTTAGCATGTTCCTGCAGCTGCTTGTCTTAGCATGTTCCTGCAGCTGCTTGTCTTAGCACATTCCTGCAGCTGCTTGTCTTAGCATGTTCCTGCAGCTGCTTGTCTTAGCACGTTCCTGCAGCTGCTTGTCTTAGCATGTTCCTGCAGCTGCTTGTCTTAGCATGTTCCTGCAGCTGCTTGTCTTAGCATGTTCCTGCAGCTGCTTGTCTTAGCACGTTCCTGCAGCTGCTTGTTTTAGCATGTTCCTGCAGCTGCTTGTCTTAGCACGTTCCTGCAGCTGCTTGTCTTAGCATGCCCCTGCAGCTGCTTGTCTTAGCACGTCCCTGCAGCTGCTTGTCTTAGCATGTCCCTGCAGCTGCTTGTCTTAGCATGTATTCCTCTTTTCA
>NC_056743.1:346008186-346090686 GCF_019279795.1 Protopterus annectens
CATTCCTGCAGCTGCTTGTCTTAGCACATCCCTGCAGCTGCTTGTCTTAGCACGTTGCTGCAGCTGCTTGTCTTAGCACTTTTCTGCAGCTGCTTGTCTTAGCATGTCCCTGCAGTTGCTTGTCTTAGCACGTCCCTGCAGCTGCTTGTCTTAGAACGTCACTGCAGCTGTTTGTCTTAGCACGTTCCTGCAGCTGCTTATCTTAGCATGTTCCTGCAGCTGCTTGTCTTTGCATGTTCCTGCAGCTGCTTGTCTTAGCACGTCCCTGTAGCTGCTTGTCTTAGCACATTTCTGCAGCTGCTTGTCTTAGCACATCACTGCAGCTGCTTGTCTTAGCACATCGCTGCAGCTGCTTGTCTTAGCACGTCCCTGCAGCTGCTTGTCTTAGCACGTCCCTGCAGCTGCTTGTCTTAGCATGTTTCTGCAGCTGCTTGTCTTAGCACGTCACTGCAGCTGCTTGTCTTAGCACGTTCCTGCAGCTGCTTGTCTTAGCACGTCGCTGCAGCTGCTTGTCTTAGCATGTTGCTGCAACTGCTAGTCTTAGCACATCCCTGCAGCTGCTTGTCTTAACACGTTGCTACAGCTGCTTGTCTTAGCACGTTCTTGATGGTTATGTACTGGTTGTTTCTCTAGTGGGTGTGTATTTTCATTATTTTTTACTTTAGCTGCTTATTTTGTCAGCATGCCACCTCTGAGAGTGCTAGAAAAGTTACTCTGTTTAAATTCATTCTGGTGATAAAACCTTATTTCAGCTTCTAGTTGTGCAATGTCGCACAGGTGTGTAAGACAACATTACAACAACATATGTGCAGTACTTATACATAACACCCTGCTTGTCTGGCTACAATCCAAGTGTGTTTAATTGCTAAACACTGTGACTGCCTTTCTCTTCTTGTTAGATAGTTTACTTAGGCAGTGTCTGACCAGTAGGATGCTTTATGTATTTTGCAGGTCATTGAATGTTGCATTATCGTGAATGACGACAAATTATTTTCAGAACTGCACAAGTTTTTGTAGAGTAACTGATTCTGATGGGGCAATGCATTTACTTTCAGAGTACATTTGTACATTGCAGTAACAGCCTTTTATGAGAAAATTGGTCACATATCTTCAGCACTTTGCTTTAGCTAATTAAGCGCTATTTGCATCTATGAGCAAGTCTTTTAATCAGGCAGTGCTTCTGGGCTGAGGCTGGAAAAGGTCCATCTGGATCAGTGCTTTACACGGTTAACAGACATAATAAATTTAAATAATAAAAACAAAATTAAACTTGCACTACAAATGGAATGTATCAGTAAATTGAACTGACCTCACCTTATAATACATTAATGCATTTTACATAGCAAGCATTGCATGTAATTAATATAGTTAAAATGATGTCCTTTCTTAGTAACATGAAAAATTGATGAAATGTAGTCCTCTAATAAATGTGAGGTTAAAAAGCCAAGATAATGTACTTCACAAGAAACCTTTAGTGATTATCTGTTATTTCTGAAATATGCTGACAAAATGATCCAAGTGCATGAGCGTATAACAGCGCCCGGATAAGGTAGAGGGAACTGAAATGTGTTGACAGAGTTGTGACACACCTCTTTAGATAAGAAATTGATCAGCACTAGAGGCTTTAACATTTACTGCTCATTAGATTTTGCAATTTACTTTATAGACCTTTTAATGCTGTGTTCTACTACTCATTAAAATAGGCTATTATTTGTAGCACAGCTAGGTTTCCTGTATTCACTTATATCACTAATAATGATTAACACATTTTTGATTTTCTCTTAGAGAAAGGACAAGCTTTCCAAGTACATGGTGCTAGATTAAATTCATAAGCCATGTAACTGCAAACAAAAGTCTCTGGCATAAAAACATGCATCGAACGTGTACATATATTTGTGTGTGTTATATTCATATGTGCTCATCTGTGTTAATGAATGCACACAATCATTTGTTCACTTATAACCTGATAGCTGTACCATAAAATATCTAACACTCCATTTCAAAATGTCTGATGAGTTTTCAGCAACCATCAAATGTCACACAGCCAGTTTCAAAATGACTGATAGAATTTTCAGTGTATCCATGAAGCAGGAAGGTAATATCACGGTATCTGCATTTGATCGCCTGCAATGTAACATCTTCATTTAATTTGCAATCCATAAACCTTGTTTGTCCTTATGTTAGGGAAGGGTAATTACATTCATTATATGTTTACCATACATCTATGTCTAAATCAAACGAACAGATATTGTTACAACAATGTCTAAATTAGATTAACGGAAAGAGAATCTTAGCAATAAAAAGTACAGCTGTGTTTTGAATCACATTTCTTTTTTGATGTTTGTTAATGTTAACCTTGAAACAAAGACATTGAGTTACCAGAATGATCGAATTGTTACATTAATTCCTGTCTCATTGTTAAGAGGGTATTTCGGCATTTGAGTGTACAAGACTGCTGATGCAGAAATAGATTTTATTCCTTGTAGTCTCCCATCTTTGACCTCCACCTACATCACTCTGTTCACTGTATCCCCCAGTTTTGCTGTTTCATTACCATTGCAATATGTTATGTTCTCTCAATATAACACTCATCTGCCAGTTATGCCTTATCAGTGTGCTAGGAGATTGCATCATATTTTCATCTCTTCTTTCTTCTCCGGAAAAAAAGCAGAATGCCTTGTGTTTTGTTTCTTAACATTTTCTGCTTCTAATTGTTTTGAATCTTATACACACTTGAAAACCCAGGCTTCAAGTTTCAAAACGTTTGGATACCTACTGATTTCAAAGCTCAGCAGCCATGGCAGCTGGTTTTAGGAGCCCTCATTACATTTTATAGTGGGATTTTTTCTGTTGAAGACAAAGTCCATTTCTACCTTGTTTGTCATGTGCAACACCCTCTCTGCTAGTCTAACAGTTAAAATCCTGTAATTGTGTACATAGCCCAAGCATAGAAGGTGAATGTTAGTTACTGTACAGTAATAGGAATAGCCCATTTGGTTGCTTTAACTTAAAAACAAAAAGGGGCATTTATTTTAACTCATCATAAAAAATACCATCAGAATCAATGCATTGGTAAATACATCTTCAAAAGGTTCTCAGGTTAAAACCAATTAATCAATGTATAATAGAAAAGAAATCCACACTCAAATGAATACTAGCAAAACAGACAATAAAAACATCCCCAGGTAGGCACCACAGAAGGTGAGAACTTCTTCAGGAAGATTTATTGAGCACTTTTATCCGTAGCAGGACTTCATCAGAATGCCAAACAACTGACTAGAAGATACATTTTTAGTACAATTAGTCCAATCAAAAACATTTAAAAATAATTAAATAATTGAAACAAATTATAAACCTTCAAATGGTAAAAACTAAAGCACCAAATTCACATAATGTGAATAAAATTCAATACGATATAAAAATGTTTTAAACAATTACAAAAAACATTTGATACAAATGGTGTCATTTAGACTGGGAAACTTACCAACCTGTATTCTTAACTGCCACTGTGTTTTTTTTAAGTAGCTACTTCTTAAAACAACCCTCCCTAAGATCTACTGGTAAATGCTCTAAAACAGAAAAGTAAAACTTCTTAAAGGAAGCACACCTTAAAGTGTACCTGTGCAAAGCACTGTTAGTGTCTCTGGACTTGATGGCATGCAAATCTTCTTTTATCTTTGGGATAGCTTTCTTGTAGTCATGCCAATATAAAATGCATCACAATGTGAACAGATGCAATAAAAATTAAAACAACAGAATTACAATCATAGTATCAGTCAATCGTTTGACTCAACACATGCAACAAGAAGGCTTGAGGTTTTTGTGCAGATGCTTTAATACATAGAAACACATCAGGATGGATAGCAGCATCATTAAATACAAACAAACTAGTTAACAGACAGACCTTACATACATACCTGCTTACATCTCAACTGCTTACTATAAAATGGCACTCTAGCTTGCACGTGCTCAGTATTTATACAGTTGTACAAGCCCCTGGATAGCTTTCCTAAAGGTATATACACACATATTGATCTGCATCCTCCCTCTTAAAAAGATTGCCCTTGATACAAAACAGTATCAGAGATAGACATCCCTTATATACATTGTAAACAAAACACAATGTTCATACCCACGTTGCTTTATATCTGCTGCAGGGTTTAGAGGTTTGACCATATCTTGTAACATAACAATCTGGACAAAATTTAGCAACAGAGGCAGTCTGCTGTGCACAACTCATATCAGGAACTTCTGGATTCATCATAGGACTGAGAATGTCTTCTGGAACTTCCTCTGGAATTGGAACACCGGACAACTCACTCTGAGATAAAGAAACTTTCTCACAGGCTACGTGCTGTGGTATAGGCTTGGACACCAGTCTCAAATACTTCTGATTCCACCTAAAACTGCTCCTTATGATTCCATAATGTGTGATCTCAGCTCTGGACCAATATTCTTCATGACAACAATCTGATCATAACGTTTGGATGTTTGCATCCTTACCACTTCTCCCTCGCATAATGGATTGAGCAGTTGGCTGGTCTTATCATAGTAGGACATCTGGGTTAGGTGTTTCTTCAGAACCACAAAGAACTGTAAAACTAGTAAAACAAATAAATATAGTATGAAAAAGGAACAGCCACAGTCCGCTAAAACCACACAAACTTTTTAAATCCACATACGTGCTTTTGTTCACATAATATACATGAACTTTATTAGCTTTACTAGAAAGGCTCACCCAGACTCTGCTACACTTTGCTGTGAGGGAAAGGTTAGTTTGCTTTTTATTTGTTATAAATAGAAAAAAGGACGCTGACAGCTGTAGATATCCAACAAGGCCTTTACTCAGTGCTTTACTTGTTGGATATCTACAGCTGTCAGCGTCCTTTTTTCTATTTATTACAGAGACTGCTTTCTGGACGTTTTTGTGTCTTTGCCAGTAACTTCTGTTTTTCCTTTTATTTGTTATATTGTGTATTCCTTTATTGCCTTTTCTATTTTGAATACTGTGATTTTTCTTTACCTTGTGTTTTACTTGTATTCTGCTTTTAACTGGATATTAAATCTTGAAAAGAGACCACAGCGCTGTCTCTTGTGAGTCAGGCAGAAATCAGAACATGCCAATTAAGGACTCAGACATAAGATAGAAGAGATCAGTTAAGGTTAATCATCTGTGAACTGAGGGGGTAGAGCTAGGAATTACACCTTCAATTTAAGGGATAAAATAAAACATTTCAGATCTTTACTGGAAAGGCTCACCCGGACTCTGCCACCACTTGCTGTGAGGAAAAGGTTTTTAATTTCTTGTATTTTGTATTATGTTACTGCCTTTTTCTATTTTGAATACTGTGATTTGTTTTCTTTCCCTTGTGTTTTACTTGTATTCTGCTTTTAACTGCATATTAAAACTTGAAAAGAGACCACAGATCTGTCTCTTGTGGGTAAGGCAGAATTTTTTCCCCAACCTCCCACCTGGTTACTGTTGTGTTCTTATACACCACTGTCTTTCTAGTTGCCTGTCCCTTATGTTAATTTGACCATATACCTCTTCCTGTCTGCTTTTACTGCCTTGTGTGAGTAAGTGTATAATTATCATTTTGCGAAATCACTCCCCTTCAACTATTTAAATTTATTGGCCATCCTATTGTATTCCATAGAACCAGAATACAAAAGTGACCATCCCCTTTCAATCTATCTTGCTGTTGTAAAATAGTGACTCTCCACTAAAACTTAATTTGTTAGATAGGTAAAACTTAAATTAACTACTTTCCCATCTAGCTCCTCTAGTGCACACTGCAATGTTTAGGATAAACCATGTTTTTCATCTTCCCTTTAAGCATCCCTGTGACTATCACTTGCTCTAAAACCTACTGGAAAGCACTAGGAAGCCTTAAATTGATACAAGCATTCAATTCTCCTTGCTAATAAGGATAAATTAATTGTAGGCACTAAACAGCCTATAATTGCAAAATACCTTGCTAAATTAAGGGAAAAGAGCTCTTGTATTTACAAAAAAGCACCAAAACCAGGCATGTCCAAGGGTCAGCTTCCAGTGATTTCTCCTGTCCACTTGATGAATCTGGGCATACTGAGGCAATGCAGCAATTGCCTCATGTACACAGACAACCCTCTCTTCCTACCACCCAACACTGCAACCTGCGAGAGATGCACTTACATAGCCAAACTTGAAGCAAAGCTGTCTCCACCCAAGATTGCGCTAGACAGTCAAGAGGAGAAGGCTAACACCCACTTTATACCTCAAGCAGCACATAGCCCTTATAAACCCATGCCACCAACACCCTTACATAGCAACACTAAACCCTTATATGGGGAGGCCTTTAACAGTAACCTGCCCAAGCAACAAGGACCTCCAAAGCTGAAACGCAAACAAATATCAATCACAACCAAAGTGTCACATAGCTCACAACACCAGTGTGCCACCCAATAGCAGCCCCTAAAACAAGACAATGTACCCAACACTTTAGTCATAGGTGACTCTATAGTCAGGCACACTGATGTCCCACTCACCAGGCCGAACAAGGAGAAAATTACAGTCAGCTGCCTGTCGAGTGCCAGGATCCACCATATAATGCATGTGCTCAAGTCACTCTGCAGCAAGTACAAATATGTTTCTGTCATTGTCCACGTTGGAGTGAATGACTTGAGATGTACCTTCTGGGTCTACATGAAAAGAGACATGGAAAAGCTCTCTGATCATGCGGCCCAGGCAGGTATAACCCTAGCCTGGAGTAACATCCTGCCTTCGCCCAGAATGATAACACAGTATAAGGAAAAAATGATTGACTTTAACAATTGGCTAAGCTTCTGGTGTCATTTAAAGGGGATCCATTATCTGTCTGCCTGGGATGACATGATCGACAGGCCATGATCCTTTGCCAGAGATGGTCTGCACCTGTTGACCCTGGGATTCAGGTTACTGGCTAAAGCTCTTGTCACCCCATATAGTGCATTTTTTAGGCAAAGTTCAAAGGACAAAACCACCACTGTAACAGGTACAAACATGCAAAATCTGAAGGTAATGCTACTCAGTGCTAGAAGTCTAAACCTCCAAATGCACTCTCAAGGCACTCCTAAAAATGGAGAACATTGATATCTGTGCAGTAACTGAGACCTGGTTCAAGGCTCCAGAGAGCACCCCTATAATACCAGGCTACAACTCTTACCACACTTTTTGTCCACCAAACCAGGACCAAAACACTAAAGATGGAGGAGTGTCCATATTTACCTGGGATATTCACACCACCAGTCTAGTTGCCCAACACAATGCATCTGAAATTCTCCAGGTGCAACTAACACTTGGTAAGACTGCAATCCAAATTGGAGCCTGCTACAGATTCCCCACCATGCCCAAAGATTCTCACTACCCCTCTCTAAACATACTGGAAAATATTAAGATACAACCAAACACCCTAATACTGGGTGATTTCAACTACTCTGCCATTAACTGGAAAAATTACTCATGTAGCAACACCTTTGCCCAACGGTTCTTGGAATTCATAAATTCCAATGCCCTGGATCAACTAATCCATGGTCACACCAGGGGCTCCAATATCCTAGACCTTATTATTACTGGCATGGGAAATTGATGCTCCACACCTATGGTCACCCCCTCATTGGTCAGGTCTGACCATAAGCTAATCACCCTTGACATCCACATCCCTCCCCCACTCCCAGTAAGGAATCCTCCGTAAAAAACTTCTCCAAAGCCAACTTTGTGCTACTCAAGTCAGAAGTGACAAACTTCATGACACCCATGCAGACGGGAACTGAAAGTTCGACTGCTGAATCCTACACTAAGGTACTGTACGAGCACATCCACTTGTGCATGAATCGTGCCATCCCAAATAGAACCAAGATGCTCTCCTCCAAAAAAAGGAAGCCAATCTGATGGTCCCCTGCCATAAACAAACTTTACAACAAAAGGAAGAAACTGTTGCAGAAAAGAGAAAAATCCCAGGATGCAAAACCTCCCTTACCAGCCTCAGTAAGAAGCTGATTTCCCTCATGAAATCCCCCAAAACTAGTTATGAAAATAAAGTTGCCAAAGATTCCAAAGACAACCACAAAACATTCTATAGCTATGTCAAGAATCTAAATGGCAATGCTCCGATCTGCTCTGGGCTACAACAGAATGGCATTAAATATACTGATCCCAAGGATATTGCCAATATCCTGGCAGATCAATTCAGTGCCAACTTCACCCCCCTCTCACCCCCTACAGGGTCCATCTCAATAATGAAAGATTGCCAGATTCTGGTAATAATGGCCACACAGGTAAAAAACGCACTCTCCAAAGCTAAGAATACAGCATCCATGGGACCAGATGACATCCAAGACTGTGTACTACATGAACTACAAAATGAACTGGCACATCACTTAAGTGTCATGTTTAATCATAGCCTCACCTCAGGCTTCATGCTCACTGAGTGGCACAACAGCTACAGTTATCCCACTCCTCAAGGTGGGATCCACCTTGGATCCTGGGAACTACCGCCCCATCAGTCTGAGGAGCCTGATCTGCAAGGTCATGGAATGCATTATCATGGAACATATAAACAAAGACATTGGCAATCTTCAAACACTGGACCCCTCCCAGTTTGGGTTTGTGAAGGGCCAGTCTTGTCTCCTGAACCTGATTGACTTCATCGAATCAGTCTCCAGAGCTGTGGACAAGGGTAAGGCAGTTCACACAGCCTATTTGGACCTCACCAATGCCTTCAACACCATCCCCCACTCTGGAATCATAAATAAATGTACTAAGCTGGGCATTAATCCCTACATCACTCAATGGGTTGCCAACTGGCTTACTGACAGAACTCACAGTGTAAAAGTAGCCAACTCCAAATCCAGCTCCAGACAAGTGCAAGTGGAGTACCTTAGGGTTCAGTCCTGGGACCGCTTTTGTTTGGCATCTACTTCTCTGAAGTACAGGCCAACACTAAGGGACTCTGGCTAACAAATTTTGCAGATGACTGCAAACTGGGAGCCATTATTGAATCCCCAAATTATGTGAATATTCTACAAAAGGCCTTACAGAAACAGATGCTTGGTGCCAGAGCCATGGGCTCAAGCTCAATTTCAAGAAATGTATAGTTATCCCTTTTGGGAAAAAATATGTACCTGTGAATTACCACATAGGTGGCAGTACACTAAACATCAAAAGTATGATAAGAGACTTAGGGACACAGGTGGACAGTGGTCTCACCTTCGATAACCACATCACCACAACAGTCAGGAAATGCTTCTATGTGGCACACCTCATCACTAAGGGCTTTTCATCCAGTAAAAGGAGGTCATTGTCCCACTGTACTCATGCTTCATTAGACACATTATAGAATACAACACCCTGTTTGGTATGTACCTCTCAAGACATCTGCAGCAACTGGAAAGGCCACAGAAATACCTCACTAAAAGAATCACATGCCTAAAGCAGATGCCCTATGTTGACTATCTAAAAAACTCCAGCTATACTCTGTTGCATGTCATCTACTCAGAGGCAATCTTTACTTGACATACAAGGCTATGTCAAACCCAGAGCTGTTGGACATGCTACACTTAAAGAAATCCCAGTCCCTCAGAGCCACATGCTCTAGGGATCTAAACCTTGTCATCACAATGAACAAAACATGCTAGAGGGATAGGTTCCTGACCCAGAGACTCCCCAGACTCTGGAATAGACTGCCCATGCATGTCAAGCATTGCATCTCTTTGGCCCTCTTCAAAAGGAACCTTGATGACTGGATGGGAGATAGGAAATTCACCTCAGAAATCATGTCAGTCACCCTGCTAGACAGGGGTCCAGGTAAGTAAATATTGTGGGAAAGAATTGTCATGGCTAGGCTTGTATAGGCCCTAGGGCTGATAGCCTAGTACCAACCTATGAACAAAGGTTTTAAATAACCATTAACTTTTTTATACTCAATTCAAATAAATTAATTAACTAATTAGATGATATTACACTAAGGACCACCCCCACCTTGCTCTTAAAGGTGTCCTTACTATATAAGAAACAACATTATTCAAACCCAATAAAACATATTAGTTCAGTAAACAAAGTTAACATCTGTTCAACGCCTTTAGTCTCAATAAACAGCCGAATGAACAATGAACAGAACTTGCATTTCTGTGCATTGAGCTTAAGATTCACTTGGTGTGCTCTTTCCAGAACTTTTCTGAGGTTTCTGTCATGTTCTATTTCATCAAGACATCTTACCAATATATTGTCCACTATAATAGCACAAGGATACCCATAAAAATTGCTCTATTGCATGTTGAAAGACTTTACTTGCAGAATTTATCCCAAATGGCATTCTCAAAAATCTGTACCTGCCAAACAGAGTACCGAATGTAATGAGTAATGATGATTTCTTGTCAAGCTGAATTTGCCAAAATGAACTCTCTGCATCTAAGACAGAAAAGATCCTGGCATTTGGCATTAATGGTTTGACTTCTTCAGCTGTGCACATTGGATAATAAGGTCTTTTTAATGCTTTGTTCAAATCGTCTGGATCAATATATTCTGATGTCATCTGAGCTTTTCTTTTGAGCCACCACCATGGAAGATACCCACTCAGTTAGAGTTTCTACTGGACAAATCACACCTTGTTGCACCATTTTATCTAATTCAGCTTTGACTCTGTACTCCATGGCTATTGAAACATTATGTGCTGGCCTGATAACTGGACTGACCTCTGGGTCTAACTTCATGAAGTACACAACTAGAAGCTTGCCTAGTTTGTCTTCGAAAAGATCATCATAGGTAGACAGAATGTACTGGGCAAAATTAGAGTAGTGGTCTTTTAAGCCAACATGATGGACTTCCTTATTAAATGAAAGCAGTCCCATTTTCAAACTGTGTCTGAGCCTTAATAATGATTGGAAGTGCCTCTTGACCACATAAAATAACAAGTCATAGCTTCTTCCAGCAGAATAACATGAAAGCACTACTGAGCCTTTGGTTTGAACTTCTTCACCTCCATAAGCAACAAGCTTTGCACACCTTGCCATATCAAGCATTTCACTTTTACATAGTCTGGCAAATGTTTCCACTGACATAACATTGCACTTGGAACCTCTATCAACTTTGATCTCCATGAGTTTGCCATTTATCCAAACAGAACAAATACTTCATTCTTTGCCCTTAAATCTACTGCATTGACCATTTCATGAAGCACTGACAAGCCATCAACATAAACAGTAGAATTGCCACTAACTGATCAACTCATTACTTAAAATGTTTCCTTTTAGTAAAAGAATGAGGGCCTTTTGATTTAAAAAACCTTTTGAAATTACTCAATGTATTGTATTTGTGGCATTATTGACTAAAAGCTGAACATTTTTCCCTTTTAGATTCATGCCTTCCATCACAATTACAACAGCTGGCAATGAAACTGGGTTGGGGCCCATGCTTTGAGTTTGTTGACTCACTCTTATGCTTCACTGAGGCTGTGCAAACTCTGGAATTTGCTAGAAAGTTTTGGGGTTTACCAGTGAGTGCTGCAGGGGCTACAGTTGCTGCCATGTGATTGGGCCTGTTTCTTTTAATAATGTGCTACATATTATCAACATGAGCTTTATCACTGTGCCTTCTAGAGCTGTTCTCATTTGTAATCTTTTTGTCTGATTTTCTGTGAGCTCGTATATCTGACAAATCTCAATGGCCTTATTCAAAGTTAAATCACTGTCATGAAGCAAAATCTTTCTCACACCATCATCTTTTATACCACACATGTCTGTCCTTTATCATCTCATCCCTTAAGTCACCAAATCTGCATGTTTTAGCCTTATTTCTCAGGTTGGTTATATATGCTGCAAAAGTTTTGCCAGGCTTTTGATCTTTTGTGTAGATGTTAGAAACATATGTATTAACATATGTGTGCAATGCTTATTTTAAATAAGGGAAAATTAACACATTTTTATTCTATATGCAGCATTAGTTCTATTTGAAACTGAAAACATGCTTTTCTGAAATTGTGCTTTTGGACACTGCAAGATGCACTCTGACCTAGTTTGCTAGCACAGCAAAATACATGTTTATGCATTGGAAATGTACTGGAAAGCAGGTGATTTTCTGCTAGGTCAGGAAATTAAAATGAGAATAATAATAATGTCTGTAGATCCATTCATTATGGACAATAAGCTCTGTTTGAGTTGATGAAAAAGTGCACAAGCTGCATGATAGTTAGATACTATAAACAATGAACTGCTTCAGAGATCTGTACTTGCATTGTGCTTAAATTAGCCATAGCACCTAGACTTGTAACATCACATAGCAAGAAAGTTATAACTGACCGGTGGTCGTCAAGGCCATCCTGTTTACTGAAAAATCTTTTTTAAACTTTGAAGAGTCAGCTAGAAATGTGAGAAACATCTGTAAAGTGACAGAATTGTGAACTGGTGATCTGCTACGTCAGTCGTAGTGGGCAATGTCTTGAAAAAAAGGTATAAAAATTGTGAGACTTCCTGATTTAGTCAGACAAACTCTGTAACTGCATTTTTTGTCTCCTTGCACAAGAATAAAGATACCTGAACTGAACCTTATGCTTTTGGTCTTTTGAAGTATTTTTCTCTGACATTTTTTGGTCCTTTGGAGCTGGAAACCCTCGTTTAGCCTGGGATCAGATGGGCCAGGTGGCATGAAACTGCAGAGGGAAGATACCACATCGGATCTTCTTCAATGAAAGACCTCCGACTGAATTGTCGTGCAAAAGAGGCCAGCCACTTTTCTGATCTATGACTGAAGGCGGGTTCCGTTTGAACAGTGAGTGACCAATCGCTGAGGCTCAGGTAGGGTGAATCTACTTTTTTTCTGTTTTAGATCAGGGACTTGATTGTATTTGTTCTGTGAGAATTGTTAAAATTCAGGGACAGAAATATTGCTATCTTGTCATAGATCAGGGAAACAGAATAAGTAGGCAGGTAGTCTGAAGAGACTGTAAACACTTGGTGGTACCACATTAAAAACAAAAGGGTTACGTAACATTTAAAAGGTTAGAACAAAATGGGTAATACGTGCACAAAAACGAAAAGACCCCAAAGCCCACCGTTAACCGAAGACGCAAAATATATGCAATCACAGCACGCCAACAACATTAGATATTATACTAAATGGGTTAATAAATATGAATTTGATGGGAAACTAGAAAGATCCTCGCTTATCAAACTTATTAGACAGTTAAAAACCGATTCTAAAGGTCAGGTTAAAAAAACAGCGTAAATTAGGAGTTCCTCAGGCACACAGGTGGATTGAGGAAGCAAACCGAACAGAACAAAAGAATAAAAATTCAAAAGCAATGTTTCTAGACAAAGAGGATAATAACTTGGTTATAGCATCGGCCCCTCTGCCCTCTCCAGTTCCGGTTCCCTTATCAGCTCCCTTACCGGAATATGAAGCAAAAGAACAAACTGACCCACCTCCACGATATCCAGTTGTTCCTTTAAAACCACTACAGTTTGTTAGAGATCCTATCGAGACTAGGTCTTAAACACATAATTTAAAAGGGGATATTGAATTATATCAAATGAATGGAAATTCATGGGCTATGAGTGAAGAAGAGATACGCCCACTCATAGAAGTACCAAATCCTCAGGCAGGACAAGAAGGGCAGGACCCAACTCTCTTAGTATGCAGACCGTGGACACCAGAAGACATCCAGAAAGCCACAGAGGGAATTCCCCATCCAAAAGTTAATTTTAGAAAGTTCTTAGAAGACTTACAGGGCATGAGATTAAGTTATCACTTAAACGGAGAGGAAGTAGAAAAAGTAGTCAGACAAATAGTAGGTCCAGAGTGGCACATGATCAGTGGCAACTGGAATCCCCGTGACGCTGCACTTAAGCCCCTCCCACATAGCAGCGCAGAACTAGATCATAGAGTGAAAGGTCTGACAGACCGAATTTCTGAAAAATGGAAGCCTAGGGCAGGCTGGATTTGCATTAATCAATGCATCCAACAAGAAAGTGAAACTGTTGATAGATATTTTGCCAGATTATTAGAATGTTTTAACAATCACTGTGGAATGCAGATGCCTGAAGATCAGACACAAGATTCCCCATATGAGCAGCAGTTAAAGAATGCATTTTTGAAAGGCAGTATTGCACCCATAAGTAGTTTCATTACTAAACACATGGTAGACCATCGTACAAGCAGATTACAATCACTGCTTGAATATGCTAGACATGCCAAAAGGCATTTTAATAACAAAAAGAAAAAGAAAGCCCAGGTATTTGCTGTGGAAGATGGAGAAGTTTATTTAGTACAGTCCGGACAAAAGGGCAAAAAGAATGCCCAGGGAAACAAACAATCTGATCAGCGATCAGAGGACATTGAAGGGAGAAAGAAAAGAGGTGAGTGCTTCAAATGTGGGAAAAAAGGACACATGGCAAGGCATTGCAGGAAAAACAAGAAGGCAGCAGTGGAAGACAAAAACGATGAGGGTGAGGACTGACTATATGAAAGTCAAGAATCACTAGACAGGAATAATAGAGAAAGGACAAATGAGAATGTGATAGAAGGAACAGAGAATGTGATAATAGAGGAAGTGCAGGAAGCTACCGATAGTGAAGAAAACAAAATATTAGACCTAGCCTTACTGAGCCTAGAGCTCTATCTCGCTGACACAAAACCAGAATTGACACTCCTGGTAGAAGGGAGGGAAGTCAAAATTTTTGTGTGATTCAGGGGCATCACGAACCCTGGTACACCTCTCCAAACTACCAGAAAATTCAGACTCACATGACTTTATACTAGTAAAAGCAGCTAATGGACAGCTGTATCGGGAGCCTCTCTCCCATAACATTACAATAACAGATCCTGTTTCAGGATTAACCCAAAAAAGCAAAATTGTTGTTTCTGCAAAATGCCCAGTAAACCTTTTGGGCAGAGATCTTATGCAACTATTAGGCATAGCAGTAGTTCCAACCATGCAGGGTATGGAAGCACAGCGACAAACTAATACTTTTGCAGTGCAAATGGAAGGTGTGACATTTTACTGGTACAGCCAGAACTTAGTTACGACTGGCCCTGGAGCAGTAACTGAAGAGTTAATGAATGTAGCTATCAGTAAGTTCCCCTCCCTTTGTATTGACATACAACACATGTTGCACTGTACTCTGTATTATTGTAATACACCAGGACCTGACAAAGAATACGAACAAGAACTGTTTAAAAATCATGCAAACAGATTAGTACTGTGTAATTTGTACTGGGACATGAAAGGGAACAGTGTAGTTAGCTGTTCATTACCCTAGGAGTTCTTTTCACTTTACAAATCAAATCTAATACCGCATGTTAGTTTAACTAAAGAAGAAGATTTAAAATGGATAGACCTAGGAGAAAAAGTCACAAAATGGGAAAAACAGACAGAATCAGAACTGTCAGAACAGGGAATACAAAGACAGAAACTGAACTGGATAACACAAACACATCCAGCTGGGCAGAGCCAT
The DNA here is from genome assembly GCF_019279795.1 of Protopterus annectens. NCBI lineage: Eukaryota > Metazoa > Chordata > Ceratodontiformes > Protopteridae > Protopterus > Protopterus annectens. The sequence goes on from NC_056743.1 coordinate 346,023,652, forward strand.
GTCTCAACAGGGGGGATGGTACAGTTAGTGAATCGGGTATTCGCTACGTACGGGTTTACAAACTACACTAAAAAATTTTGCCTGTCATGTCACACTTGTAATAAACATCATGCACAAGGGGCATTAAAGCTCAAGCAAGGGAGTTTCCCTACACCACCATATCCATTTCATACTATCTGTATAGATTTCATAGAATTGAGCAAATGTGAAAACAAAAAGTACTGCCTTGTCATTGTGGATATGTTCTCCAAATGGGAGGAGGCTTTTCCGACTAGTAAACCAGATGCAGCCACTGTTGCAAAGACCCTAGTTAAAGAAATTATTCCTAGATTTGGCATACCGGAAAGGATCTACAGTGACAATGGTACACATTTCGTTAACCAAACTATACAGCAGTTAAGCCAGTATTTTGGGATTTCTTTAAAACATCACTGTGCATATCACCCTCAATCTGCAGGGTTAGTAGAGAGGCACAATGGAGTTTTAAAGAATATGCTTAAAAAACTTATGGTAGACACACAGAAGAACTGGGTGTGCTGTTTGTCCCTGGCACTGTTGAGCATGAGAACTGTTCCAAATGCAAAAGGATTGACACCTTTCAAAAAGATTTTCGGAAGAGCTTATTATATACCTCAGTGGAAACCTCTCATGCCTGCAGACCAGGAAGTAGATTGGACACTTGCAGAGTATATGAGGAGTATGCTGAATAACAAACATCTTTTACAGTTTAATTCTGTTTCAGATAAAGACCAAACTAAACCATCCAAAGTAGCAGTAGCCCCAGGCACTTGGGTCTGGGTGAAGACAATCAAAAAGAAGAATTGGACGACACCAAAGTGGGAAGGTCCATATCAAGTACTGCTGAGCACACCCACAGCAGTCAAGATTGTGTAACGTTCATCTTGGATTCATTTGACACTCTTGATAAAACTTTTGCTAACACACAGCAGCAGTAAAATGACAAGACCTAGAGACAATAGAAATACTGAACGACTTCAGCAATGTTGCATAATCATCTTAAGAACTGCATTAGTGACAATGTTCTTTTTGCTGTGGCCTTTCTTTTCTTCAGCCACACCAACCAGACTGAACAAACGTGATTCAACACTCATAGACTGGCATCTGAACTTTAACACTTACCAAGCAATCAAATATGTGTATGCTGAGACTTTTAATATTTCAAATTGTTGGATTTGCACAGCTATACCAACAGCATACGGGGGATTATTGATGGCTGCTGTCCCCCTAGGGGTCAATGAGACCTGGGAAAACTTGATTTTTGAGACTACACCTGTGAAATCTAGAGACAAAATTGCATTATTTCTACCTGTTACACAAACAGGAGTTGTATGCTTTTTTAAGAATGACACGATTCAAATAGGTTGGAGTAAATGTAATGTGACTGTTTCTTATAAATGTTTTATTAAACCTAAAAATACAGAAACAATTTGTGATGCAGATTATGACTCATACTTTGAGTCGTTACATAAAACTGTCAGTGATATACAACATAATCCTGTTCTTTTAAAGCAACTGTCTATTATAGATAAGAAAATGTTTCATGCAGGGAAGGTGTATATCAATACTAAGGTAGAAAACTATTATTTCATATGTGGGAAAAAGGCATACAAATGGTTGCCTGAGAATTGGTCCGGCAGTTGTTTTTTGGGTTACCTGGTCCCGGCCATATGACACACTACAGCTTTGCCTCATGGGAGAATTCGAAACGTCAGAGACATCGCAAAGAAACCTGAAAATCCAATCAAGAAACATGAGAATCCAGTGGGACAGATAGTAGCAGGCTGGAAAAATCATAACTCCGTGAAAGACAAAAGTAAACTAGCATACATGGACTTGGGTGACACTATCATATCCTGGGCTGGCATAGCCCCTGCATATGGTGCAATTAAATCAATTTGGGAACTGAGAAAGCTATCCAAACTTCTCAAGGTCATGAGCAATGCAATTTTTTCTGCTCTTGAATTAATGACTGATGAACTGAATGCAATGAGTACTGTGGTGCTTCAAAACTGCATGGCTCTTGACTTCACCCTAGCGGTGAGAGGTGGTACGTGCGCCTTAATCAAAGACGAGTGTTGTTTGTTTATTCCCGACAATAAACACGAGATCAACGATCATTTGGAAGTGATTCAGCAAGTGTCAGACATGACCAGGCCAGATCCGGCCCGAACCCACTGACGGACTTTTTCCAGAATTTGTTTGGGGGGTGGGGTTCCATCCTAATGAACATCCTGATTGCCATTTGTGTGGGATTACTTCTGTTAGGAGCATGTATTTGCTGTGGTATTCCCTACATGAAAAAATGAATCAAAGATTTTATAGACATGTCAGTTTCTGAGACTTTGTATCAAAGTACTGAAATTAAAGAACTGTTGAAAAAGGAAACACTTTCATAAGTTTAAACTGAATGACTGTCAGCTGCAAATCCTCAAAGGAAGATGTTAGGAGAAGAAACAAACTGTTTATGCTTTTGAAATAGAATAAAAAGTATTAACAGGGGGGAAATGTTAGAAAAATATGTAGTAACATATGTGTGCAATGCTTATTTTAAATAAGGGAAGATTAACACGTTTTTATTCTATATGCAGCATTAGTTCTATTTGAAACTGAAAACATGCTTTTCTGAAATCGTGCTTTCTGACACTGCAAGATGCACTCTGACCTAGTTTTCTAGTACAGCAAAATACATGTTTATGCCTTGGAAATGTACTGGAAAGCAGGTGATTTTCTGTTAGGTCAAGAAATGAAATGGAGAATAATAATAATTTCTGTAGATCCATTCATTATGAACAATAAGCTCTGTTCGTGCTAATGAAAAAGGGCACAAGCTGCAAGATAGTTAGATACTGTAAACAATGAACTGCTTCAGAAATCTGTACTTGCATTGTGCTTGAACTAGCCATAGTACCTAGACTTGTAATATCACATAGCAAGAAAATTATAATTGACCGGTGGTCGTCAAGGCCATCCTGTTAACTAAAAAATCTTTTTAAAACTTTTGTAGAGTCAGCTAGAAATGTGAGAAACATCTGTAAAGTAACAGAATTGTGAACTGGTGATCTACTACGTCAGTTGTAGTGGGCAATGTCTTGAAAGAAAGGTATAATAATTGTGACACTTCCTGATTTAGGCAGACAAACTCTGTAACTGCATTTTTTGTCTCCTTGAGCAAGAATAAAGATACCTGAACTGAACCTTATGCTTTTGGTCTTTTGAAGTATTTTTCTCTGACAGTAGAATAAGTGCCTTTCCATTGTAACATTTGTCATGGGGTTACACATTTCTCTAAATTTACATTTTAAATATTCTGGGTCCTCCCTTGATTCAACCCCAGATAAATTAATTAGAATAAATGCTTTTGTACCATTATCTTTATCAGAAAATGCAGCCGGTATGAAAATGTCATACTCTTCATCAAACACTCTTCAGTTCTCAGCAATGTTACTGTCAAACATAAGTGCACTGGGTTTTCTAAATCCATCTGTCATGCCCACAAAGTATGTACAAACACACTGAAAATATGGCCCTTATAATTATGCATGAACAAACAGTTTTTAGAGCTTGTAACAACATTCAATTGCATAATAAACCCTTTGAAATACTGTACTTAGTGAAATATGTTCTGTAATGGCTGTAATATGTGAAATATGGTATGTAATGGCTGTACTTCGTGAAATATGCCTTGCAATGACTGTATTTTGTGAAATAACTTTACTGTAACACTGCTCAAACATGCAAACACTTTATACACTTCTGATAACTCGGATACCTTTGCTTAATATGAAAATTTGGTTGTTTACCTTTATTTATTAATTTTTATGCAATTTGGACTTTATTTCAAACATTTTCCATAGTAATTTGAATATTTTCATCAGTATCGTACATCTCTTAATGCGAATATCATTTAGAATGTTCTGTATGCCCCATTTCATATTATGTGAAAAGAAATAGTGCTGAGCAAGTTTTAATACCTGAAATTCATTTTTGACCTGTTTTGCAAAGTTTGCACATTTTGGGGATGATGAACTCATCTATATTCCTCCAGCTCTAAGCAAGTGCCTCTAGTGATTTTACCCAAGCCGCTTCTAACTTCATGCCCCCCTGGATATGCTGATTCTGACTCCTTGTCCTTTAAACATGCCTCTTCTGACACAATGTCGCTCGCTCATCTCTGTCATATATAACAAGAAGGCTGGTGTTTTCATTTAGTTGCTTTAATACATAGAAACACATCAGGCTAGATAGCAGCATCATTAAATATGAATAAACTAGTTAACAGACAGACCTTACATACATACATGCTTACATCTCAATTGCTTACTACAAAATGGCACTCTAGCTTGTATATGCTAGGTATTTATATACTTGTGCAAGTCCTTAGATATCTTCTTAAAGGTACATACACACATCTTGATCTACAATACCCTTTGATTTTAATACTTCAGTCCATATGTGTCTAAACAATGACAGAAACTTCTAATATAAAATTGCATTCCATGCAAAAGCCACAATTAGACATTCCTACCCTTTTGTTAGTATGGAACAAAGGAATCTCGGTGTTGGCATTCTCCAACCATTGCTTGATAGACCTTGATTTTTTATACACAAATCTGGGAGAAGGACCCACCACTGTAAATACTTCAGGGTTCCCATGGAACATTTTCCAATTGCATTTAATAATATTCCTAATACTACTATCATCTGCAGTTATATGCAAAATAAAACTACTGTTGTAGTAGTAGTACATCATTGCTGTTACTCTGAGGTGCACCTCCCACCAAAATAGAAGGAAACAGAAAATAAAACTACTGTTGTAGCAGTATTACACCAGTGCTGTTACTCTGAGGTGCACCCCCCACAAAAATAGGAGGAAACAGTTCACCTCTGTTAAACCATTCTTAACCAACAAACCAAGATCATAACCCCTACCACAAAACATTTTAATGTCATCAATCCCTTTGGAAAAATTATCATAGACACTGGGCAGTCTAATCATCTGATCCCTGGCAATGTTTCTTTTTATAAAAGTAGGCTGGTGCTAAGATAATGTAAGTAGTTGTTGGAAAAACAAGGTTTTCTACAAATCTCACTAGAGAAACAACAGTTAAAAGTTAAAAATATTATTAATGTTTATAACAAATGTGTCTATCTGATCTATAGATGCATCAGTAATAAAAAAAAAATCATCAGCAAACCTTCTGTACAGCTTGACATGCTTTGAAAGAATGGAATATGTTTGAGAAATTGGGTCTCCCACCATCCCATGAACAAGTTAGCAAAAAAAGTGCAACAGTGGCACCCATAGCAATACTGTAGAGCTGTTGGTAACTGTGATGAAAGGAGATAGTGCCAGTCCAGCTAGCTAGAATGCCGTAAATAATTATGTCATTAGTGAATATCAAAATGATTTATATAAGATGATATGTTACAAATGTATTAGAACTGTATGTCATGCATATCAAACTGCTTGTACAGACATGTGTGTTAAAAAGGTATTTGTAAAATGCTTGTGTTTAAAATGGATCCACATTGTGCCCCACTGGAATAGAACAGAAATGTGCATGCACTATTGTAACTGTTTAAATGTATATATTTTAACTGTGGAATCTGTGATACAGGAGATAAACTTCAGTCCAGCAAACTACAGAAAAATAACTGAAATTAAATTACTTTATGGCTAGGGCCATAAAAAATGGTATCTTTCAGTTTTCAGTGCAGCAGGAGACACAATGTCTGTAATAGGAAATGTTCTGTATTGTCTTTAGGGTGAAATAATTACTGTCTTGAAAGCATGAAGGAATGCAATTGTTTTATGACTTCAAGCATCTGCCAGAGATTTGAGGAGAAGCCCTTGTCTATGTATTTTTACAGGCAGATGGTAAATATTTAAATAAAAACAAAGGTGTCAACTGACACACAAACTAAAATAAAATGAAAATAAATATTCCAACCACAGAAAGCAAATGAATACTTAAAAACTTGTTTAATAGCACAACAGACTTAGCACTTTCACCTTTCATATAACAGGCTTCTTCAGAGTCAATTACAATACATCTAGCACTCTCCTTAAATAAGCCAGTGTAAAATATGCATCCAATTAAATAATTCATCTCATTTAAAGACATACACCACAGTTCAGTAGATTTAAATGTTGATTTGTAGCATCCAGAAAGGTGCTAACTCTACCATATTCACCCACCGGTGCTAGAGAAATGTATACAGTCACAAGCAGTCTCTTACAACATTCATCTCTCTCTCTCTCTCTCTCTCTCCTTACCAACATGACTTTCAACCATACCATAAGGCCACCACCACCCTTAATTTCATTAACACTATCAACACCAACAGAAATGGCAGGCAGTTTCGTAGCGGCAACATTCCTTGATATCTCCAAAGCTTTTGACACTTGACCTCTCTCACTTTATTCTACTTCAAAACCTTTTCAGCCTTGGTTTCCATGACACCACACTGACCTGAATCCATAGCTTCCTCTATCATAAATCTCAAATAGTCAAATGGCAAAATGCTTTATCAACCATTGTTAATTAATTCAGTTGGTATCCTTCAAAGATCCATACTAGGCCCCATCCTCTACTATATGCTTCCATCATACAGTATACCAACTCTACTGTTATCTGCTCCTCAAGAAGATATCTTACAAACCTACATTGCATAACTCAAAGATCCTTCTCCACAACTTAGTGATAATGTCCGCAATGTGCTACTTTTGTCTTCTTTCCATGGGCTACTTTATTTCTCAATCCCAAAAATAATCCAGACTACTTCTCTTCACTCCTAAACACTATGACAAACTAAAATCCTCTCTCTCTCACTATTCTTTGATCAGACAACAATGAAATAGAACTTTTACACCAAACCGAACTATTAGGAATGCTGATAGATGACAATATGAAATTTAATTACCGTATCCAAAATGTCATTAAATGTACTTATCAAAAGCTAGGCTCTCTGTACAGAATAAAAACATTCTTAACAGACTTCAACTTTCCTCCTTCCATCTCCTGTATACTACCTCTGTCTTTAACACCTTCAAGCCCACTTAAACAAGCTACAACACTGCTATAATAAAGTTGCCAAATTTACTGCCAATCATCCCAGTATGTAACTCCACTGTCTTATTCTCAAACAGCTGAATTAGCTTGAACATTCACACTACCTCACCTTTTCCCAAATTCTCACCTCCAGTAACCTCATTCACAGACCCAGTTACTGTCCATCTCTTGCAAACTTCTTTGAGCCCTACATCCCTCCCAGGTCTCTGTGCTCCCATACCAAAATGTTAGTACAAGTAATAAAGTCAAACAGTACACTGGGAGATTCCTTGCACTTCTGCTAGACTCCAAAATGCCATCCCCTATCATTAAAACAAAATCGGTCCACGGACTTCTTTAAAACAAAGTTGAAGGTCCACCTTCTAAGCACCTGGCTCTGCAGCTGCTCTAATCCAGGAAAGTCTAGCTTAGAAAACACCCCCATCTTCTGGCTATACACTATTCTTCATTACCCCCAAAATATCCCCTCTGCCTTTCCTTTCCTTCTTACTCAAAACCAAGAAATCTGTCCTCAGTCTACTCCTTTTTCAGTTTGCATCCCCTAACTCTTAGTCTCTCATCTCACCTAGCATTATCTCTTGACCCTCTACTATTCAGTATACTTCCCCTACATCACCCCTACATCAGTCCCTACATCGCCCCATACATCATCCCCTACATCACTCCATACATCACCCCCTACATCACCCCATATATCATCTCCTACATCACTCCATACATGACCCCTACATCATCCCCAAAATGACCCCTACATCATCACCTACATCACCCCATACATCATCCAATGCATCCCCTGTACATCAATCATCCCTTATATCACCCCTACATCATCCAATACATCACCTCCACATTATCTCCTACATCACCCCCTACATCATCCTGTACACCACCCTATTTATCAATCAACACCTACATCATCCCTTACTTCATCCACTACATCACCTCCTACTCCATCCCCTACATCACTCTTACATCATCCCCTACATCACCCTCCTTCTACTACCGTCTTCTCTCCTTAAAAACAATCTGTATACAGTACTGCTTCCTAACCAATCTATATACAGTGCCAAAGCCTAACTAATCTGTATACAGCACCACAGCCTAATCAGTCTGTATACAGTACAGCAGCCTAAGGAATCTATATACAGTACTGCAGCCTGACCAATCTATATACAGTATCGCAGCCTAACCAGTCTATATACAGTACCAGAACCTAACCAATTTATATACAGTACCACAGCCTAACCAGTCTATATACAGTACCACATCCTAAGTGGCCTAACCAGTCTATATACAGTACTGCAGCCTAACCAAGTCTTGCAAAAGTTGCTGTAATAAAATATTTCTGTGGTTATTTATAACTGTTTTAGTGTTCATTTATAACTCTTCTATTGCCTCTATCAGCAATCGGTATACCTGATTTGATTTTTACCTATTCAGGTGCTCATTATTATCACCTGATGTCATTTTGTATTTTTAATGTGTATTTTTACAATGTGTGTGTTCATTAATTGTAATTGTGGAGCTTTTCTTCCTGGGTCTGCAGTGAAAAAGGACTTGTTTTCCATGTTGGAATATGACAGTAATCAAAAGCAATAAATACATATAAAGCATGGATAGACACACATACACAACCCACTATGTATGTATGGGTCCACTGAGAAATGTCAAATGACCTAAACGTCGGCATTCATAACGTCAACCAGAACACTTCAACACTGCAAATATTGACTTTCTGCTACACATGCACCAAAAAATAGCCTCAGTTCATCAACAAAACAGAAAGAAATAATAAGAGTTCCATCTCCTCTACAACCCCACACCCCCTGCTTATTATATACATATATATATATATATATATATATATATATATATATATATATATATATATACATGCATACACACTAACTAACTTTAAGATCACACAGTGTCAGGGAAAAGGCAAATTCCCTAACATTGAGAGCTGCGCTATCTCACACACCAGTCAACCATCTGTTTAGTCGATCACATTTTGTTGACTAAGCAGATTTCATCGTCCCATGTGTGTGTGCATATATATATATATATATATATATATATATATATATATATATATATATATATATATATATATTTGGGTCCCTATCCAAGTTTCAAAACTTTGAACATCATTCAGCCAAGGCCATATGATCAAAGTTTTGAAACTTGAAAAATAAAAAAAAAATAAAAAAAATAATTAATTTTGTTTCTTATGTTTTTGCAGGGGGAAGCCCCCCTGCAACCCCCACACCCTCTGTTAAATGAACATGCCAAATCAAAATGGCACAACATTGAAGAAAATAGTAACTTTCCCATCTGCTGTACAGCCGTGATCTCTACGCTAAAAGCTCGAAGTTTGAAAACTTTCATCATATGGTCTCGACTGTATCATGTTCGAAGATTTAAAACTTGGATAATCTGATAGGGACCCATATATAATAGGAACATAGATATAAAGTTATAGGGAGATATACACATGCACTTATACATTTAATTTCTTAATTTTAATGTCTTTTTTATTGTTTGAAAATGAACCATTTTTTTTTACATTTCTGAGCCTAGAATTTACATCTGGCAGTTTTCTCACAGCATTAAGACTATTTAAATGAATGCTGGTTTCTGGAATAGATCACTGATGCAATTTTACCACTTACAGGCAAAGCCCAGGTAACATACAAAGTAACAAACCTAGCATAGATGTAAACAAATATACACATATCCACAAGGATTAAAAAGAGACAGTCACTAGTAACAGGTGTTACTGGTGAAGGAAATGTGATCCAGCCAAAGGAATGGACATAACTTATACAGTTGTGGAGGGAAATTTAAAATATTGGAGACTAGTAAGAGCTGCAACAGAATAAATAATAACAAGAGAAGGCAGTATTAGGTATATAATAGGGAATGGATAGGACAGATGGGGTATTAGGTATATAATAGGGAATTGACAGGGCAGATGGGGAAGCTGTAATATGAGGTTATATGATGAAGAGATTAGGAAATTAAGCAGCCAATGTTTTCTGAGATGAATGTAATAGTGCAACCATAGGAGTTAGGAGATATGGCTGCAATTTGGCATATGCACTTACATCGTTTAGTTAGGTCTTAACTGAACTGACATCAGAACTGTTTGTAGTCCCTGATTTCAGTATGATTGGGTGGCACTGATTGCCACAGTTTAGGAACAAGAGTCGAGAAGCTGTGCCCTGTGGAATAAAATTAAGTGGATGAACTTATGACAGTATGGCCATTACTGGTAAGGCCTACAAAGTGCCCTGAATCAACTCCTTCTTCAATTAATACAGAGTTACATATAATGGTAACATATCTAAACAAGACTGTAAATTATTTTTTATTAGACCCATTGCTCCTACTACTATTGGAACTGTCTAGGTATCCTCCTTCCACTTTGCCCTCATTTCTGCATTTAAATCCTGGTATTTTATGGCTTTGTGTCTCTTTCTGTATTTAAGACACTGTAACCACTGGGTCACACTGGGCAGATTTCCAGGATCAGTGCTACTTTTGTCTTCTTTTCATGGACTATTATATCTGGCTCAAATGTTGGTAATGAGTGGTTTCAGCCCAGAATCTGTAGTTTTATTGGCCATTTTGGGCTATTTCTATCCCTTTCATCTTTCTGTTTAAAAACTTGTATTTGCGCAGTTTCTGCACTTGTATTACATCAGCAAGATCCTGCCTGGGTGCCCTGCAAAGTTCTACAGCAGCAGAGAGAGAGAAAAAGACTTTGAGTGGATTAAGTACCTCTGTTTGGCTTTTTATTGTTTTTTTTTTCGCTAGCCACACTATTCTGAGCGTTTTTTATTAACTTTGCAACTTATTTGAACTGTTTTTTGAATTCTGATACTGTTTGCACTTTAACTGATCATTTTCTAAGTGTTTTTCAACTGATGAGGGCTACACTTTCAAGTGCAATAGCAATTTTTCTGCTTTAAAAGTGTTTGTTTTACTGTATCTGTTTTAATTTTTGAAAAAAAAATCCTCTCACTCTACTCATTTCCTGCCTTTCTATAACCAGTAGAGTCCGGTTTTCAGATTTTGCTGTATTCTGGGCTGTTTTGTAGTTTCTGTGTTGCCCAGATCTTACTAGGATAGAAGGAAGCTTCTCTGTTCATCAGTGAGAGTGGTGAGCTTTGAGCAGCCTATCTGTCGCTGGAGGAGTAGTTTTAGCTCAGAATCTGTAGTTTTATTGGCCATTTTGGGCTATTTCTATCCCTTTCATCTATCTGTTTAAAAATCCGCATTTGTGCAGTTTTTGCACTTGTATTACCTCAGCAAGATCTTGCCTGGGTGTCCTGCAGAGTTCTACAGCAGCAGAGAGAGAAAAGGGAGACTTTGAGTGGATTAAGTACCTCTATTTTGCTTTTTATTGCTTATTTTCACTAGCCGCACTTAACTGATCATTTTTAAGTGTTTTTCAACTGTTGAGGGCTACACACTCAAGTGCGATAGCCATTTTTCTGCTTTAAAAGTGTTTTTTTTTACTGTATCTGTTTTAATTATTGAAAAAAAAACAAACAAACAAAAAATCCTATCTCTCTACTCACTTCCCACCTTTCTATAAGCCTATCTGTCGCTGGAGGAGTTGTTTCAGCTCAGAATCTGTAGTTTTATTTGCCATTTTGGGCTATTCCTATCCCTTTTATATTTCTGTTTAAAAACCCATGTTTGCGAGGTTTTCTGCATAGCGCAGTGCAGTTTATCTAGGGTTAAACTATTCCTGGTGCCAGAAAATCTGCTCTTCTAATTTTCCCTTAGAACGAGCCACTTTTCTAGTTTTAGCACTCAAAACTGTTTCCTTGTGCTCAGCACTTGTTCAAAACCCATTGAAAGCACTAAATAATCTACAAATGACTGCAGCACTAAATAGTCTACAAATTACTGCAGCACTAAATAATCTACAAATGACTGCAGCACTAAATAATCTACAAATGACTGCAGCACTACATAATCTACAAATGACTGCAGCACTAAATAATCTACAAATGACTGCAGCACTAAATAATCTACAAATGACTGCAGCACTAAATAGTCTACAAATTACTGCAGCACTAAATAGTCTACAAATGACTGCAGCACTAAATAATCTACAAATGACTGCAGCACTAAATAATCTACAAATGACTGCAGCGCTAAATAATCTACAAATGACTGCAGCACTAAATGATCTACAAATGACTGCAGCACTAAATAATCTACAAATGACTGCAGCACTAAATAATCTACAAACGACTGCAGCACTAAATAATCTACAAATGACTGCAGCTCTAAATAATCTACAAATTGCTGCAGCACTAAATAATCTACAAATGACTGCAGCACTAAATAATCTACAAACGACTGCAGCACTAAATAATCTACAAATGACTGCAGCTCTAAATAATCTACAAATGACTGCAGCACTAAATAATCTACAAATGACTACAGCACTAAATAATCTACAAATGACTGCAGCACTAAATAATCTACAAATGACTGCAGCACTAAATAATCTACAAATGACTGCAGCATTAAATAATCTACAAATTACTGCAGCACTAAATAATCTACAAATGACTGCAGCTCTAAATAATCTACAAATTACTGCAGCACTAAATAATCTACAAATGACTGCAGCACTAAATAATCTACAAATGACTGCAGCATTAAATAATCTACAAATTACTGCAGCACTAAATAATCTACAAATGACTGCAGCTCTAAATAATATACAAATTGCTGCAGCACTAAATAATCTACAAATGACTGCAGCACTAAATAATCTACAAATTACTGCAGCACTAAATAATCTACAAATTACTGTAGCACTAAATAATCTACAAATGACTGCAGCACTAAATAATCTACAAATGACTGCGGCGCTAAATAATCTACAAATTACTGCAGCACTAAATGATCTACAAATGACTGCAGCACTAAATAATCTACAAATGACTGCAGCACTAAATAATCTACAACTGACTGCAGCACTAAATAATCTACAAATGACTGCAGCACTAAATAATCTACAAATGACTGCAGCATTTAACTTTCCTCACTTGTTAGGAGGAAACAATTTTTAGTACTTAAATTAATAAGCACCTGTCCAGGCATGTCTAAGGGTCAGCTCCTGGTATTTTCCCCTGTCCACCCGATGAATCTGTCCATCTTGGGGCAATGTAGCAATTGCGTCATATACACTGACAACCCTCTCCTCCTACCACCCAACACTACAACTTGTGAGAGATGCACTTATATAGCCAAACTGGAAGCCGAGCTCTCTCCAGTCAAGACTGTACTAGATAGTCAAGAGGAGAAGGTAAAGACCTGCACCACACACACTCAACACATAGTCCATCAAAACCTACACCACCTAAACCCACACATAGTAACACAAAACACGCACCTACATTCATGTAGGCTCTCAATAAAAATCTGCCCAAACAACAGAGACCTCCAAAGCTGGAACGCAAGCAACCCCCACCCCCCAACACTACCCAAATGACACATAGCCCACAAAATCAGTGTGCCACTCAACCTCAGCCCATAAAGCAAAACAACGTACCCAACACACTAGTTATAGGTGACTCTATAGTCAGGCACACTGATGTCCCACTCACCAGGCTAAACAAGGAGAAAGTTACTGTCAGCTGCCTGTTGGGTGCCAGGATCCACCACATAATGCAAGCACTCAGGTCACTCCACAACAAATACAAATATGACTTTGTCATTGTCCATGTTGGTGTGAATGACCTGAGACATACCTCCCTGGACTACATGAAAAGAGACATGGAGGAGCTCTCAGATCATGTAGCCGAGACAGGTATGACCCTAGCCCTGAGTAGCATCCTGCCATCGCCCAGAATGATACCACAATACAAGGAAAAAATGATTGACTTCAACAATAGCCTAAGCTTCTGGTGTCATTCTAAGGGGATCCAGTGTCTGTCTGCCCAGGATGACATGATCGACAGACCAAAATGCTTTTCCAGAGTTGGCCTGCACCTGTTGCCCCTGGGATTCCGGATACTGGCTAAAGCTCTTGCCAGCCATATAGGGCCTTTTTTAGGCAAGGTTCAAATGACAAACTCACCACCATAGCAGGTATAAGCACGCAAAATCTGAGGGTATTGCTACTCAATGCTAGAAGTCTAAACCTCAAAATGCACTCACTGAAGTCACTCCTTAAAATGGAGAACATCAACATCTGTGCAGTGATGGAGACCTGGTTCAAGGTTCCAGAGAGCACCCCTGCATTACCAGGCTATAACTGATACCGTACCTTTTGGCCACCTAACCTGGACTGAATCACTAAAGGACGAGACATGTCCATATTCATTAAGGATATCCACACCTCCAGGCTAGTTGCTCAACATAATGCATCTGAAAATATTCAAGTGTATCTAACACTGGGCAAGACTGCAATCCAGGATGTAGCTTGTTACAGATCCCCCACCATGCCCCAGGATGCCCACTCCATGTTTCTTGATATACTGGGTAATACTAAGGTACAGCCCAATACCCTAATAATGGGCAATTTCAACTACCCCACCATCAACTGGGAAAACTACTCATGTACTAACACATTTGCTCAATGCTTTCTGGAGTTCATAAATTCCAATGCCCTGGATCAGCTTGTTCATACCCCCACCAGGGGCAGCAATATCCTGGACCTGGTCATTAACAATATGGGCAACCAATGTTCAAAGCCAGAGGTCAACTCCTCGCTGGTCAGATCTGACCACAAGCTAATCACCCTAGACATGAATATCTTGCCCACACCCCCCATTAAGGAAACCACCTTAAAAACGTCTCCAAAGCCAACTTCATGCTTCGTAAGACAGAAGTGGCAAGCTTCATGACACCCATACAGACAGAAAATAAAGGTACAACTGCTGAATACTACACAAATGCACTGTATAAGCACATACACTAGTGCATGGATCGTGCCATCCCCCCAACAGAACCAAGATGCTATCCTCCAAAAAAAGGAAGCCAATCTGTTGTTCCCCTGCAATAAACAAACTTTACAACAGAAGGAAGAAGCTGTTGTAAAAAAGAGTAAAATCCCCTGATTGTAGGAACTCCCTGGTCAGCCTCAGTAAGAAGCTGAGATCCCTCCTAAAATCCTTCAAAGCTAGTTATGAAAATAAAATCACCACTGATTCTAAAGACAACCAAAAGCATTCTACAGCTATGTCAAAAATCTCAATGGCGACACTCAGATCTGCTCTGAGCTACAGTATAATGGCATTGGATATACAGACCCAAGTGATATTGCCAACATCCTGGCAGATAGGTTCAGTGCAAACTTCACCCCCCTCACCCCCCAAAGGGCCCATCACTATACCAGAAGAATGCAAGGATCCTGTAATCATGGCTGCACAAGTAAAAAACGCACTATCCAAAGCCAAGAACACAACATCCATGGGACCTGGCAACATCCCAGCCTGTGTTCTGCATGACATACATAACAAACTGGCATCCCAACTAAGTACCATGTTCAACCATAGCCTCACTTCAGGCTTTGTGCCTACTGAATGGTGAACAGTGACGGTTATCCCACTCCACAAAGGGGATGCCGCGAGAACTACCAGCTCATTAGCCTGATGAGCCTGGTCTGCAAGGCCATGGAATGCAACATCTTGGAGCTTATAAACAAGGACATAGGTAACCTCCAAATTCTTGACCCCACTCAGTTTAGGTTTGTAAAAGGTAGGTCATGTCTCCTAAGCCTGATTGACTTCTTTGAAGTAGTCACCATAGCCGTGGACAAGGGTAAGGTGGTGCACACAGCCTATATTGACCTCGCCAAGGCTTTTGACACCATCCCCCACTCTGGAATTATAGATAAACTCACTAGACTGGGCATAAATCCCTATGTCACAAGATGGGTGGCCAACTGGCTCAATGACAGAACCCACACAGTGAAAGTAGCCAACTCCAAATCCAAATTCAGACCAGTGATAAGTGGAGTACCACAGGGCTCAGTCCTGGGTCCTCTCCTGTTTGGCATCTACTTCTCAGGAGTCCAGGCTAATACAGCAGGTCTTTGGCTAATGAAGTTCACAAACGACTGCAAAGTAGGTACCATAATAGAATCACCTAATGATGTGGACATTCTGCAAAGGGGCCTCAGTGAGACTGATGCTTATTATCAAAGTCATGGCCTCAAGCTCAATGCCAAGAAGTGCATTGTCATCCCCTTTGGGAAAACCACTGTACTCATGAACTACCACATAGGCGGTAGCCTACTAAACACCAAAAGTGTGATAAGAGACCTTGAGACACAGGTGGACAGTAGTCTCTCCTTTGATAATCACATCACCACAGTAGTGAGGAAATTGTTCTATGTGGTACACCTCATCAGAAAGGGTCTATATTATATCATCGAATGCTTATAAAAGCGAACACTGATTGATCGACCTAATTTAAGCAAAAGCTTACAATCTCAAACTGTCAGATCAGCGATTTTTTTCCCAGGGAAAAAAATCGCTGATCCAAAACACATACACACAACACCAAACAAACAGAAATCCACACACATACAGGATGGCATAATGGTTAAGGTGTTTACCTTACAGATACAAGGTGCAAGGTTTGATTCTCACATGGGGTAATTGGCTAGGCGTGAAATGGCCCACAAGGGCAGTTAGCCTAGTACTAATCTATCTATCTATCTATCTATCTATCTATCTATCTATCTATCTATCTATCTAGATTATCTATCTACACTAAACTATGCACACACCACTAACTACCCACTTACCTTAACCCAAACCCTAACCCTAAGGTTTGTCACTATCGCACACTCACCTCACCCGCTCCCTAACCCTAACTCACTTAAATCCATCCTAACCCTCATGTCCACTCAATCGCACACACACCTAACCCGAGCCCTAACTCTAACTCACCTAAATCACCCTAATACTCACATCCACACAATCGCACACTTACCTGAATCCGACCGGTAACTTTCCACCATAACACTGAAAATACTGAAGCAACAGAAACGGACAACCAAATTCTTTCCCTAGGAAAAAATTTGAGTTTCTGCTGCTTTGATATTTTGCAGTTTCGCGAAAATAAGTTTGATCAATCAGCATTCACTTTTTAAGCATTCGAGGATATAATATACACCCATCAGAAAGGGGTTCACCTCCAGAAAAAAAGAGGTTATTGTTCCTCTCTGCTCATCCCTCATCAGAATCATTATAAAGTGCAATGCCCCATTTGGCATGTACCTCGCAAGACATCTACAACAACAACTGGAAAGGCCACAGATATACCTCACTAACAGGATTACCAGCCTCAAACAAATGCCATATGCAGACCATTTCAAAAAACTCCAGCTCTACTCCATCGCATATTGCCTACTCAGAGGCGACCTCTGCCTAACATACAATGCCATGTCTAACCCAGATCTGTTGGACATGCTACACTTAAAGAAACCCAAATCCCTCCGAGCCACACACTCCAGGGACCTAAACCTTGCCACCTCAATAAGCAGAAGATTTTGGAGGGATAGATTCCTGTCCCAGAGACTTCCCATGCTCTGGAACAGACTACCCATTCATGTCAAGTAAAGCTCCTCATTAGCCCTCTTGAAGAAAAATCTCGACAATAGGATGGGAAATAGGAAATTCACCCCGGGGATCACTACTGTGGCTCTGCTAGGCAGGGGTGGAGGAAAATAAATTTCTTAGGTGGTGAAAGCCAAGGAACTTTTTTGACTAAGCTTATATAGGCCCCAGGGCCAATAGCCTAGTACCTACCTATGAACCTATGAGTGACCCCATGTGATATAAACTTCATCTTTTCTTTCATGCTTTGTGGCCCATATTTGCAATGCTTCTCAGCTACTTCAGTATTGTAATGTTTGCACAATCCCCATTGGAACAGTCTTGGCACATTATTATGCCTTTCAGTATACAGGCCTTCTGCCATTAGTGTATCACACGCAGCAACAACATGTGCAAATGTTTCCATTTCTGTTTTACAAACCCTGCATTTGTCTGTTTCTCCAACATGTTAAATGCGCCTTCTAAACCAAGATGCACATAGTCCACTATCCTGGGCTGCCAATATTAACCTTTTGTCTTAAATTCACCTCTCCTTAACCATTTCTGCATTAGATCCTGATCAGCATAAGTTTGTTCCAGGAGTTTTTTGTATTGGCAACTATATTTATGCATTTTCCACATTTCTTGCCTTCTTATCTGATTCTTCACCTTATATTCTTTCTTTTGTTTTGTGACATATTCAGTTACTGCCTGATTTTTATCTACTTATGGTTTGGTTTCCATTCCTGCTTGACACCGATATGCTTCTGCTAAACTAAGCTGGGAAGTCATCTTAGACTTGTTCTCCTCATGTATTAAAACTTTCACTATGTTTGGATCTTGTGAGGTTAGCACATATGCACGCAGTTCTAAAACAGCAGATCTATACATGTTATCAATTTCAAGGAGGCCCATCCCTCCTTTGGAACAGGGAATATAATCTTGGTATGCACTGGTTTTTATAACTCATTTGATAAGCATGAAGCATTTTTCTTGTTTTCCTGTCCAACTGATCCAGTACCTTTTTGGATCAGTCATCACCCCACAATTATAAATTAGAACAGGAAGAGCAAATTGGTTTATAGCTTGGACTTTGTTCTAGATGTCAGAGCTATTTTCGGTACTTATTTTAGTCTTCTAAAATATTGTGTGGTGCAGTGGTGCAACGGTTAACACGGACACCTCACAACAAGATATTCTCTGGTTTGATTCTTAGCTGGGGTGCCTTTTGTGTGGAGTCTGCGTGTCCTCCCTGCATTTGCGAGGGTTTCTTCCCACAGTCCAAAGACGTGTCTGGAGTGTTTCTCCCCAGGACTCTGCTGAAAAAGTTGGACTTTCCTGGTCAACAAATGTTAAATAAAACATAAATTCCTTGCTAAATTTTATTTGCATTTCTTCATGTTTTATTGTTGATCCTTCATCAATTCAAAAATATTTATACAGTCCTTCCTGCTGAAGTTCTTTTATATCACAACCCTGTCCCAAATTGATTTTTTCTTGGTGCTGCAGCTTTTCTGCTTTAACAGTTGCTTTCCCACATTTATCAAGAACAAATGACATTCTATCATCATCTGAGAAAGTTTTGACCACTTGCAGTTGTGCTTTCAGTTGCTCATCTGATGAGCTATACAGTTTTCAATCATTCATAAAAAGACGTTCAGAAGTCTTTGCACTTTGTTGTTTTCTGGGAGCTAAATTGTAGCCATGACCTAATCTGTTATGTAGACAGCTTAATGGGTTAAGGGCAAGACAAAAGAGCAGTGGTCACAGAGTCACCCTGGAATATCCTCTTTTGAACTTTTATCCCTGGGATAATAATTTGCCTTTTATCACAATTTAGCTGCAGAGTGGTTTGCTACTATTTCATGGTCACTGTGATGTATTTGTTCATTGTAAGGTGTACATTCCACATTTGTGAGCACTCTTTTATCCATGAATGTGGGATGCTGTCAAATGCCTTTTTAGTTTATCCATGCCATACTTAGATTCTTCCCCTTTTTGCAATTCTCCATTATGACTTTAACAACAAATGATCCTTTGTTCCATATGACTTTCTATTGTCACCCTTTTGTTCTACTGCCATGATTGTGTTTTCTACTAAATGACTATAAACTCTGTCAGCATCAGTTGCAAGTGAATAATTTATACATCATGGGAAGGCAAGTTATTGTTCTTTACTTTTTAAGATACCTTCAAGGTTTTTAAGACATCTTCAAGGTTCACCCTTAAGAAAGAATATAATTTTTCCTGTTGTTAACCAGGTTCAGGGTGTCTGTTCAGGGTGAGAATATAAATAATTCTTGCACATGGCTAAATCCTCATATAGATATGTTAAAACTTTTAGCCAGAAGTTAGATCCCGCATCTGGGCCTGGAATTTTCCAGTTAGGGGCTTTTCATGACTTTGTTTCAATCTCTCTGGCTGTTACTTCATCCCATTTCATATTTTGCACCTTTAAACTTCTTATTCTTTCTTTTACTTCTTCTATCCATTTAGCATCTTTATTATGTTGCACTTTAATGAATCAGGCCCCTTGTCTTAATTGCTTTACACTTTTCTCTATTTAATGCGTTCATGATGGCATTTGGTTTTTTCCCCTTCCTTTCCCTTACTGCTCTGTATTTTTGTGGTAAGACTTTATCTGTTATTAATTTAGCTGCACAATAATATATCATATTTACTTCTGTTATATTGCATGACTTCCTATGAGCAGTCCTGATCACTGTGTTCATTTGTTTTATCAAACCTGTAACATTTTGGGTCTTATTGGCTTTCTGTAATCTTTTTCTTTCAGTGCTCTTAATATGTCGATCCTTCTCTATGAAATCAAGTGACCCCTGCCTTAGATCATTTTCTTCTAAACTAGGGGCACATTCTTTGTTCTATCTTTGCTGCTGGCATTCTAAAGAAAGTTCCAGAACATATTCCTCCTGTCCATATTCCCTTCAGCTTCATCCTGTGTCATCCATGGCTCTTTCATACGGGAGCTCACTGGTCTGTCGCAACATTCACTGCGTCAATGTTACCAGAGTTTCCTGCGCCTTTCCTTGTTGTGCAACTTCATCGGCACTTTTGTAGTGGTTTCCTACTGAAGGCTCCAAAGCATTTTCAAATGTCAACTGATCACATGCTTCCCACTCCATTGGTTTCTCCTTAATTTGAGAATGCATTGTTTTATGATGATGTTATATTATCAGAGTTAGATTTTCCTTGACTTTGTCGGTAGTGCTTCTTGTTCTATATGTTTTTCATGAATCTGTGGTATCAATGAGCACACATTTGCCTTTGAAGTTTCTGACAGTTTTTCTTATGCAAGTATTTGTCTTTCCTATAATTTATCTTTCAGTCTTTTTGTATATCTTTTGTCAGAAAATTCTCGGCTTCCTGCTTAATAGTAACACTACATAATTTCTTTCTTATCAAAAATAGTCCATTCTATCATTCTTATGGCTCTTTTTTGGCCTGTCAGTTTTTGTGATTTTTGGGGACTGCTACTTCCTTCTGCAGCATGGGGCCATCCTCCTTCTGGGACTTGCCGTACCCCGTTGTAGGAATGTTTTCTTGTCTTGCGGATTCTACACTGTCATTATTTCCGTTCCTGGCACCAGTCTACCTACCATGACTGGGCATGTTTTGTCCTGGGACTTGTGCACCCAGTTCTCTTTTTATGTTTTAACCTACATTTTTCCATGAGATATGCTATATAAAATACAGTGTATATATTATTGCCATACTGGTCAGATTTTGTAAAAACAGGGTCCACCTCGTGAAGGTACTCACCAAGACGTGAGGATGAATTCAAGCCGAGCAGTACTATTCTCCTTAGGATGATTTTATCATCTCTGCATTCGAACCCTGCTCATTCTCACATGAGTTGCTGATGAACTTCAAGTTGATTTTGGATGATGTCGTGAGAAGGGTTGGATCTGTATATAAAGCTATGTCATCAGCATAATGCCGGAGTTGTACATAAGGTAGTTTAACAGCCAGTTTGTTTATAGGTGCATAGGTAAGTACTAGGATAGCTGGCCTTGTGGGGCCATTTTAAGCCTAGCCAATTTCATTTTCATAGGTAAGAATCAAACAGTGTACCTTGTATCTCTGAGATACATAGCTTGGCCATTATGCCAACCCTCAACTCCAAGCTTACGAAAATGGAGGATAATATTAATGCAAGTATTAACCCCTGAGAAACCCCTGAAAGAGGAAAAGCTGTAGCTGATAAGATTGGCCCAATTTTAACTGTGAAAGTCTAGTTGGTCAGGGGATCTTTGAAATGCTGGTTATATTTAGATCGTACACCGATATCTTGTAAATGAAGTAAGAGGACTTATCATATTTATTTTTATTTATTTTATTTTATATTTGTTGACCGGGCTAGTCTAGCTGGATATATGTCCATTTTCAGTAGAGGCCCAGGGAGAAAAGCTCCACAGCAGCTGGATACAACTAATATACATAAGTAACTATAGACATAATGAACTTCCCTTTATTGTCCAAGGTTTGAGTCTCTTAGTTTCCATTCTCCTACTGTTTTACTCTGAGTAAGTTAATTACCCAGAAAGTACTTCCAGGCTGAGTTGGAAGAGGGTCTATGTGGAGTAGTCCATTACTTGAACTACCAATAAAAAGTGACAGTATGATTATGTATTAAATACGTATCATTTTCTTAAAGTTATGAACATTTGGAGAGGAGTTTATTTCGTCAAAAGTAACTTTATTGTCATTTTGATCTACACAAGTGTAGATTAAATAAGATTCTGTGCGGTCATCTCATCATGGGACAGACACAAAAGATATCACACACATAGAAAGACAATTTAAAACAACATATAATAATACTACTACCATCTTGTAAATCAACTCTACACTTAAGTATATAGCTGCATATATTCCTAGAAACACAAAACACACATCTAGCAGCAAAGTGCCAGTAACGGTACTGACCAAGAATGATGTACCACATTGTGGGTGAACAAGCAAATAGCAGTAGCAGCTGAATTAAACTAATGCACCTGGGTTAGTAGTATAAATCATAATGGTTGGCTGGGCTTAATACATAATAGATACAATAATATTGCACAGTGAATGGGAAGTCCCAACATCCTGACCAGTCAATGATCAGACCTAATGTTGGAGTTCAGAAGCCATCACCAGTCCTGCATTAAATGCTGTGGTATCTTTTACCCAATGACAGGCTCATAAACAGACTGTTTGCAGGATGAGTTGAGTCATTTAGTGGCTCTCTTTTGATCCTCGATGTACAAAGATCTTTTATTGTGGGCAGACTAGTGCCAGTTATCCTCTCTGCAACTCTCACCTCTCTCTGCAGGGATGTCTTATCTGCAACTGAACAACTCCCATACCATAGCAAAAAACTGGATGTTAGGTTGCTTTCAATTGCTACTCTGTAGAAGGCAGAAAGTGCTGACAATTGTAGTTTTGCCTTTTTTGAGTCTTCTCAAAAAGTGGCGACATTGGTGTGCTTTTTCACTATGTGGCAGGTGTTCCCAGACCAAGTGAGATCATCAGAGATATGAACTCTGACAAATTTGGTACTGCTTAGCCTTTCCACCATCTCACCTTTGATCAGGAGTGGTGTATGGGGTGTTTGTCTCTTCCTGTAGTGTGTGATGATCTCTTTTCTTTTACTCACATTCAGTTTCAGGTTGTTTCTTCCATACCAGGCAATCAGTGTGTTAACCTCTTCTCTATATGCACTCTCGTCCTCTCTCCTAATGAGACCCATGACTGTGGTGTTAACAACAAACCTGATGTTATGATCCATACTGGAGTTTACTGTGCAGTCATGGGATAGGATAGAAAACAATCGGGGGCTGAGAACGCAACCCTGAGGAACACTTGTGTTGAGTGCAGTGTTCCTAGAGGTATTCTTGTCTACGCAAGGCTTCTCCGGCCTGTTAATCAAAAAATCCATGATCCAATTGCAGAGGTGTTTGCTGATGCCCAAATGAACTAGCTTTTTGATCACTTTGCATAGGGACAACTGTGTTAAATGCTGAACTAAATTCAATGACTAGCATTTTCACATAACTGTCATTGCTCTTCAGATGCTCAAGATCGAGATGCAATGTGACCGCTAATGCATCAGCCATGGATTTGTTTTCTTAGTAGGCTAATCATTCACAATTAGAACTACTGGTGCTTTTTTAATATTTTGATAACAAATTCTGTTAGAGTAGGTTAAATACTAGTCACCTGCCTGCAGAGATAGGAGTTGATGAACACTGTGGTGCATGCAGCACCTGTAGCCTTTAAGGGTAGAGACTCAGGTGAGAGCCAGAAGGGCCATGGAGATTTTAGAGAGAGAGAAACCAATAGGTGAGGTTAGAGAACAGTTCACTGTCACTACAAAAAATAACAAACAGATAGATCAGCGCTTGATTTATTCACAAGACAGAAAAGCTTTCAGGAAAATACCCTTCATCAGTATGTAAAACAGTTATGGCATGGGATGGTACCACATTTTTTAATTTTAGTTCTCCCTACTTCCTCTTCATTCAATTTAAAATCCTTATAACATAACTCTCTTCTTAAATTCAAGTTATTTCTATAGGCAAATCTAGGTTTAACACCTATTTAAGACACTAATTCAGGCATTGAAGTTAAAATCAGCCAATTCTTCATTATTATACTTTGTACTTGTCTTGTCATAGGTTCATAGGTAAGTACTAGGCTATCTGCCCGAGGGTATCTATAAGCCTAGCCAGAATGTGTTGGCTTTCACCACCCCCTTAGATTAGTTCTCTGTGCCTCTGTCCAGAAGAGCCATTAGTTCCCTGTGCCTCTGTCAAGCAGAGCCACTGCAGTAATCCCCGGGGTAAATTTTCTGTTTCCCATCCACTCATCAAGGTTTTTCTTGAAGAGTGTTAGTGAAGGGCTCTGCCTAATGTAGATTGGAATCATGTTCCAAAGCATGGGGAGTCTCTGGGACAGGAATCTATCCCTCCAGCACATCCTATTTATTGTCGTGGTAAGGTTTAGATCCCTACAGCATGTGACTCCTGGGGATTTGTTTTTTTTTTTTTTTTTAGGTGGAGCATGTCCATCAATTTTGGGTTGGACATGGACTTGTATGTCAGGCAGAGATCACCTCTGAGTAAGCAGTATGAAACAGAGTACAGCTGGAGTTTCTTCAGTCGGGCTGCATACGGCATCTGTTTGAGGCCAGTAATCCTCTTGGTGAGGTACTTCTGTGGTCTTTCCAGCTGTTGCAGGTGTCTTGTACAGTACATCCCAAATGGGGCATTGTACTCTATGATGGGTCTGATGAGTGATGAGAAGAGGGGCACAAAAACCTCTTTTGTTCTAGATGCGAACCCTTTTTTGATTAGGTGAGCCACATAGAAGGATTTTCTAACCACCTTGACAATATGATTATCAAAGGAGTGATTACTATCTACTTTGGTCCCCAGATCCTTTATTACATTTTCTGTATTTAGGGGATTGCCACATATGTGGTAGTTCACGGGTACTTTGTTTTTTCCAAAGGGGATGACTATGCACTTTTTGGCATTTAGCTTGAGGCCATGATTTTGACACCAGGTATTCGTCTCAGGGAGACCCTTCTGGAGGATGTGTGTATCATCCAGAGAGTCAATTATGGCCCCCAGTTTACAGTCGTCTGCAAACTTGGTCAGTCATAGTCCTCCTGTGCTTGCCTGTACCTCTGAGAATTATATACCGAACAGGAGGGGTCCCAGGACTGAGCCCTGGTGGATGCCACTTGTAACCAGTTTAGAGAAAAACCTAGAGCCTGCAACTCTCACTGTGTGGGTTCTGTGAGCCAGTTTGCAACCCATTTCATGACATAGGGGTTTATGTTCAGGCTGGTGAGCTTGTCTATAATACCAGAATGGGGAATGGTGTTGAAAGCCTTTGCGAGGTCTAGGTAGGCTGGGTGGACCTCCTTTCCATCATCTAAAGCCTTGATAACTGTCTCAATCAAGTCCACCAGGTTTAGGAGGCATGATCTGCCCTTAACAAAGCCAATCTGGGTAGGATCCAGTGTTTGCAGGTTCCCAATGTCTCTGTTAATGAGTTCCATGATGATGCGCTCCATAGTCTTGCAGACCAGGCTAGTCAGGTTTATAGGGCGATAGTTCCCGGGGTCCATTGTGGCTCCACCTTTGTGGAGCGGGATAACTGTGTGCCACTCTATGGGTAAGTAACCTGTAGAGAGGCTGAGTTTGAATAGTGTGTTTAGGTGAGGGGTTAATTTGTTTTGGAGCTCGTGTAAGACACAGCCTGGGACACCATCCACTCCCACCGAAGCTGTGTTTTTGGCTTTGGAGAGGGCTGTTTTAACCTTTGTGTCAGTGATTGCTGGGGCTCTACATTCTTCTGGTATGGTTATGGGCCCTTTAGGGGTGAAGTTTGCACTAAACCTGTCTGCCAGAATGTTGGCAATATCAGTTGGTTCAGTGTATTTTGTACCATTCTGTACTAACTCAGAGCAGATCTGAGAGTTTCCATTTGGGTTCTTGACATACCTAAAGAATGCTTTGTGGTTATCTTTGGCAATTTTTCTTTCGAAGCTAACCTTGGATGATTTTATGAGGGATCATAGTTTCTTGCTGATACTGATCAGGAATGTCTTTCCTTCTTGGGATTTTACTCGTTTCTGTACTAGTTTCCTCCTTATATTACATAGCTTGTTTGTGGCAGGGGTCCACCAGACTGGTTTCCTTTTCTTGGAGGAGTGAGTCTTGGTTTTGCTTGGGATAGCATGAGCCATGCATTCTTGCAGGTGCTCATAGAGTGCCTTTGTAAGGGATTCAGCAGCTTGAACAGCATTGTCCTTTAGGATGGGGGCTGTGAACTTTTCCACCTCAGTCTTAAGTAACGTGAAGTTTGCTTTTGAAAAGTTTTTCATGGTGGTTTCCTTGATTGGGGGTGGGGGTGGAATGTGGATATCCAGAGTGATTAGTCTGTGGTCTGATCTAACCAGTGAGGGGTTGACCGCTGGTGTAGAACACCGATCGCTATGTTGGTGATGACCAGGTCCAATATGTTGTCACCTCTGGTGGGGGTGTTGACCAGTTGATCCAGGGTGTTCGAGTTTATAAATTCTAGGAATCTTCGGGCAAGGGAGGTAGTACTTGCATAGTTCTTCCAGTTAATGTTTGGGTAATTAAAATCACCCAATATTAGGGCATTTGGTAGGACCTTCATATTTTCCAGTGTCTCCAGAAATGCGGAATTGGGGTCCTGGGTCATGGTGGGTGATCTGTAGCAAGCTACAATTTGAATTGCAGTTTTGCCCGTTGTTAGTACATGGATGATCTCTGAGACATCCTGCTGTGCTACTAACCTGGAGTTGTGGGTATCATGGGTTCTGTGGCCGAAAAGTATGGTATGAGTTATAGCTTGGTAGTACTGGGATTGTCTCTGGAGCCTTAAACCAGGTTTCTGTTACAGCACAGATATCAATGTTCTCTGTACTGAGGAGTGCCTCGAGTGCATGCATTTTGAGGTTTAGACTTCTGACGTTGAGTAGCATTACCCTCAGTTTTTGATTACTTGTGCTATTTATTGTGGTGGGTTTGTCTTTTGAGTCTTGCCTAAAAAAGGCACTATGGGGGTGGCAAAAGCCTTGGCCAGTATTCAAAAGCCTAAGGGTAACAAGGGCAAGCCATCTCTTGTGAAGCAACGTGGCTTGTCGAGCATGTCATTCCAGGTGGACAGATACTGGATCCCCTTTGAATGACACCAGAAATTTAGCCAATTGTTGAAATTGATCATTTTGTTTCTTTATACTGTGGCATCATTCTTGGTAAGGGTAGGATCCTACTCAGGGTCAGGGTCATACTGACCTGAGCTACATGATTAGAGAGCTCTTAGGTTCATAGGTAGGTACAAGGCTTTCTTCCCTGAGGCCTATACAAGCCCAGCCAAAAAGGTAACCTGGCTTTTGCCACCCAAGAAAATTATTTTCCTGTGCCCCTGTCAAGCAGAGCCACAGAAGTTATCCCCGGGGTGAATTTCCTATTTCCCATCTAATTATCAAGATTTTTCTTGAAGAGTGCTAATGAGGAGCTTTCTTTGATATAGATAGGTAGTTTATTCCAGAGTATGGGAAGTCTCTGGGACAGGAATATATCCCTCTTCCGTGTCTCTTTTCATGTAGTCCAGGGAGGTACATCTCAGGTCATTCACACCAACATGGACAATGACGGAGTCATATTTGTACTTGTTCTGGAGTAGTGAGATATCGTAATTGCTTAGTGTCCCTATTTTTTTCATCATTATATTGCAAAGAATCCCCACTACCCCCAATGATCCCCAATCAATTTGAGAAGAGAGTTATGTTATAAGGATTTTAAACTGAATAAAGAGAAAGTAGAGAGAACTAAAATTAAAAAATGTGGCACCATCCCATGCCATAACTGCAGTTGTACAAATGTATGTACAAAAACACAATTTCAACATCCAAGGACTAGTGAAATCTATTAAATTGACTGTTTTTGCAACATTTATCACTACACGTATAATTGACTTGGCAACATTTATTTATTTATTTATTTATTTATTTATTTATTTATTTATTTATTCACATTTGTTTACTGGGAAATTCCGACTGGACACAGGTCCTTTTCAGTGGATGCCCGGGGAGAAAAGCTCCACATTTTATTTATTTATTTTCAGTTTGATTACTGGGGAAGTCCACTGGGCCGAGAAGTGCCCATTTTCAGTGGAGGCCCGGGGAGAAAATATCCAATAGCAATACAATACTATGAAGGTTACAAAATACAATAAAGGTTGCATAATGTTGAGGTAAAATAGAAGAGTGAGATTCATACATTCAGGAAATTGCAAAATACATCATAGGACAGTATAAAACAGACTTTTTTTTTTTTTTTTTGAGGTTCTTCAGACGTTTACAATATTTACCTATTTACAAAGTTGGAGTTAATTAAAGTCTGCTAGTTCTGCTTTTGGAGGAATAGAAAGAAAAAAAAACTTGAGAGTAAAGTGGAAGAGGATTGTCGAGAGCTAGTGGGGAGACTCGTTAGTGTTTATGTAGGGTGAAAGCAGGAGCATTTCCATGTGGAAGATAGGTGTAGGAAAAGTTGGGCTTTGAAGGATTCAGTGTTATGTATAGTCCTAAAAGAAGGAGGAAGAGAATTCCATTTTTTACCTAGAGAGAAGGAGAGTAGGAGCTGGCCAGCGGGATGTTTGGGTTTGTGGATGGAAATTAGGTTTTGGTTTTCAGATCTCAGGGATCTGTTTGGGATGTATAGGGAAAGGATGTTTGTTAAGGCTGGGCATTTATCTGGCGAGAATATTAATTTGTGAGCGGTGGTTAGTTGGAGATAGTCTAGGTGGTTAGGGAGTTCTAACCAGTTCAGAGATTTTAGGCTAAGGCAGTGGTGAGTTTAGATTTTGGATTTAGTGGCAAATTTGGAGATCTTATTGTAGCAAGCTTCAAGTTTAGAGGTATTGGAAGCAGACAGATTGGTTAGAAGGGGGGCTCCATATAGAAGAGATGGAAGGAGGTAAGTAATTGCTAGGGGAATGCCTAGAGTAGTCGGAGAGAAATTGGTTATTCCTATATAGCATACCTAGCTTTTGGTGGGTTTTCTTTATGTTTTGTTGTATGTGGAGGTCGAATTTAAGGTGTTCGTCTATGGTGATGCCAAGGAGTTTTGCAGAGGGGACCACTTCAATAGCAGTGTTAGTTTGGCTTACGACATTGAAGATGTTTCTGTCAAAGGAGGAAACCCTGTTGGGCAGGAAAATTAGTATTTTTGATTTATTGGAGTTGAGGGAGAGGTGATTTTGGTGCATCCAGTTCTCTGTAGTGGAGAAAGCTGTTTGACTCTTAGTCAGCAGTTCAGAAATGTTGTGGGCAGCACAGACTAAGGTAGAGTCTTCATGTAAATGATAAATAAAGATACAAAGTTGCAGCAATAGTAAACGACATTACAGGTTGTTGGCTTTAATACAATAACACAATATTGATTATCAACAGTATATACAGTAAATGTTGCAAGTTAAGATAGTTTCTTGTCATTTATAATATTAGTAACAAAGTTGTCAGACAAGATGTTAAAGTATGTAAAGACAACTAGCTATTTCTTACTGTGGTTAGTAGTGGTGGTAGTATAGTTGGGTTAAGAGTCTAGGTGGGGGGGTAAGGGTGGGAGTGTTAGTCTGGATTAGAACAAGATGTTTACATTAACATATTTTTAAAATTGCCCATGGTATGCTTTATGAGGCATATGGTTTTAGGTTGTACCTTGTTAGGTTTCCTCCCTAGGTCTGTATGGCTGTACGATTGATGGTGTCAAAAATACAACATATTTTATTTTTTTCTTTTTGTGGTATATACCTTTAATACTATAGACCTTGGTTTTATGTGGATGTGACATCACACATCACCTCTTTTAAAGTTTTTAAAAGGCTTCTGTTTCCTGCCTTTCAATTGCTGATGAAGCTCTTGTTGTTTCAAGAGCGAAAAACGCTGTTCTAATTTGTGAATAAAGTGCGTTTACTGTTTTTACCTCTGACTGTTCGGTGCACCGTTTTTGTTGTTTTTCATAGTTTTAGTCTCTGGTTCTTAGACAAGATTTTAAAGTATGTAAAGACAGCTAGCTAATTCTGACTGTGGTTAATAGTGGTGGTAGTATAGTTGGGTTAAGAGTCTAGGTGAGGGGGTAAGGGTAGAGGTGTTAGTCTGGATTAGAACAAGGACAAAGCCAGTTCAAATTTAAGTGGAATTTGAGAACAAGCTTGAAAGGGCTGCTGAAAGGTAGAGTAGTTATAGAGGGTGGAAGATTGTTCCAAAGTTTAGATATTGTACATGAAAATATGGCTTCTCCTGCTGAGGTTTTGGGTTTGATAACAGTGAGTTGATTTTTGTTGCTTGATCAAAGGGGCCAAGTGGAGTGATAGGGTTGGAGAAGTGTTTGAAGGGAAGGGATGTTATGGGGGTGGTTAATAAGTTTATGAGCGAGGGTAAGTTGGTTAAAGTAAAGGAGTTGTGGGAGTTCTAGCCAGTTTAGTTTTTTAAGGGCGGTACAATGATGGCTGCGGTAGGAGGTTTCAGTGGCAAAGTTAGCAATTTTGTTGTAAAGAGCATTCAGTTTGTGTAGGTCTGTCTGTCTAAGGTTGGTAAGTGTGGGGGATGCATAGAGTAGGGTGGAGATTAGCTGGGAATTGGCTATGGAGATTCTAGTCGTCTTGGTTAGGAATTGGCGGCTTCGATATAATGCACCAAGTTTCTTGTGAACTTTTTTATTGTGATAGATATGCAATCTAAGTTTGTTGTCTATTTCCACACTGAGTAATTTTGTGTGTTCTGATGGAGAGATGATGGTATTGTCTTTGGCGAGAATGTTGAAGTGGGAGGCGTTTTGGGTGGCTTTGGAAGGTTGGAGCAGGAGAAGTTTTGTCTTACTTGGGTTGATTAGGAGCTGAGCATTGGATAGCCAGCTTTCTACAAAAGAGAATGATTCCTGTGTGATTTGTTGTAGGTCTGGTAGTGTGGGGGCAGAGTAGATGAGAGTAGAGTCATCTGCATACTGTATAAGAGATGCTTGTGTGGTGGCAGTATGTAGGTTGTTAGTGAAAAGTGAGAATAGCAGAGTGCCAGGGATAGACCCTTGGGGAACTCCGAGAGTAACTGGGAGGCAAGGTGATGTGTTATTGTCCCAGATTACTGATTGCTGGTGTCTGTGTAGATAGCTGTGGAACCAGTTGCAGGCTGATTGTGAGAAGGAGATGTTGGGGAGAGTAGAGAGTTGTAGCTCATGAGATACCATGTCAAAGGCTTTTGAGAGATCTAGAAATACGGCAGTAGAGAAGAAGCCATTGTTTTTGTGATGAAGTATAGTGTCGGTGAAGGAAAGGAGAGCAGAGCGGAGGCAGTGCTGTGATACGGCCTGAAACCATGTTGGGTTTTGGAGAGGAGATTATTAGCTAGGAGGTAGTTGGAGACCTGGGTGTTGATACATTTTTCAGGTATCTTAGAGAGAGGGGAGAGGATAGCAATCGGGTGGTAATTGGAGAGGTCGGTGGAGGGGGTGCCTTTGTGGAGGGGAATGATGTGGGATATTTTCCATATTGAGGGAACATAACCTTCTGTTATGGGATGGTTGATTAGAATTGAAACTGGGTAGGCTAGTGTATCAGTTGCAATTTTCAAGTATTCAGAGGGGAGGTTGTTGTCAGCTGCGAGTTTGGTGGGTTTAAGTTTTGACAATAGTCTTTTTATGTTGGAGGTAGGTACTGTGGTGAAGAATAAAAGAGGAGTGGTGGGGGTTAGGGTTAGGAGTTGGAGTTGGGGGGCTGTTGTAGGGAAGTGTTGTTTGTTTAGAGATGTTATAGTTTCAGTGAAGTGTTTGTTGAAGGATTCAGCAATACTACTGGAGGAGGGGGAAATGGACGGCTGGAAGGGTATCAACTTTCCCTGGGTGGAGGATAGTGTTAATAGTGGGCCAGAATTGCTTAGGGTTGCGGTTGGTAGAGTTTAGGCTGGATTTATTACTATAAACAGTATAGAGGGGGATTTGTCTAATTTTATTTGTTTTTTGGCTTTATTGCGCAGTTCATGGAATTATTGCCTATTTGAGTTATTTTTTGCTGGTTGCCAGTGCTCCCAGGCCTTATCTCTGGATTTCATTCACGTTCTGGTGGTCTTTTGTAACCATGGTGCATGCCTGGATCTGACTTTGGCATTTCTTACAGGAGAATGGGTGTTTAGGATGGAGAGGAAGGTACTGTTGAAGAAGTGGACAGCCTCATCTAGGTTGAGGTATTTTAGGGGTGACCAGTTAATTTTTTGCAGGGTGAAGATGAAGGAGTTGGGGTTGAAGTTTGACTTGTTCTGTATTTGCATGTGGATAATGGGCTTGAGACTGTTTGTGTGGTGCTGAATTAGGAAAGTCGGGGAGTGGTCACTAAGGCTGTCAGGTAAGCAGCCTGCTAGGTAAGAGTGAGGGGCTTTGTTGACTAGGATCCAGTAAAGTAAGGTATGATTGTTAGGGTTTTTGTTGATTCAGGTAGGGGATTGAATGAGTTGAGTGAACCCATGGAGATTAAGGTGAATGGTTGGGAGGTTGTTATTACAGGAGAGCCGGTTGATGTTAACGTCACTGATAATGATGGTTTCCTGGGGTAGAGATAGAATAGCATGGCTCAAGAGATTTTCTAGGGGTGTAATATTTTGCCCTGGTGGGAAATAGCATCCTATGATATTGATTGTTTTGTTTGGGTTTAGTTTGGGATTGGCATAAAGGATTTCTTCATTGTTGTGGTGAGGGTCAGATGAGTTCAGGAGTTGAATATTGAGGTGGCAGGTGGTGTTTAAATATCAATGCTACACCACCTCCTTTTTTGGACAATCTGTCTATGCGAAGGATGTTGCATTCAGGTAGAAGTATTTCCTCACTTTTGATGTGAGGTTTGAGCCAGGTTTCAGTTAGGAAGAAAATATCTGAGGAATATATGCGTATGCGGGCATGTAGTTCTTGGAATTTATTGCATATGCTTCTGATGTTTAGGGATATTATAAGTAGGTCTGTTGTTTTTTTTGTTGGCTAGGAGTTGAGTTGTGTGGGGGTTGCTTGGAGTAGGGTTTGTGGTTCGGTTGGATTTAGGAGGACCAGGGTTTGGATAGATGCCTCCAGTGAGGGCTTGTTTATAGAGGGTGCTTAGAATATGCTTTATATACATAGTAAATTACTTATGGTATCTTAGGGATATTTTATTTTTGAGTGTATTAGGTGTTTAATAATGGAGTGTGTGTATTGGGAGGATGTTTTTGGTGGCAGGGGTTGTGTAGTTATAGTGTAAATGTTTGAGGGAGGATGTTGATAAAGAACAGTGTAAGTTGTTGGGGCGTGTGACTGTGAAGCCTTGGTAGGATGTAATGTGAGCTAGAACTATGCAGGTTAGGATTGTTATTATATTAGGTAGTAGCATGATTGTGTTGGATGTAGGGGGAGGGGGTGACTAGTGATGTAGACTAATTGGTGGTTATTAGGGGTGGGGTTAAGGCTAAGAATAAAAGTAGAGGTACTGAGGGAGGGTGGGAATAGGTTCATAGGTTCATAGGTTCATAGGTTCATACTAGGCTATCTGCCCGAGGGCATTTATAAGCCTAGCCCATAGTTTTGTGGCTTACGCCACCCCTTTAGTTTGGAGAAGCTATGCCCATTATTTTGCTGTGCCTCTGTCGAGCAGTGACACTGAGGTAACCCCTGGGGTGTATCTGCGATCCCCCATCCATTGGTCAAGATTCCTCTTGAACAAGGCCAGCGAGGTGCTCTGCCTCACATAGACTGGGACTTTGTTCCACAGCATAGGGAGTCTTTGGGTGATGAATCTATCCCTCCAGCACGTCCTATTAATAACCGTGTCGAGATTTAAGTCACCCGCCCTTGTGGCTCTGAGGGATCTAGATTTTTTGAGATGAAGCATGTTCATCAAATCTGGGTTTGACATCGCCTTGTATGTCAGGCATAGGTCACCTCTGAGCAAGCGCTAAGCAACTGAATATAACTGGAGTTCTTTCAGTCGGGCAGCATAAGACAGATTTTTGAGACCCTTTATCCTTTTGGTGGGGAATTTTTGTGGCCTCTCCAGCTGCTGCAAGTGTCGGGTCAGATACATTCCGAATGGGGCATTGTACTCGATCATTGGTCTGATGAGTGATGAGTATAGGGGGACTATGACTTCCCTTGATCTAGATGTGAATCCCTTCATGATAAGGTGGGCAATGTAGGTGGCAGGGAGGGGAGTGCAGTGAGTGTAGTGAACGGAGCAGGCTAGAACCCCCCCCCCCCAGGCTAAAGATTGCAAGGTAAATATCTAAATAGCCAAATTGTTAGGAGTTATTAGAATCTAGTAAGGAAAAACAATCTATAGACCTGATTTTAGCTGTGTCCTTTCTGGGTAGATACCTAGTTTGAAGCAGACAAAAAACAATCTATAGATCTGATTTCAGCTGTGTCCTTTCTTGGTAGATACCTAGTTTGTAGCAGACAAAAAACAATCTATCGATCTGATTTCAGCTGTGTCCTTTCTGGGTAGATACCTAGTTTGAAGAAGACAAAAAGTGGCAGTTTAAGTACCTTTTTGCCTTTATTTTACAAGTGGGCAGTTCCAGTGTATCTACTGGGTTACCTTTTTTTATCTAGAGCTTTATCTTGGTTTACTGATAACTAAAAAGAAAAAGTTTAACTGGGGAATGTATTTACAGCTGATGGGGGTGAGGAGCAGCTGCTATCCCTGGCCATGGGTAGAGCTGGTTATTTCTGCTTTAGACCCGGTATTTTCCACAGTAGCAGGCTAAGAGGGAAACATAGCTAGACACCTACACTAACTTATTTTCTTTTTAAAGCCCTTGAGTCCTTGTGGCTGGTTTCTTCATTGCAGATGCAATCAATGGCCAAGGATTCAGAAAGTGAAAACATGTGAACAATGTGATTGTTTTTATGTAGGGAAGAGTTCAAGACATTTAAAAGATATTATTATTGAACATAAGTCTAACATCAGAAGGGGTATTGAAACAAATACTCTAGCGAAACATATAAAAAAGGCGGGGATCTGCACATTTATTTAAGTTTAAAGTGTTACAAGTGTTATAAAAAAATATAAGGGTGGTGATATCATTAATAAATTAGATATGGTGGAATATAAATGGATTGTTCGATCCTTGGCTGGGGTGCCTTCTGTGCAGAGTCTACATGTCCTCCCTGTGGTTGCGTGAGTTTCCTCCGGGTGCTCCAGTTTCCTCCCACATCCCAAAGACATGCTGTAGGTGGAATGGACACTAAATTGGCCATATGAATGAGTGTGTGCATGTGTGTGCCTTCTGTGGAAGGTTGGGCGCCGGGCTGGCAACTTAACACCGTAAAATTCTACTGCCAATTATGAGCGGACAGGTGATCCACTGTGGTGACCCCTAACCAGGAAATGACGAAAGTAGAAGAAGAAGAACATTTTGGAAGCAGATAAATATCCTGGGTTAAACAATGTTTTAACTATTAAACCTGTTCTAGTAACTAAACAGA
Source organism: Protopterus annectens (assembly GCF_019279795.1). NCBI lineage: Eukaryota > Metazoa > Chordata > Ceratodontiformes > Protopteridae > Protopterus > Protopterus annectens. The sequence goes on from NC_056743.1 coordinate 346,059,367, forward strand.
GGCAATACAAGTAATGGAAGAATGATCTTGTCACCATATAATTGGTAGAGATTTCTTTACATAAATGAATGTTTTTTATGAAAAGTTTCAAAAAGAATGTTTTAGCAGTTTAAAGATTGTTAATCGATTGAGGCTTTTTATTGGATGAATGTGTCATATGTTTTATAGTATTAGGGTATAAGAATGTATGCCTATAAGAGTTGTACATACTGATAAAGGGTATTTTCCCGAAAGCTTTATCTGTCTTGTGAATAAATCAAGCGTTGTTCTATCTGTTTGTTTTTTGTGGTGTTCATGAATACTCAGAGGACTTAACTACAGCTGGTTTATTGATTGCTGTTGTAAGAGACTTGGACCTACTGTGGGTGCTGAAAAGCAGTTAATAAGGACACAACCCAACAACACTGAAAAGGAAAAAGAGAAAGAGAACATTGGAGTGTTTTCTACATCAAAAAAATCAGTTTGAAACCTCCTACAGCTATCTGGCAACTCTCTACTACCCTGTGCAACAGGTATGAGTGAAGGTGATTTGGGAGCCACTCCCCAGTCTGAAAGTAATATAAATACTTTGTTAATAAAACTGGAAATAAAAGTACAAACATTTAGGAAGCTCCAGTGGCAGTGACTGAACTTTGTAGCTTATTCGAAGCTTGATGTAGTTCCTAGAAGGTTGCGCATATTAAAAATGCCTTTGTATATGAATGCTTACCCAGAATTATTAAAAAAGCAGCAGCAATTGAATTTAAAGCTTAGCATGGACTATATGACCTTGATGAATCAGTTTTTTGCTGGAATAGAGTCCAAATTACTGGAAGAGATAATCAGACTAGAAAACAAAATTGTTACTTCTGGGGACTTTGATCATTTTACCACATCATACCAGCAAATGTTAGATAGACTGAACTTGCTTGATAAGTGGTTAGAAACAGTGAAGTTATGTAAGCTGTGAAGAGATATTAATGATTTCAAGCAGGGCCATATTTTTTCATGGCCAAAGAATATCAAAACTACTTTTAATAAACAGAACACTCGCATGCAGGAAGGCGAGATGTATAGACTTGATTCATTTTCCATTGATCAAAATCCATCAACCAATGAGCAGATATTAAAAGTTCCAACATCCAATACTAATGGAGGGAGGAGGATCCAGACATTTGAACCATCTGTTTTGCACCAAGCCAATGATGAGTCTTGTGTTTCTGTAACTAAATTATCCAGTAATTCTGAGATGAAAGAAGAGCGGTTACAGAATAAGGAATTAGCAACAGTAACATCTTTTGCTGTAGGGAATATATCAATAGCAGCATCTATGAACAAACAAATGTTGATTTCACATAATGGGGAGGTTTTTTCAGGGCAGTTGAAGCTGATAATAATAAATTTACAAGAAAAAATAGAGTCAAACAAATGAACTCAATCCCGGGGCCGCTCGTAACAATGAGGCATCTTTCAAGCTATGAAGAGAAAGAACAACAGTCCATTATCTTACAACAAGCAAAGCAAGAGGTGAAAAGTAAGCAAACAGGACTAATTGTTAATTTATCTGATTTTAAGGTAACTGAAGCTTGTGTTAGTCTTTTAAGTAAAGGCCAACAGTTTATACCTGTTTGAAAAGATACTTTAGTAGATGCTTTAACAGACCTATGAGTCTTTGTTTGAAACATGAGTCGGAAACAGATTTTTAAATCTACTGATAATGAGTGCTGTCTTTTACATAACAAATCCAATGTGTTTATATCTGCTAACTGCCCAATATTAAATGCTTTTTTATATGCATGTGAGGAAGACCTTAGGTATTTATATAAATGTGAAAGAAACAATACATGATGCTTTAATTTAACTTATAGTGAATATAAAGCACTCTGCCAGCTGAAAGCAGAGGATAACTTAATAATCACACAAGCTGACAAAGGAGGGGCGATAGTGTTGTTTGATAAATTATGTTTCTTTAATGAATGAATTTTTAAAGAATGAAACAACTTTAAAAAAAAAATAAAATCTCTATGGTAAAAACACTGGTGACAAAAGTAAATATGTTTATTTATGAACTGCAGTTGCAAGGTGATATTTCAGTTGATTTATTTAATTATTTTACAATGACTTTTCCTATAATTCCTGTAATATATGGTGATCCAAAATTGCATAAATCTATCGAAAAACCACCAATGAGACCATCAGTCTCAAGTAGGGGGTGGGTAACAGAACCCTTATGCATTTTTATACAAGACACCCTGAGTAGATTTTTGCCACTATGTCCAAGTTATATAAAGGATACTAGTGATTTTCTAAGAAGATTATATAAATTATATAAGCAAAATGATAAAAAAGAATATTTTTTGGTGACACGACATTAGTTTACTGTTTACAGTGATACTGAATGAATATGATATAAATGCTGTTTGTGAATTTATATGTACTAATGCAGCTATGAAAGGAACAGAAATTTAAACTGTTTGCAGTATTATTGATGTAGTACTAACTAATAATGCTTTTTTGTTTGACATATGTACAAGTAGCAGGATTAGCCATGGCTAACACTTATGCAAATATAGTATTAAATCAGTGGGAACATGTATTTTTGCATGGTGTGAATAATATATGTAAAGAACGTTTTGTAGATGACTGCTTTATGGTTTGGGGAGGGGATGAACAAAGTTTGTTCAGGTTCATTGAATATTTAAATAACACAACAACATTTTTAAAATTTCAAATGAGTTACTCAGATAATGAGATATCTCACTTAAATGTATTACTAGATAGATAATTAGATTCATTGGAAACTTGTGTACATAGGAAAGACATGCAGGTTAGTAAGTACACACATGCAAAGAGCATGCATGCTGGACATATCTTTCAAGGCATAGTTAAAAGCCAACTTTTGAGAATAAGGAGGCTTAACACGGAGATGGTAAATGTAAAGTACAAATTGGAATAACAGCTCAAGATTTAAAGGCATGAGGGTATAATGAAAACATGATATCTAGAACTATGTTACAAATATTATAGGTTCATAGGTCGGTACTAGGCTATCGGCCCTGGGGCCTATACAAGCCTAGCCATAACAATTTAAAGGTGTGAGGGTATAACGACAATATGATGTCTAGAACTATGTTAGAAATATTATAGGTTCACAGGTCGGTACTAGGCTATCGGCCCTGGGGCCTATACAAGCCTAGCCATAACAATTCACTGGCTATTTCTTTCCACAGTATTTACTTCCCTGGACCCCTGTCTAGCAGGGAGGCTGATGTCCAAGTTATATATCTCCCATCCAGTCATCAAGGTTCCTTTTGAAGAGGGCCAAAGAGGCACTCTGCTTGACATGTATGGGTAAAATAGAACACAGCTGGCTTTACCCTACTTTAGGGATTCTTTACAATATAATGATGAAAAAAATAGGGGCACTAAGTAATTACGTTATCTCACTACTTTTAATAGTATGATGAGATAAGTACAAAGTATAATAAGGAAGAATGGCAGATTTTAACTTCAATGCCTGAATTAGTGTCTTTAATAGGTGTTGAACCTAGATTTACCTATAGAAATAGTTTGAATTTGAGAAGAGAGTTATGCTATAAGGATTTTAAATTGAATGAGGAGAAAGTAGAGAGAACTAAAATTAAAAAATGTGGTACCATCAATTGCCATAACTGCACTTGCTGTGCAAATTTATGTACGAAAACACAATTTCAACATCCAAGGACTAGTGAAATCTATAAAATTGACTGTTTCCCAACATGTATCACTACACTTATAATTTACATGGCAATATGCAAACAATGTGATTGTTTTCATGTAGGGAAGAGTTCAAGATGTTTAAAAGATCGTATTATTGAACATACGTCTGACATCATAAGGGGTATTGAAACAAATGCCCTAGGAAAAACATATAAAAGAGGAGGGGACCTGCACTTTTATTTACGTTTAAAGTGTTACAAGTGTTAGACAAAAATATAAGGGGTGGTGATATCATTAATAAATTAGACATGGCGGAATATAAATGGATTACCATTTTGGAAGCAGATACATATCCTGGGTTAAACAATGTATTAACAATAAAACCTGTTCTAGTAGCTAAACACAGGGAATACAAGTAATGGAAGAATGATATTGTCACCATACAATTGGTAGAGATTTCTCTAGATAAATGAATGTTTTTTATGAAAAGTTTCAAAAAGAATGTTATTAGCACTTTAAAGATTGTTAATTGATTGAGGCTTTTTATTGGATGGTTGTGTCATATGTTTTATAGTATTAGGGTATAGGAATGTATGCCTATAAGAGTTTTACAAAGTGATGAAGAGTATTTCCCCAAAAGCTTTATCTGTCTTGTGAATAAATCAAGCATTGTTCTATTTGTTGTTTTTTTGTGGTGGTCTTGAATACTCAGAGGACTTAACTACAGCTGGTTCATTGATTGCTGTTGTAAGAACAGTTCACCTGTGCCAGCAACCATTATACAGAGGAAATGAAAGACTACAAAGTATATTAACCGGCTGCATTAGTGGACAAAGGAGAATGGTTTGGTAGCTGTAGAAAAATGTGGACATTTATGTCAAGTAGACCAGTTCTCTGTGAAGAAAAGGTTCCATCTTAAACCAGAAGGACAAATGGCTTAGTGCTGTCTTGTAAAAGTACATCTCAACATGTATACTTTTAAACTAAGACAAAAGGAATATAGGGCATCATAAAATCAGAAAATGTGATAGGTATTCATGCAATTGAAAGATGGAACAATGGTAGCATAGGATAGTCAGTGAACAAATAAGGGTAAAATGATTGTCTATCTAGCATTACTATGCAAAAAAAAAAGATATGAGAAAAGCAGGGGAGAATATTTATTAGAATTAAAAACATAAATCTCAGGCAACAGAAATCAGGCAAAGATATAGAGCAGAAGAAATACAACAAAAAACAATTTTCAAGTGAAAAAGAAAACATTCACTACCAGTTCCTACGCAAACAGAACACATGCCATATTTCCATACTGTGGCTTCTCATTCAACAAGAGGTATGTTTTTTCTCTTATTTGAAAATCTCCCATTCTTAGGAGAACATAACAAGCTTTCTAAAATTAAATAGAAAGCTTGTATTCCAGTGCCCTGCTTTATATTTCACATATCACATACTACACTTTTAACATGGAACATGCTTCAACTAGGTCATATTCTGCCAACAACAGAAATCTAAACAATTTTAATTTAAAAAAGGTAGATGAGCATTTTTGTTACATATGCTGCATTCAGAAGTGAGTTCTAATGACGTCTTAGATGAATATCCGTATTTATATAGAGCATAGCCAGATTTCCATCAGTCAACACATTTTCCCTTATCTCATTACACAGATCCCCTTAAACAATGTATGACATCTCAGATGAATATAAATATTTTATAGAACATAGCTAAACTTGCAATAGTCAGCATGTTTCCCTTGTGTCATTACACAGACCCCCATAATCAAGTGACAACATGTTATGCATTCTTAGTCCATCAAAATGTAATATAATCTACTATGACAGGCATTAAACTTTCTCTTGGTCATTCCCCTGCAAAAATAAATAAATAAGTAAATGGCCATTCCCTCTCTGTTCAAAATTACCAATGATATTTTGAAATAATAAAGACTAATTGGCTGGAAATAAAGGACATTCTCTTGATTCACTGCATTGTGTTTTTGCCAGCTGTCTGCTAAGAATGCCTCACTTTGATGTAAAAATCATTGCTATTGCAACTCTTGAACTGAGATCGTCAGTAATGTTAACTCTGGATGGATGGTTATTGCCCTCAGAATTTTTAGGAGGGTATAAACATCTCCTACTCATAATCTTTTCTGTTACACTCAAACTTATTTAATTTTCTTGTTTTGAGAATGTCATTCTCTTTTATTAACTTGGAACAAATTGCTGCCAATTTCATGCCAAAAGTTCACAGTTATGGTGTTAGACTTTAACTCCCAATTTTCGTGTATGACAGGGAAACATGCAGACTCTAGAACATACTGTACAACATGAATAGGCAAATGGCTACATGTATCATAATCATTATATTTTGTTTCCAAGACATAGTATACTGTTAGTATAGCTGACAAAGAAGAGTAGATGTGGCAAAACTAGAAAAAAATGAGTCCATTTTGATAGAGTGTAAAAAGAAAATTTTGTTTTCATCAGTATTGGGAGCCATACATTGGTGGGAAGGTAAGAGGCAGCTTATGTGCACCTTTTTAAGTTTTAAAATGCAAGGCAAAAAAAAGAAGATGAATTGCATGATTAGCCAGGAATACTGATTATGAGTGCTGAAGCTGTAACCGAGTATATTATACGCAACATGACAAGAGTGTTCAGTGAGCAAGGCCTTTTGGGATGTATGAATAAGCAATTGTCAGAGTAATGAATTGTATGGAGGGAGAGTGCCCTCAGCAGATGAGGGGGAGGCTATTGAGAAAGCAGATAATGGGAAGAATCTGAGTTGAGATCTCATCTTAAGATATTTATACATTTTTGTGGCCTTTACTGAAGGATGAGGTAAAGGAAATCATTCTGTGTCTTTAGACATGAGAGCTGATTATTTGTTCTGATGTTTTGTTTCTACGTGTAAAAAAAGCTGTAGAAAATATATAATTGGGGCCAATCTGTTAAATATGGATCTAAAACTACATATGAATCTTCTTTTGAATATATTGAAGAATGGTTAGTTTATATAATGAGTGGGTTTCAAAAGTGTGGAATGAGTGAGTAAGCAAAGCACTTGAAGAGATACAGTGCATATTATGCTCAGTCAGCAGAATGCCCAGTTTTTTCAACCAATCAAAGCCTATAAAGACTCTGGTCCTGGAAGTAAAACTCCTAAAAGTAGGTGATATAGTATCAAAACTGATTGATTTGTCAAAACATGCTTTAAGTGACATTGAACTTAAAGTTGTGAGCTATGGCTGCTCATTTTTACCTGCCACTTGTGGCAAAGTGGATGAAGCAATCAATAACCTCCATGAGTATGTTAGAAAGCTAAAATTAAGTGAATGTTTAGAAACAGTTGTTTCAATATCAGTAAATTCAGAAGGCTGAGTTTATTTAACTGTCCCCTTAAAATGAAGTTGAAAACATTTCTAAAAGTGATTGAGATGGATATAAGAGAACTGTTTCAGCCAAAATGTAAGACTAGATTTTTTAATGTGACATTGTCAGACAGTGAAGCCTTCAAGAAACTTACATACAATAATGATATTTTAACTTTAAAGGCTGATAATAGAAATGCGTTGGTTGTAATACACACAGTGATAGTATATACTGTATAAACGTCTATGTGACATGTATGATTCTGTCAGAATACAATGGTGGGAGATTCTAAGATGCTATATATTAATAGATACTTTTATTTATCAATGGTTTGTTGAAGGACTTATTGACTGAGATACAATGGAGTATCTTGCAGTGAAAACAGAAAAATTAAGTATGTTTTTTGTACTTCCTAAAATACATAAGAATATAGACTAACCACCACTTAAGACGCATTGGCAATAATAGAGAAGCCCTAATAGTATATGCAGATTAACATCTGCAGGAAAGTCTTGCTTTGTGTCCTTCATTACAGATTCACTTGACTTTGTCAGTAATATAAAAGGCATTTAAGTAACTGAATGTGATGTGTCAGTGACATCAGATCATTGTGCATTGTCATTCCCAATGGAGACATTTAAGTAACTGAACTTGATGTGTCAGTGACATCAGATCATTGTGCATTGTCATTCCCAATGGAGACATTTAAGTAACTGAACATGATGTGTCAGTGACATCAGATCATTGTGCATTGTCATTCCCAATGGAGACATTTAAGTAACTGAACATGATGTGTCAGTGACATCAGATCATTGTGCATTGTCATTCCCAATGGAGACATTTAAGTAACTGAATGTGATGTGTCAGTGACATCAGATCATTGTGCATTGTCATTCCCAGTTGAGACATTTAAGTAATTGAAGTTGATGTGTCAGTGACATCAGATCATTGTGCATTGTCATTCCCAATAGAGACATTTAAATAACTGAAGTTGATGTGTCAGTGACATCAGATCATTGTGCATTGTCATTCCCAATGGAGACATTTAAGTAACTGAACTTGATGTGTCAGTGACATCAGATCATTGTGCATTGTCATTCCCAGTTGAGACATTTAAGTAATTGAAGTTGATGTGTCAGTGACATCAGATCATTGTGCATTGTCATTCCCAATAGAGACATTTAAATAACTGAAGTTGATGTGTCAGTGACATCAGATCATTGGGCATTGTCATTCCCAATGGAGACATTTAAGTAACTGAATGTGATGTGTCAGTGACATCAGATCATTGTGCATTGTCATTCCCAGTTGAGACATTTAAGTAATTGAAGTTGATGTGTCAGTGACATCAGATCATTGTGCATTGTCATTCCCAGTAGAGACATTTAAGTAACTGAAGTTGATGTGTCAGTGACATCAGATCATTGTGCATTGTCATTCCCAATGGAGACATTTAAGTAACTGAACTTGATGTGTCAGTGACATCAGATCATTGTGCATTGTCATTCCCAATGGAGACATTTAAGTAACTGAACATGATGGGTCAGTGACATCAGATCATTGTGCATTGTCACTCCCAATGGAGACATTTAAGTAACTGAATGTGATGTGTCAGTGACATCAGATCATTGTGCATTGTCATTCCCAGTTGAGACATTTAAGTAATTGAAGTTTATGTGTCAGTGCCATCAGATCATTGTGCATTGTCATTCCCAATAGAGACATTTAAGTAACTGAAGTTGATGTGTCAGTGACATCAGATCATTGTGCATTGTCATTCCCAATGGAGACATTTAAGTAACTGAACTTGATGTGTCAGTGACATCAGATCATTGTGCATTGTCATTCCCAATGGAGACATTTAAGTAACTGAACATGATGTGTCATTGACATCAGATCATTATGCATTGTCATTCCCAATGGAGGCATTTAAGTAACTGAACGTGATGTGTCAGTGACATTAGATCATTGTGCTTTGTCATTCCCAATGGAGACATTTAAGTAACTGAACTTGATGTGTCAGTGACATCAGATCATTGTCATTCCCAATGGAGTGGGTATGACAATGGAGCAAAATGACTCAATAAAGAGCATTGCCTTCAACAAACAGCAAGCATGTTTGCTAATGCAAATGCTAGATATTATCGCAGCATATGATTTTAATGACTAATGGAGTCACTGTTTCAGAGTGGCCACTCACTCGGCTACCAAATCAGTGTTTGAAGGGATTTTCTGCTGAATGCATTTGCATGCACAGTTATATAAGTAGTTTTTAGATCTGATTTACTTTCTGTCTAGATTTATACAACAGTTGCTGTGATATTTGTGAATTTTATAGTTTTTTACTCTTGCCTTCTGCATTTTAAAGTGTATTTGCTGTCACCATTTGTTTTGACTGGTGTGTTGAATACAGATTCATCCAGATCAGGATGTCTAAAGCTATCATTCTTAACTGCACTTTTTTTTGTTTATTACATGTGCTAACCTGATGGCTGTGCTTATTTACCCTGTTTCTTACTCATCTCAGGGCTTTAGCTGTTACTGTTTATTCCTGCACTTCTGCTTCCTTTATTAATTCTAACTGGGTGAGTTTCACATTTCTGAGCATTCAGAGTGTTTTACATTAAGAAACCATTGGTCTGCTATCTTGTAGCAGAAGAGAATAACACATTTTCTTCTGACCTGGGATTCACTGTTTGAAACTGCAAAGATTGTTGTGATTGGCTGAGGACTAGACTTGTTTTGAGACTTTCTATGTCTGTATAAAGTCAGTGCATTTAAATAACTCTATCATGCAGCAGCAGTTAGCAGTGTCCTGTGTGGACACGGGCACCTAGAATTAAAATATTCCGTATAAAACTATCCCTGAAAATAGCAGCAGTTAGCAGTGTCCTGTATGGACACGGGAACCTAGAAATAAAATAGTCCCTATAAAACTACCCCTGAAAATTCCTCAGTACTTACTTGCATAGAGAGCAGCTATTTTGTTCACTGAGACATACTCGCCTCTCAAGCTTGGTCCTAGGTAGTCATCTTAGGAATCTATACTGCTAAACCACCCAAGTAACCCAGCTTTAAACATCTCCAACAACATCCCCTTATAGAACACACAAGGATCTTTAGTCATGGACATAACCTTTCCTGCTCTCTCTGTGGCTAGCCTGGTGGATATGGACATTCTAAGGTAATGCATCAATTACTATATATATATATATATATATATATATATATATATATATATATATATATATATACTTAACCTAATTCTCCAAGAAATAGATATGAGAGAGATGTAGCAATATAATATCACTGGAGCCAAGGATCCCATGTACAATTACGTATAACACCGAACAGGTTGACAGTAAAACACACACTGCACCTTCCTCACATAGTAACAACCAGTCATACAGATACACAACATATGCTAAGGTTCCTAAATGTAATCTCCTGAAAATATGAAGACCACCTAGACACTGCACTCTATAAAACTGTCCTCCGCATCCTCTGAGGGACCTAAGAAAACCACCACCAAAGAAGACACATACTGCCACATCCCACAGTGTCTCAACTTCTAAGCTCATAAGGCACGCAACAACACAATCTAACATTGTGATTGTCGGAGAGACTATTGTGAGACATGCAGATATCCCACATCCCACTCAACAAGCTAAGTAAGGAGAGAGTAATGGTTGGGGTGAGGATTTGCCAAGTGTCACATGGACTCAGGACATTGGATTGCAGGTACCAGTATGCCTCTGGAATACTCTGTGGGTGTAATGACCCAAGATGTACCTCCTGAACTATATGAAGAAAACATGATGGAGCTGTCACACTAGCACTGAGCAGCAGTCTACCTTCCCCAAGCTATGCTGCAATACGAACAGAAGATGATTGATTGCTTTAATAATTGGCCTAGTTTTTGGTGTCACTCCAAGGGGGTGCAGTATTTGTCAGCATAGGAGGATATGCTCAACAGACCACAAAGCTTTGCAATGGATGGCTCTGCACCTCTCCCCTCTAGACTTTTGAATATCGTTGAAAACATTACAATCACATATTGTGCCTTTTTAGGCAGTGGTAAACTGACAAGACTTCTGACATAGCAAAGCCAACCACAGAAAATCTAAAAGTGTTACTGCTCAATGCTATGAGCCTAAATAAGAAACTCTACTCCCCTGAAGCTCTCGTCACATTGGAGAATGTAGATGATTGTGCAGTTACTAAGAGATGGTTTAAAGCCACTGAGAACACCTCAGCAGTGAAGGGTTACAATGATTTCCATGCAATTAGACCAACTACTGCATAGGCAGGGACTAAGGGTTGAAATGTTTAAATTTACTTAAAAAAAATCATACCTGAAGACAAGTCAGACTGGATGATGTACTCAGGCTTCTACACATCCAAATCACCTTAAGAAAAGTCCAATAACATGTCCTTGCAAGCTATAGGCACCCCTGTACAACATAGGAAACCCATAACATTAGCTTACTAGAGTCACTTGCCATTCAACCAGATACCATATTCATGGATGACTAACAACTCCACTATTAGCTGGGAAGCATACCTGATCTCAGATGCAAACCCCAAAGATTCTTGGACTTTCTCAATGCAAACTCTTTGAACCAGATAGTTCATACATTCCACTAGGGTTGAGAACATATTGGATTTTATCCTCACTAACATGGGAAACGTTCTTGTGAGGTTGGGCCAGAAATCTGTCTCCTTTGAAATAAAAACAATAAATGGAACCCCTGCTGACATGAAGACATTTTGGAACTATTATAAGACAAACTTCCTACTATTAAGGGATAACCTGGTAAAATGTCAAGGCCCCCATCCCCAATGCCCTGGGGACACTGCTGCCTCTGTGGAATTATTCAAAAATTCTCTGTACAATCATGTCAACAGATGTAGACAGACGGGAACAAACATAAAACAAGCACAAAAATAAATCACCCTGATAGAATCCCACTAAAAATATGTTGTGCAACAAAAGGAAGAAAGTCAAAATATGTCATGCAACAAAAGGAAGAAAGTCAAAATATGTCGAGCAACAAAAGGAAGAAAGTCAAAATATATCGAGCAACAAAAAGAAGAAAGTCAAAATATGTCGAGCAACAAAAGGAAGAAAGTCAAAATATGTCGAGCAACAAAAGAAAGAAAGTCAAAATATGTCGTGCAACAAAAGGAAGAAAATCAAAATATGTCGAGCAACAAAAGGAAGAAAGTCAAAATATGTCGTGCAACAAAAGGAAGAAAGTCAAAATATGTCATGCAACAATAGGAAGAAAGTCAAAATATGTCGATCAACAAAAGGAAGAAAGTCAAAATATGTTGAGCAACAAAAGGAAGAAAGTCAGAATATGTCATGCAACTAAAGGAAGAAAGTCAACATATGTCGAGCAACAAAAGGAAGAAAGTCAAAATATGTCGAGCAACAATAGGAAGAAAGTCAAAATATGTTGAGCAACAAAAGGAAGAAAGTCAAAATATGTCGAGCAACAAAAGGAAGAAAGTCAAAATATGTCGAGTAACAAAAGGAAGAAAGTCAAAATATGTCATGCAACAAAAGGAAGAAAGTCAAAATATGTCATGCAACAAAAGGAAGAAAGTCAAAATATGTCAAGCAACAAAAGGAAGAAAGTCAAAATATGTCGTGAAACAAAAGGAAGAAAGTCAAAATATGTCGAGCAACAAAAGGAAGAAAGTCAAAATATGTCATGCAACAATAGGAAGAAAGTCAAAATATGTCATGCAACAAAAGAAAGTCAGAATATGTCGAGCAACAAAAGGAAGAAAGTCAAAATATGTCGTGCAACAAAAGGAAGAAAGTCAAAATATGTCGAGCAACAACAAGAAGAAAGTCAAAATATGTCATGCAACAATAGGAAGAAAGTCAAAATATGTCGAGCAACAAAAGGAAGAAAGACAAAATATGTTGAGCAACAAAAGGAAGAAAGTCAGAATATGTCAAGCAACTAAAGGAATAAAGTCAAAATATGTTGAGCAACAAAAGGAAGAAAGTCAAAATATGTCAAGCAACAAAAGGAAGAAAGTCAAAATATGTCATGAACAAAAGAAAGAAAGTCAAAATATGTCGAGCAACAAAAGGAAGAAAGTCAAAATATGTCGTGCAACAAAAGGAAGAAAGTCAAAATATGTCGAGCAACAACAAGAAGAAAGTCAAAATATGTCATGCAACAATAGGAAGAAAGTCAAAATATGTCGAGCAACAAAAGGAAGAAAGACAAAATATGTTGAGCAACAAAAGGAAGAAAGTCAGAATATGTCAAGCAACTAAAGGAATAAAGTCAAAATATGTTGAGCAACAAAAGGAAGAAAGTCAAAATATGTCAAGCAACAAAAGGAAGAAAGTCAAAATATGTCATGAACAAAGGAAAGAAAGTCAAAATATGTCGAGCAACAAAAGGAAGAAAGTCAAAATATGTCGTGCAACAAAAGGAAGAAAGTCAAAATATGTCGAGCAACAAAAGGAAGAAAGTCAAAATATGTCATGCAGCAAAAGGAAGAAAGTCAAAATATGTCATGCAACAAAAGGAAGAAAGTCAAAATATGTCATGCAACAAAAGGAAGAAAGTCAAAATATGTCGAGCAACAAAAGGAAGAAAGTCAAAATATGTCATGCAACAAAAGGAAGAAAGTCAAAATATGCCGAGCAACAAAAGGAAGAAAGTCAAAATAGGTCGTGCAACAAAAGGAAGAAAGTCAAAATATGTCGTGCAACAAAAGGAAGAAAGTCAAAATAGGTCATGCAACAAAAGGAAGAAAGTCAAAATATGCCGAGCAACAAAAGGAAGAAAGTCAAAATAGGTCGTGCAACAAAAGGAAGAAAGTCAAAATATGTCGAGCAAGAAAAGGAAGAAAGTCAAAATATGTCATGCAGCAAAAGGAAGAAAGTCAAAATTTGCCGAGCAAGAAAAGGAAGAAAAAATAGTCATGCAACCAAAGGAAGAAATTCAAAATATGTCTAGCAACAAATGGAAGAAAGTGAAAATATGTCGAGCAACAAAAGGAAGAAAGTCAAAATATGTCAAGCAACAAAAGGAAAAAAGTCAAAATATGTCGTGCAACAAAAGGAAGAAAATCAAAATATGTCGTGCAACAAAAGGAAGAAAGTCAAAATATGTCATGCAACAAAAGGAAGAAAGTCAAAATATGCCGAGCAACAAAAGGAAGAAAGTCAAAATATGTCGAGCAACAAAAGGAAGAAAGTCAAAATATGTCAGGCAACAAAAGGAAGAAAGTCAAAATATGTCATACAACAAAAGGAAGAAAGTCAAAATATGTCAAGCAACAAAAAGAAGAAAGTCAAAATATGTCGAGCAGCAAAAGGAAGAAAGTCAAAATATGTCGAGCAACAATAGGAAGAAAGTCAAAATATGTTATGAACACAAGGAATAAAGTCAAAATATGTTGTGCAACAAAAGGAAGAAAGTCAAAATATGTCGAGCAACAAAAGGAAGAAAGTCAAAATATGTCGAGCAACAAAAAGAAGAAAGTCAAAATATGTCATGCAACAATAGGAAGAAAGTCAAAATATGTCGAGCAACAAAAGGAAGAAAGTCAAAATATGTCAATTAGCAAAAAGAAGAAAGTCAAAATATGTCGAGCAACAAAAGGAAGAAAGTCAAAATATGTCATGCAACAAAAGGAAGAAAGTCAGAATATGTCATGCAACAAAAGGAAGAAAGTCAAAATATGTCGAGCAACAAAAGGAAGAAAGTTATGGAAGAAATAAGGTAGTACAATGCCCAGCAGGGAAAAAACCTCACCTCAATCTAAAACAAGTAACTCAGATGACAAATAGTCTACCAAAACCAAATATGATGTAACCAAACAGCCTTTCAAGCAAAGGACAACCATAAGATTTTCTTTAGCTATGTCCACACCCTCAAAGGTGGTACACAACAATGTGCTGAACTAATTGTAAATGGAGCCAGCTACACTCAGCAAAAAGGCATAGCAAATCTATTTGGCCAACAAATTCAGCTGCAACCATACCAACTCCCAACTATCGCTAAAGAGCAGGTGTTAGGTGTACCCTCTAAGGCATGAATACCAACCAAATCAGTGGGCCTTAATAGTATCCCAGGATGCCTCCTAAATACCATAAACCATGACCTATGAGGACCTCTAGAATAACTAATTAACTATAGCCTCAAATCTGACCTCATGTCATGTGAATAGGGAACTGTAATGGTCATCTCTCACAAGGGCTGGCCATCTACAGACCCATAAGCTTCACTAATCTCAAGTGCAAAGTCATGGAAAGAATTATCATGGAAATGGTTAACAATGACACAGGAAATCTTCAAACACTAGATTCAACACAGTTTGGTTTCATCAAGGGCATTCCATGCCTACTCAACCTGGTGGACTTCTTTGAGAAGATTACAAAGGTAATGGACAATGGCAAAACAGTGCATACTGCCAACCCTGACCTAGCCAAGGCATCTGATACAATATCCCACTTGGGCATTGTAGGCAAACTCATGGAAATAAGTATAAACCTCAATCTCACCTGACAGATAGCCAGGTGGCTCTCAGACAGGACCCAGGAAGTTATCATAGGGAAGTCCACCTCCATATAGAAGGCTTTTTCTAGCAGAGACCATCATGGCTCTGTGTTGTGGCCATTCCTTTTGGCATCTACTTATCTGAAGTCAAGATCAACATCCCAGGCCACTGGCTGGCCAGCACTGCTGAAGAATGAAAGTAGGTGGAGTCACAGAATCTACCCAAGATACAAATATCTTCCAAGATGGTCTGATTCAGACAATTATCTACTGTCAGACCTGCAGTCTGAAAGTCATTGTCAAGAAATGCATACTAGTATCCTTTGGGAAGTTAACCAACCTTGGAATTTACCCCATTGATACCCACCCATAAGAGTAGACTCAGTAATCAGGGATTTGGAAACACATGTAGACAGAATCCTAGCCTTGGACCATCATGTCTCGACACGAGTTAGGAAATCATTCAATGTTGAACAACTTATAAGCAAGGGTATGGCATGTAGGTCCAAGTAGGTCATGGTTCCACTGTATTTGACCCTGATCAGACCAGTCATTGAGTACAATGCCTACTTTCATATGAACCTCACCAGGCACATGCAGCAACTACAAAATTCACAAAAGTTGCTTACAAAAATGATGTCATGATTATTTCCTATGCAGATCACCTCAAAGCCCTGTCCATGTATTTTGCTTTCTACAGTCTGTTGAGGGATGATCTATAGCTGGCAGACAAAGCATCCCACTCTGATGGACATTCTGTACATCCACAAAAAAAATAGCATCCGAAATACCTAATCTAAGGACTTAAACCTTGCTTGCAACATAAATAAGACACATTGAAGGGAACAATATTTCTCTTAGAAATATCCCTTCTCTGGACATGCTTCCCATCCATGTTAAGCAGAGTTCTCCCCAAACTCAATTCAAGCATAATTTGGACAAGTGGATGTGAAACTGGAAATTCACCCCTGGTCTGGCACATATATCCCTAACGGAAAAAGGCAGCCTGTAAATCCATGACCATCCAAGCCCTAGCCTGCATGTACCCTTCAGAATAATCTTAAGATCCATAAACATGTCAGATACATTTGGGATGCATGGCTAGGATTTAATTTGCCGCTGTTTTCATTAGCCTAGTGTACATATATGACTCTAAGGGAGCAGCTGTGGCTACGTTAATACTTTTATGTCTGGTCAGGAGAAAAAAATTCATATTGAACTCTGGCCATGCTAAAAAGATTATTTTTTTTACATTTTATACTGATTATATATATATATATATATATATATATATATATATGTATATATATGTATATATGTGTGTGTGTGTGTGTGTGTGTGTGTGTGTGTGTGTGTGTGTGTTTAGTTTGGAAGGGTTTGTCATGTGATTTTGATGTATTTAACAATTATTTGAATACTGCTAATAATTATTTAAAGTTTACATATGATTCTAATCTCAATTTATCATTTTTTTAGATCTAACAGTATACATGTCCAAAAATATTTCACAGACTAAATTATATAAAAACTTAAAGTTGCAACAGTACACACCCCAGATATATTAAAGAAATATAACTGAGGAGTAATATACAAGAACAAGATTATTAATGGAGGATAATTTATTTGACTGTGAGAGTTTTTTTTTCAGTGGCCATCTTGTCAATATTATTAAAGATGCATTTTTAAACTGAAATGGTTAATTACTCCTAAATACAAACCATGTAAGTATTCTGAAACTGAAAACAGCATCAGTATTAAGTAATAATTAAAATTATGGGTTGGCAATGAATGTGCAAACATCTATAGATGAAATAAAAAAAGAAAGTGAGCTAGTTAGGGCCAAATGGGAGATCTTAGCAGGTTTTACTGACATTCTCAGAACAGTTGATAATACCCCTATTTTTTCCAAGAGAAAAGCTAGAGGTTTGAATATTTTTTTGTTTGTTTTTCAGAATAAGAAAAAGTACATATCCGTGAATTCAGGTGATGGAAACAAAAGATGCACAAGATGTACCTTGACTGTACTTACTACCGGTATATGAAGTAGGATATTACCAAGGTAAATGTCGGAGCCACAGATATTCATATATGTGTCAGATTTAACTGCACTGTAGTATATACAGCTGTCTGCCAAAAATGTGAGGCATTGTATATTGTAAGAGCTTTTAGAGAATTGCATTTTAGAATTTATGAGCATTTATATGCAATGAAAACTAAAGACCCAGAAAATACACTTCCAGGCATGCTGACTGCTGCAGTAAAAGGAAAAGCTTTGTATTTGTTGTAATTGTGATGATATCAGCAGTTATGAGATTAAATTAAACTCACAGAATACTCTGGATTTTAAAGTATGTAGGTGGCTGATGAGACTAGATGCCTGTCATTAACCAGGAGTCAATGATGGTGAAAATGTTCAAGCTTTTTATTTAAATCAAAGCGTTAAAGTATTAAAAATGTGTTCTTAATGATTTTTTAAACGTTACTTTTAACAATACTATTTAAATGTAAAGTGCATTGGAATTTATTGCTATTTTTTACTAATACAGTGGAATGAGAGACATATAAACAATATAATAACATTGTCAATAAAAAAAAAGATTTCCCACACGTGATCTTAGCCAGAAGTGTGATACACACATAAAAGGTGAAGTGGGGAGAGGTGGTAGTGATGATTTCACTGATGTCAGAAAAGGTAAAGCATGTAAACCCAGATGGATTCCTAAATTATTTTTATATGTTGGTAGGAATGTAAGTAGGGGATTATCTGGAAAATATATCTAACAGAATACTGGAAAAGGAAAAGATGCTGTAACCAAAGTGACAGATTGAGATGGTGGTCTTATATAACGGGAAGAGGAAAAGGGCGAGCACATTTTGTTATGCAACACTGATGCAAACTTATGGCTGCGATATACCACTGCTAAATTACAGTAGGAGTCATTAGTGGGTTTTGTGAAAGATATGTCATCTATAGATCACTGGAGACAATCGCAAAAACTAATGAATGTAAGAGGGAAACTGTAAAAGGGACAGGGGAAATATTCATGGATATTCAGAAGGTTTTTTACTTATTAAGTTGGGACTGCATGATGATAAAGACTCTCAGGTAAGTATTTTGAGAGGGCAGGGGATATTAACAGAGAGATATATACAACAGTCAAATGTTCAAGTTAGGGGAAATGCATGTCAGTCAGATAGTAAAGCAAGAATGTTAATTGTTCCTGAGAATATATATTGTGGTCTTGAAGAAAATGACATATAGAATAAACAGATTGTTAGCAAACGGGAATGAGAGGTAAAAAGAGTAGTAGAAACAAATTCACTGATAACAGCGTACGATTATTGGAAGTTGTACAAGAGCTTCTAGCGATATCAGTTATTCATGTATTCACTGATAACAGCGTACTGTTATTGGAAGTTGTACAAGAGCTTCTAGCGATATCAGTTATTCATGTATTCACTGATAACAGCGTACGATTATTGGAAGTTGTACAAGAGCTTCTAGCGATATCAGTTATTCACATATTCACTGATAACAGCGTACTATTACTGGAAGTTGTACAAGAGCTTCTAGCGATATCAGTTATTCATGTATTCACTGATAACAGCGTACTATTACTGGGAGTTGTACAAGGGCTTCTAGTGATATCAGTCATTCACATATTCACTGATAATAGCGTACTATTATTGGAAGTTGTACAAGGGCTTCTAGCGATATCAGTTATTCACATATTCACTGATAATAGCGTACTATTATTGGAAGTTGTACAAGGGCTTCTAGAGATATCAGTTGTTCACATATTCACTGATAACAGTGTACTATTATTGGAAGTTGTACAAGGGCTTCTAGCGATATCAGTTATTCACATATTCACTGATAACAGCGTACTATTATTGGAAGTTGTACAAGAGCTTCTAGTGATATCAGTTATTCATGCATTCACTGATAACAGCGTACTATTATTGGAAGTTGTACAAGAGCTTCTAGCGATATCAGTTATTCATGCATTCACTGATAACAGCATACTGTTATTGGAAGTTGTACAAGAGCTTCTAGCGATATCAGTTATTCATGCATTCACTGATAACAGCGTACTATTATTGGAAGTTGTACAAGAGCTTCTAGAAATAACATTAATTCATGTATTCACTGATAACAGTGTACAATTATTGGAAGTTGTACAAGAGCTTCTAGCGATATCAGTTATTCATGTATTTACTGATAACAGCATACTATTATTGGAAGTTGTACAAGAGCTTCTAGCGATATCAGTTATTCATGCATTCACTGATAAGAGTGTACTATTATTGGAAGTTGTACAGCAGCTTCTAGAGATAACATTTATTCATGTATTCACTGATAACAGCATACTATTATTGGAAGTTGTACAAGAGCTTCTAGCGATACCAGTTATTCATGTACTCACTGATAACAGCGTACTATTATTGGAAGTTGTACAAGAGCTTCTAGAGATTACATTTATTCATGTATTCACTGATAACAGTGTACTATTATTGCACGTTGTACAAGGGCTTCTAGCAATATCAGTTATTCAGGTATTCACTGATAACAGCGTACTATTATTGGAAGTTGTACAAGAGCTTCTAGCGATACCAGTTATTCATGTATTCACTGATAACAGCGTACTATTATTGGAAGTTGTACAAGGGCTTCTAGAGATAACATTTATTCATGTATTCATTGATAACAGCGTACTATTATTGGAAGTTGTACAAGAGCTTCTAGCGATATCAGTTATTCATGCATTCACTGATAACAGCGTACTATTATTGGAAGTTGTACAAGAGCTTGTAGCAATATCACTTATTCATGCATTCACTGATAACAGCATACTATTACTGGAAGTTGTACAAGGACTTCTAGAGATGACACTTATTCATGTATTCACTGATAACAGCGTACTCTTATTGGAAGTTGTACAAGGACTTCTTCTAGCAATATCAATTATTTAGGTATTCACTGATAGCATACTATTACTGGAAGTTGTACAAGAGCTTCTAGCGATATCAGTTATTCATGCATTCACTGATAACAGCGTACTATTATTGGAAGTTGTACAACAGCTTCTAGAGATAACATTTATTTATGTATTCCCTGATAACAGCGTACTATTATTGGAAGTTGCACAAGAGCTTCTAGGGATACCAGTTATATCAGTAATATCAGTTATGCATGCATTCACCGATAACAGCGTACTATTATTGGAAGTTGTACAAGGACTTATAGAGATGACATTTATTCATGTATTCACTGATAACAGCATACTCTTATTGGAAGTTGTACAAGGGCTTCTTCTAGCAATATCAGTTATTTAGGTATTTACTGATAAAAGCGTACTATTATTGGAAGTTGCACAAGGGCTTCTAGCGATATCAGTTATTCATGTATTCCCTGATAACATACTATTATTGGAAATTGTACGAGGGTTTCTAGAAATATCATTCATAAATCTATTCACTGATAACAGCGTACCATGATTGGAACTTGTAGAAGATCTTCTAGTGATACCAGTTATTCATGTATTCACTGATAACAGCGTACTATTACTGGAAGTTCTACAAGGGCTTCTAGAGATAATATTTATTAATGTATTCACTGATAACAGCGTACTATTTTTGGAAGTTGTACAAGGGCTTCTAGACATAACATTTATTAATGTATTCACTAATAACAGCGTACTATTATTAGAAGTTGTACAAGGGCTTCTAGATATAACATTTATTCATGTGTTCACTGATAACAGCGTACTGTTATTGGAAGTTATACAAGGGCTTCTAGAGATAACATTAATTCATATATTCACTGATAACAGCGTACTGTTATTGGATGTTGTACAAGGGCTTCTAGTAATATCAGTTATTTAGGTCTTCACTGATAACAGCGTACTATTATTGGAAGTTGTACAAGGGCTTCTAGCAATATCAGTTATTTATGTATTTACTGATAACAGCGTACTATAATTGGAAGTTGTACAAGGGCTTCTAGAAATATCAGTCTTTTAGGTATTCACTGATAATAGCGTACTTTTATTGGAAGTTGTACAAGGCCTTCTAGCAATATCAGTTATTCATGTATTTACTGATAACAGCGTACTATTATTGGAAGTTGTACAAGGGCTTCAAGCAATATCAGTTATTTAGGTATTGACTGATAACAGCATACTGTTATTGGAAGTTGTACAAGGGGATCTAGCAATATCAGTTATTCAGGTATTCACTGATAATAACGTACTGTTACTGGAAGTTGTACAAGGGCTTCTAGTGATATCAGTTATCATGTATTTACTGATAACATTTAGCAATATCAGTTATTCATGCATTCACTGATAACAGCATACTATTATTGGAAGTTGTACAAGGGCTTCTAGAGATAACATTTATTCATGCATTCACTGATAACAGTGTAGTATTATTGGAAGTTGTACAAGGCCTTCTAGCGATATCAGTTATTCATGTATTCACTGATAACAGCGTACTATTACTGGGAGTTGTACAAGGGCTTCTAGTGATATCAGTTATCAGTTATTCATGTATTTACTGATAACAGCGTACTATTATTGGAAGTTGTACAAGGGCTTCTAGTGATATCAGTTATTCACATTTTCACTGATAACAGCATACTATTATTGGAAGTTGTAGAAGATCTTCTAGCAGTACCAGTTATTCATGTATTTACTGATAGCGTTCTATTATTGGAAGTTGTGGAAGATCTTCTAGCGATATCAGTTATTTAGGTATTCACTGATAACAGTGTACTATTATTGGAAGTTGTATAAGGGTTTCTAGCGATATCAGTTATTCATGCATTCACTGATAATGTACTATTATTGGAAGTTGTACAAGGCCTTCTAGCAATATCAGTTATTCATGTATTTACTGATAACAGCGTACTATTATTGGAAGTTGTACAAGGGCTTCTAGCAATATCAGTTATTTAGGTATTCACTGATAACAGCGTACTATTATTGGAAGTTGTACAAGGGCTTCTTCTAGCAATATCAGTTATTCATGTATTTACTGATAACAACATACTATTATTGGAAGTTGTACAAGGGCTTCTAGCAATATCAGTTATTTAGGTATTCACTGATAACAGCGTACTATTATTGGAAGCTGTACAAGGGCTTCTAGCGATATCAGTTATTCACATATTCACTGATAACAGTATACTATTATTGGAAGTTGCACTAGGGCTTCTAGCGATATCAGTTATTCATGTATTTACTGATAACAGCTTACTACTATTGGAAGTTGTAGAAGATCTCCTAGCAATACCAGTTATTCATATATTCACTGATAACAGCGTACTATTATTGGAAGTTGTACAAGGGCTTCTAGCAATATCAGTTATTCAGATATTCACTGATAACAGTATACTATTATTGGAAGTTGCACTAGGGCTTCTAGCGATATCAGTTATTCATGTACTTACTGATAACAGCATACTATTATTAAAAGTTGTAGAAGATCTTCTAGCGATACAAGTTATGCATGTATTCACTGATAACAGCATACTGTTATTGGAAGTTGTACAAGGGCTTCTACCGATATCAGTTATTCATGTATTTACTGATAACAGCATACTATTACTGGAATTTGTACAAGGGCTTATAGCAATATCAGTTATTCAGGTATTCACTGATAATAGCGTACTGTTATTGGAAGTTGTACAAGGGCTTCTAGCAATATCAATTATTCACATATTCACTGATAGCAGTGTACTTTTATTGGAAGTTGTAGAAAATCTTCTTGAGATACCAGTTGTTATGTATTTACTGATAACAGCATACTATTATTGGAAGTTGTACAAGGGTTTCTTCTAGCAATACCAGTTATTCATGTATTTACTGATAACAGCATATATTATTGGAAGTTGTAGAAAATCTTCTAGCGATATCAGTTTTTCAGGTATTCACAGATAACAGCATACTATTACTGGAAGTTGTACAAGGGCTTCTAGCGATATCAGTTATTCATGTATTTACTGATTACAGCGTACTATTATTCGAAGTTTTACAAGGGCTTCTAGCGATATCTGTTATTCATGTATTTACTGATAACAGAGTACTATTAGTTGAAGTTGTAGAAGGTCTTCTAGGCATATCAGTTATTCATGCATTCACTGATAACAGCATACTATAATTGGAAGTTGCAGAAGATCTTCTTGCGATATAAATTATTCACATATTCACTGATAACAGCGTACTATTACTGGAAGTTGTAGAAGAACTTCTAGCAATACCAGTTATTCATGTATTTACTGATAACTGTACTATTATTGGAAGTTGTAGAAGATTTTCTAGTGATGCCAGTTATTCATGTATTCACTCATAACAGCATACTGTTATTGGAAGTTGTAGAAGATCTTCTAGCGATACCATTTATTCATGTATTCACTGATAACAGCATACTATTATTGGAAGCTGCACAAGGGCTTCTAGCGATATCAGTTATTCATGTATTTACTGATAACAGCGTACTATTATTGGAAGTTGTACAAGAGCTTCTAGCAATATCAGTTATTCACATATTCACTGATAACAGCGTACTATTATTGGAAGTTGTAGAAGATCTTCTAGCGATACCAGTTATTCATGTATTTACTGATAACAGTGTAGTATTATTGGAAGTTGTACAAGGTCTTCTAGCGATATCAGTTATTCATGTATTTACTGATAACAGTGTACTATTTTTGGAAGTTGTGGAAGATCTTCTAGCGATACCAGTTATTCCTATATTCACTGATAACAAAGTACTATTATTGGAAGTTGTAGAAGATCTTCTAGTGATACCAGTTATTCCTATATTCAATGATAAAAGCGTACTATTATTGGAAGTTGTACAAGGGCTTCTAGCGATATCAGTTATTCATGTATTTACTGATAACTGTACTGTTATTGGAAGTTGTAGAAGATCTTCTAGCGATACCATTTATTCATGTATTCACTGATATCAGCGTACTATTATTGGAAGTTGTAGATGATCTTCTAGCGATACCAGTTATTCCTATATTCACTGATAACAGCGTACTATTATTGGAAGTTGTAGAAGATCTTCTAGTGATACCAGTTATTCCTATATTCACTGATAACAGCGTACTATTATTGGAAGTTGTACAAGGGCTTCTTCTAGCAATATGCTGTCAAATGCTGAAGTTAAATCTATATAAATCACATCACAGCACAATTTTCCATTCATAGCTGTTATTATATTGCTATAGAACATCATGTTACAGGTGGTAATAGATCTATTTTCAACATATGCATGCTGATATATGGTTTCAAGCCCCAACCTACCGAGTTCTAACAGTAACTTATCCAGTATTACCTTCTGCATTATTTTTCCACAACATGAAAGTAGACTTAAGGGTCTGTATGACTCTAGGTTTGTCCTACTCCCCTTTCCCTTAAAGACAGATTTAATAAGCACGTCTCCAATCTTGAGGAATCTCCCCATATTTATATTACCTAGTGAATAATAGATGTAATGGCAGTGTAAGTTCTTGCTTAAGTGTTCTCAGGTCATTGTTACTAATTCTGTCTCCTCCCTGTGCTTTGTTTGGATCCAGTTTGCACAGTTCTTGTTCAATATAATCCAATTTGATTCCAGTATCTGGGGTTACCTGGATGTCACTAGGACAACTTACCACCACTTTTGTGGAGCCAAACTGTTTTGCATAAGATTTTGTAAATATATCTATAATCTGTTTTGTCTGAGAATAAATTTTAGAATATGCACAGTTTATCAATTTGTGTGTCTTTACTCCTTCCACATCTTATGTATCCATAAAAGGGTTCCTATTCTGTCAATATCTTTATATAATTTTTCTTGATCTTGTCTCACACGATGCTGAATCTGTCATAACTGGTATTCAAAAGACAGGATGAATCATTAATGTTGGAACTGGAAGCAAGAAAAAATCATGTCAGAACTGAAGACGACGACTCACTGGAAGTTCAATGGGAACAGGATGAGGGAGTGGAATCATGTTGCTTAACATCCTGGTCAAGCAACAGAGGAACTTAGTTCATACCTCTCAATCTTTTAGCCCAAGAAATCTGGACAAAACCTGATATAATGGGGATACATTTTCATCAAATGGAAAATAAAAATAAAATAAATAAATAATACAAAGGCCAAAAAATCGGGAAATATTTTAAATATTGCTCTTATAAACTTATAAAATTGCTAGAATAAGCAGGGTATGTATTAAAATACATGTTCTAAAGGATATGAAGTCTGAAACCCGAGCATAAGACATTATTTACTAATTTTATTCCTCAGATCATCCCAGTGATTTGCCAGAAAATCAAACATTTTATGAGGAACACACCAAAATTCTGATAATCTGTACATTCTGTGAAAATCTCGACAGTTGAAATGCATGACTTAGCTGCATTCAGTTCCAGATACAGGCTGGATGAAAGATGTTGAACCTGGTTGGATGGAAAACAGCTCACAGATAGTTCTGAATCTGGTTTTGAAGGCAGGATATCATGGGATATCATTTGTGGGTGGTACTAGACCTCTGATTTGTTATCTGGTTCTGCTGGCAATAGAGTCTGCTACTTAATGTGGTCTGTTATTAGTGGTATTTTGACTATACTCATCATAAGGGAGGGTAGTTTTGATATGCAGCACCAGGGTCCAGGTAGGGAGTCCTTCACAACTGATGGAAGTAGCAGTTGTGAGAAAACACATGTATAGTCCCTTCCATCTTGGTCTAAGTGAATTCTACAAGGAGTGTATTCTGAGGTATTCGTGGTCTCCTGGATGCGTGTTATACTGTCATGAGGGACATGAGCATTGTTGGACTGCACGCAAAACAATATTTTGGAATCTCTGCAATAAGAAAGCAGACTTTAATCAATATCTTGTAACACTCTTAGGAAAATGGGTGGCAGGCATTCTTCTGAGTCTACCTATAAGACTTTCATGAGGGGACAATTACCTAGAAGCACTGACTGCACTTCTAATAATAATAAACAAAACTAGAGACACTGCATCTGGGCATTTATGACCAGTTCCTCATATGCTAATATGTATGCTAATCTTGTGTTAAGTAGGTAGGAAGAAAAATTTATTTTTAATGTTAATGACAATATATTTAAGAATGAGTATTTATTATTTTTATGCGGTTTGTAGATACGTTTTTTTTATGGCAAGGTGATGTTGATAGTCTGAATCCGTTTGTTGCTTTCTTAAATTGCAATACTGACCTTTTAACTTTTGATGTTCAACATTCATATGATAATGTTAGTTTTCTTGATAGAGTTGTCGCCTCTAATGATATTGGTTTTGATATTAGAATTCATAGAAAAAATGTGCAGGCTGTTAGATATGTTCAGTCACTGAGCATGCATCCTAGACATATACATAAAGGTGTGGTTAAAAGCCAGTTTTTGAGAGCCAGTAGGCTGAGTACAAAGGAGGATAATTTTGAATCTGAAATTAATTACATGGCAGGTGACTTCTTAAGTAGGGGTTATGACCAAAAACTTATTGAAAACACTAAAGAGCTAGTGAAGAATGAAAGAAGTGATTTAGCTAAGCCATATTTATATACTCAGAATTCTGAGACTCAGTCTAATAATACTAATAATTATAATATTGGGTATAAATTGAGGTGCAATAGAAATATGAATATAGTTAAACAAATCCTTGTAAAGAATTGGTGTATACTAGGCACTAGTCCTGAGATTAATACTATATCAGGTGCCAGACCTACGTTTATATTTAAGCAGAAAAAGAACTTAAAGCAATATTTGGCTATAAAAATGTACATAATAGTAAAAACACTAATATAGTTAATAAGAAGGTTGGGACTGTTCCTGTTATAATTGTATTTACTGTAAAGACAATTCTGAGTAGTATTTTAAATACCCCATAAGCCATAGATTGTTTACATTTAGAGCATCAGGTACATGCCATACTGAAAATGTAGTTTATTTTGCGAATTGCACTCAGTACAATTGTTTCTATACAATAATTTGAAATTAAAAGAAAGGATATGTGCACACCTCTCTGATATTCAGAGAGTTATTGAAACTAAGGCTTTATGCTATGCATGTTTTAACTTATGGTCAGCAGCATAAATTTAAGTTAGGAATATTACAAAATATATTTCAAGATGTTTGTAGTTGTGATATATTAACTAGTACTGAACTGATGGAATACAGATGGATTCCTTATTTCAGGGCTACTACCAAGGCTTAATTATAGTAATAGTATTAAACCAATGCGTAAAATGAAGGGTGATTTTTTAAAATTTTATATAATGTTTTTCTAAACATAGAATAATTTTACTATATACTATATATACTGATATTTTTAGAAGATTTTGTTAATATCTTGGGGCTGTGGTATTTGTTTATTTATTAATGAATTAACTTAAACATTTTTGTCACATGATTTTTATATCATATGACCTTGTACTACTTTAATTGTCTGGCTCTTATTTAAATAAGAGAGTTGCACTGTCTGCATTATGCATTGAAAAAGAGTTCCGTTCTCGAAAGCTTTGTTTATTTATTTTGTGTACATTGTGCCTTCATTAAAGTTTTGGATGTTGGACTTCTGTTTTTTTTTCATTTACTTTTTGTCTTGACGTTCTTTAGCCACTAACACACATCTGAGTTACCACCAACTCAAGTAAAACGATCTAGTTTTAACATCTCATCTGATGTGCTGTGCAGCACATTCAGGAGAACAACACCCCACAATGCAGTCATCAGCATGGAAAATTAATCTATTCACCTGGAGTGAGAAAAGAACTTGCAGTCTTCTGGTTTTCCAGGACCAAAGGTGAAGAGACTACCTGCTGAGTCACTGATACTGCATATATTGTGCACTGACACTGGAATACATTCTAAAGCACTTAAGTAATTGTCATTCTCCGTGTGGTCCTAATCAAGCTACACCTTTATTACAGTAGCTAGTTCTTGTCAGTCACCAAAGGAGATGAACATCCAGGTAATGGGAAGATTTTAGAAGAAGGACACACCATGGATATGTGGGATAAGGGAAAAATATCACCTGACAGGACCTGGGCTGTTTCTCACTTGATAATAAAAGAGAGAGTAAGGACTTAATATTGGGGCAAAAGATGAAGTTGGGGAAACGGGATTGTTGTGACCAGGAAGTTCAAAAGGAGGACTAAAAGTTGTAGATTATAGGGAGAAATTACTCCACTGATGGGTGAAAGTACTTACTTAAGGTGATATTTGCATACCTATGGCATAAACTAAAAGAAAGGATCATGCAGAGCACCTCCATGACGTCATCCAAGAAAGCATGGGGCAACAGAAAAAGTGTGTGTGTGTGGGGAGGGGAGATGAGCTTAGAGGGGGAAACACAAGATTGTCTGCTCTTAAATTGTATACAAAACAGGCTGATTTTTTTATTTTCTCTTATAACATCAAACAGGCATAACTGTATTGTAAGAAATAATGTGATGTTACATTAATGATAGTTAATCAATAAATACAATGATACATTATGAATAGAAGGTGTAGAATAACAAAAGTTACAAGAACTGATGAATTCTTATAAAAAGCAGACACATGAAACAAATGTTGCTCGGTCTCTTCCTCTGTTATCACCCTGTCTCTCTCTGCCATTTGTAAAAGTGTTGATAATTATTAGGTTTTACAGCAGGAACCTGTAGTGTTTTTACAGATAATCTTAGCATATACTTTATTTTATACACTTAGAGATCTTATATAACTCTTATTTGACAGATTTCTGTGGACAGAATGAATCATTTTCTATTTTTCAGGTCAGATTTTTATGTCTTATGCTAGTATAATTCTTGTAAAAATGAAATGCTCTCCCACTCAAAATGCAATTAGAAGTTGCTTTATAAATATAAATGCAAACAAAACCATCACTTCCACATCACTGTGTGTTACAGTCTTCATAAAGTTACTTTATTTTATACTTAAAATAGTGTTGTACACCAACAGTGAGTGTGAAATCTCTTGCTTGTACAACTATTATGCCTGCAGCATAAGATCAAATAATTCCTGCTTTTGGAGAACACAGACATTTCAGTGCTCACAGTTAGTCCTTAATCCCTTTACACCCAGTTATACACCCTTCTTAGGCACTCACACAACTCTTTGTTCTAGTCCATAACCTGCACTAAGCCAGTTAATAAAGCGTAGGAGCTGTGATTTGCTGTTTCTTGCAGCTGTAAGTATCTCCATCATGTAATTATGTTTGCAGTATTCCTATTTAGCATTTGCATTGCTCCCCTGATGCAGTTCCGTCTTATCACTGTGTCTGTTGACATACTTGCATGCCTAGTACCATGTGGTCCGTTACTGTTGTAAGCTGCTGTAAATCATTCTTTCAACTGTATATATTACACATGCTTGTGGTCTTGGTACTGTTTTATCTGTTAATTTTTTGTAACGTGGGCTGCACGTGTATTTGGTCTTTTATGGTCACTGCTCTACCCCGCTCAATAAATGCAATAAAAAACTACCCTGCTCAACAAAATGCAATAAAAAGAAATAAAAACTCAGAATGGGATACGAAGAAGCTGATGGAGAAACATAATATTTTATTGGGGATTGTTAAGCACTTTCATCCAAACGGTAGACTTCTTCAGACTGATACAGTGAAAATATAAGTACCCATTCTACTGGCTTCTTCAGACTTATACAGAGAAAATATAAGTACACATTATACAGGTCTTAAAACAAAAACTAAGCCATTCTCACTAATGGGGTACAAAGTTCAGACGATGGCCAGTGGCTTGAAGATGATTTAGCTGCACCAGTAGGGGAACTGGTCTAGTGGGCCAATGTGGAGCTCATAAATGGAGTGATGAAAAGAAATGAACAAATCAGTAGTGTGGTCGAGGAAAGCCTATAGGCTAATGAGGCAGTCACATGACAAGGCAAACTGTTTTCAACCTGATAAAGTAAATGATAAATATAATTCAAGGCTTTCAAGCCAAGGGTGATCACAGCTAAAAAGGCCGAAGGGTTTCCAGATAAAGTGTCCTGCCCCAGAGACGTCCCAAACTCTAGAACAAACTACCCACCAAGGGTGATCACAGCTAAAAAGGCCGAAGGGTTTCCAGATAAAGTGTCCTGCCCCAGAGACGTCCCAAACTCTAGAACAAACTACCCACCAAGGGTGAACACAAAAAGGGTTTCAGATAAAGTGTCCTGCCCCCAGAGACCCCCCACTCTCTGGAACAAACTACCACCACCCCCACCGTGTGATCACAGCTAAAAAGGCCGAAGGGTTTCCAGATAAAGTGTCCTGCCCCGGAGACGTCCCAAACTCTAGAACAAGCTACCCATCTATAGCAAACAAAGCTCCTCATTAGCACTCTTCAAGAAAAATCTTGATGATTGGATGGGAAATAGGAAATTCACCCTGGGGATCACCTGTGTGGCTCATCTCGACTGGGCGAAAGCCGGGGCACTTTTTTGGCTAGGCTTACATAGACTCTAGGGCCAATAGCCTAGTAACTACCTATGAACCTATGAAAAGCCCTAATACTCTGAAATTCAGGGGACAACAGTCGTTTAAATGAATTTGGTTCCTGGTGAAGCCAGCACTGAATACATCTAGGAGTAAACCAACCACCATGACGCAAAGGCCCAACATGAAGCAGTGTATAGAAAGAGTGGGATGTAAGTCCAGCAACTCAATTCAGACTGTTACATCCTTCAAAAACATGCTAAATTACT
>NC_056743.1:346093186-346153186 GCF_019279795.1 Protopterus annectens
AATACCAAAATGCCAAACCTTCTGAATCGTGCCTGTGGTGGTTATTGCCCTGTTCGAGCTGTGGATCTGTGTTATTGGCCATTTACCTTTGGAATTTTTGGTGGACTGTTTTTTACTTGGTCGTGGCTATGGCTGAAACCTTCTAATATAGCAAAACCAGCCCAAGGGAATCTAAATGTGTTACTGTTCAGTGCTAGCCATCTAAAGAGGAAAATTAAATTCTTCTACTTTCTCCTCACCCTGGAGAATATTGACATCTGTGCAGTTACCAAGACATGGTTTATAGCCACGGACAGCACCCCAGCAGTGCAAGATTACAATGCTTTCTGCACATTTTGGCTAGCTAGTGCACCAGTAGGGAATAAATGTGGAGGTGCCTCAATCTACTTCAACATGAAGGTCACCTCAGTGCTGGACAAACAGGATGACAAGCTTAGGCTTCTACATGTCCCAATTACAATATGCAAAGTCCCGGACCATATCCTAGCTATAGATCCCCCTCTATGACCCATGATATCTAAAACACATACATAAACTTACTAGAGGCACTCACCATTCAACCCAATACCATATTTATAGGCAACTGTAACTACTCATAAACTGGGTATCATACACAATCCAAAACCTACAGGCCAAAGATTGATGGACTTTGTAAACACTAACACACTGGACCAAATAGTCCAGCATAAGGGATCAAACATACTGGACCTGGTCCTGATTAACATGGGAGAATGCTGCACTTCCCAGAGAAATGTTTTCTCTGGTAATGCTGGACCATAAATTTCTCGCATTTGAAATAAAAGTAAAACCTTTAACCCCAGCTATCTTCATAGCATTCTAAGGCAAACTTCCTATTATGAAACATGACAAAATGTCACCCCCAAACCTTGAGAACACAGTTGCCTATGCAGATACTCTATATAATAATGTTAATAAATGCATAGAGACAGCTGTGCCCACCAGAAATAAGCACAGAACAAAATAAAAAACAAGCCAACCTGGTGGAATCCAAACATTAATAAGGCCAAACGAGATAAGGAAGGAAGTCATAGAACAAGTCAGGAGATGCCATTCTCAGTAGGAGAAAAACTCTGCCATCAAACTTAACAACTCAGTGGGCAAATTACATCTACCAAAGACAATTTTAAGGGAAAAAATGGCCTTTTAGGCTAAGGACAACCACAAAGTTTTCTTTAGCTATGTTCATAACCTCAAAGGCTGCACACAACTGCTGGTTGTGTGAGGAGCCACATACACAGAGCTAGAAGATATAACAAATTTACTGTTGAACAAATTCAGTTTACCCCCCCTGCACCCCTCAAGAAATGCCATTCAACATAACCCCCAACCATCACACAGGAACAGGTCCTAAATGGCCTCTCCAAGGCCAAGAACACTTCTTTGATGGGCCCCAATAATATCCCAGGATGCCTCCTAAATATCATGAGATATGACCTGTCAGGACCACTTGAGTCACCATATCCTTCAGCCTGGCTTTGTGACATGGAAATGGAGAACTGCAAAAGTCATCCTTGTGCATAAGGGTGGGCCTTTTATAGACCCAGGAAACTACAGATCCATTAGTCTGTCTAGTCATATGCAAAGCCATGGAAAGAATTATCATGGAAATGATTTGTAATGACATTTGAAACTTCCAGACACTGGATCTAACCCAGTTTAGTTTTGTCAAGGGAAGTTCATGCCTACTCTGTTTAATAGACTTCTTCATGAAGGTCATCACAGCAGTGGACAAGGGCAAGATAGAGCATACTGCCTGCTTTCCCCTGGCAAAGGCATTTGATACAATACCACACTCGGGCAATGTAAGCAAACTCACAAAATTAAGCATAACCCCTGTGTTACATGCTGGATAGTACCCATAAAGTTAGGATAGGGGAATCCACCTCCACAAAGAGGCCAGTCATTAGTGCAGCCCCTCATGGTCAGAGCTGGGTTCTCTCCTATCTACTTATTTGAAGTCAAAGCCAATGTGAAAGGTCTCTGTCTGGCCAAGTTTGCAGATGTTTGCAAACTGGCAGCAGTCACAGAACTCCCCCCAAGACTCTAATATCCTCCAGGAAGGGGTAATACAATTAAATAACTGGTGTCATAGACACAGTTTAAAATTCAATGCCAAGAAATTCATAATAATATTATCTTAAAAGTTGGCTACCACAGGAAACTACCTCATTGATAACACACCCTTAAGAGTAGACCCAGTAGTCTGAATTTTGGAGACATATGTAGACAGTAACTTGGCTTTCGACCAATATTTGTGTAAGGTAGTAAGGAAATCATTCTATGCTACTCAACTTATAAGCAAGGTTATGGCATCAGATCCTAGGACATCTTCCTTCCACTGTACCCAGTCATCATCAGATCCATCACTGTGTACTGGGCCCCCTTCAGTGGGTCGTTGAGCATACACATTCAACAAGTGAAACGTCCACTGAGGTTCCTCACCTCAAAGCACTATCCCCATACTCTGACTCCTATAGACTGTTGAGGGATGATCTACGTATAGCATACAAGGCATCCCAGATTCACTCTCTGATGGACCTTTTCCATATCTGCAAAACAAATAGCATTGCAGCTACCCAGTGCAGGGACTTAATTAAAACATAAATAAAACACTTTGGAAGGACAGGTATGTGTCTTACAGAACACCCCTTCTCTAGAACAGGCTTCCAGTCAATGTGAAGCAGAGTTCCTCCATGAACCTGTTCAACGTTAACCTGAACCAGTGGATGGGAAATCAGAATTCATCTGGGATCTATCACCTATGTCTTTAATAGATAGAAGCAACCTTTAAATGTTTGACCATGCATGTCTTAGCTTAGACATACTCGTAAAATGGCGTTTAGGGCATCAAACTTATTGAAAACATTTAGGATGCATAACTAGTCTTAAAGATGCCATTGTAGTCAGTTTAATATCAAAATTTACTATCAGAAAGATGGCGCAGTGGTGCAGCGGTAGCTTTGTCGCCTCACAGCAGGAGGTTCTCTGGTTCGATTCTCGGTTGGGGTGCCTTCTGTGTGGAGTCTGCATGTCCTCCCTGCGTTTGTGTGGATTTTCTCCCACATTACAAAGACATGCACCTGGAGCCTTTCTCCCCGGGCCTCCGCTGAAAATTGGCTTTGTTCCAAGTCGGACTTTCCCGGTTAACAAATGATAAATAAATAAAAATAAAAATAAATAAATAAATAAAAGTCCAGCCACTCACGTGTGTGCATGTTCACTTAAATGACCAAAAATGTTGGAAAATCCAGTTGGCAAATGGTCACAGAACCAAAAGTGGGAATTATGCAAAGTCGACAACTCAGAAATGTCAACTTTAAGAAAACTACCTAAACGTCTGGTTATGTGCTATGAATGTTTTGCAGTGTGGCAAGCCCCTTCCATCCCCCATGTGGGGGGATGCACCCCCACACCCCCTGCTACTTACATATACAAACTCTGATTTCTCACTACAGTGAAGGAAATGGTTAATTTCCTGATCCCCACTATAGTATGACCTCCATTCAAAATAATGAATCCACAAGAGCAAATGCACACTAACATTCGCTGTTGTGGATTCAAATATTTAAAAATCAATGTTAAGACACCTTGGAAGAGTGCCTTTCTACCTTCCAAGGTTGCGTAACTGGTTTAGGACATTTTGATGGTAAACTGTTATGGTCAGTAGCCTATTATCTACCCATGATCCAATACAACCTACGATAACGACCCAAACTATTAAATCACATTCTAGTAAATAATAAATGGAAATACAACAAAACCATGCATGCGCATCTCAACACCAGATGTAGCAAATTTTAAATGTTTACAAAATATTATTTTTTGTGCACTGATCTGTAAATCTGAATAGACAAGTATGAATCCTCTCTGTCCCACCTTTATATAGTGTGCCCCTTTATAAGTCCATTAAAAGAAGCATTCACCTATAGACTGTAAATATGCATAAATAAGATGCCTACCAAATACAGAAAAGCTCACTATATGAAGGGATCACTTTAAGTAAAACAATGAAGGCTGAAATGACTTTCATGAAAAATATTTCTGTGGGTGTAGCAGTGACTATGCAACTCTTTACTTCAAAGGGATTGGCAGACAGTGAAATGGCCACAGACGTTTAGTGATTATAAAAATGTAATTTCAAAGAGTTATGTTACTTGCAATAACAATGAAGAGTCACACTCACCTGGTTTTAAGCACATCCACATTCTGAAGAGAGAGAGTTAATAATGAGTCTATATACTTTTGAAAAAGAGATCATATTTCATTTCTATAACCATAAAACACTGCTGTCACATAAATGAACCATAGAAATGGATGGTGAGGACAGTTTTTTATTAGCAGTAAATGGGACATATATGTTCCAATCAGCCATCTCATCAATATTGTCCTGCGGTGTGATAAAGCAAGAACAACTGAACATCTGCACAGTTGAGGTACAGATATGAAGAGAACACAGAAAAATAAAAAGATTTGCCCTGCCATTTTACTTTGGGCAGTTAAACCACGATTATGAACTACACAATAGACATTTTACTTTTAAATAGCTACTTCTGTGGATTAGGCACACTATACACACCAGTGCCAAGCTTTTAAATGCTAATAAAAACTATGTTGTTACCCAGATATTTTACTTAATGTGCATTAAAGATATTGTCAACTGACAACATGTGAATTAATGCAAGTATAAAATATAATTAATATATTTTGTAGTAAGATGGAAGATGTGTGTAGCAAAGTCTTAAAAGGCTTGTGTAGATCAGTGCTGTATCCTGGTTAAAATTTCAAATAAACAGCATAAGTGAAAAAAAGATTGCAACAGAATTGTTTTAGTAAGTAACACAATGCAATGATAATTGTATCTATTTTAACACAGCTTGGGTTTTCTGACAAGAACCAAAAACAGATTTCTGCAAATGCAGTTTTCTGGTGTGTAAAGTGTTTGTAAATCAGTCAAACACAAGATCACAATCCAGCATTAAAAATACACACTGCAGCACTCAATTACAGTGCAATTGGTTTTATTTTTGGTCCATGGTCTTGTAGATGCACCAGATTTAGCACAAAGCCTTCATTAGTGTCAAACTGTTCATTCCAAAAAGACTGCCTTATACACCCTCCAAACGATATTATTATCAGACTTTGACCAGTACAAACAAAATAAAGTACAAAATGTATAAATAAATATGAAAATAAATATATTAATGCATAGACCTAATGTGTATAAATACATAAGAATAAATATAGCTATAAAAGTTTATGAATCTTAAAAAAATAATTTTAAAATGTTTATTTAAACCAGGTCCATTGTTTTGCTTTTTTGTCCAATATATGTTGCAACCTAACTTATTTGGATTGTTAACAGATATTTTATCTTTCCCTGTACACCTAACAGAAGTGCTAGGATACTTAGACACGTTTAAAAAGTGAACTTTTTTATTTATTACATCTAATGTTACTAAGATGTTCAGACAGTGTTATTTTAAAGCTTCTAGAAATGTTACCTATATAGTGTAGTGTACATGTGCATATAACTAAATAAATCATCCATTCACACTGGCATGTAATTAAGCTATGCTATGGATATCACAAAATGTGGATGCATTTGCTCAATGGTTAAGGTCTTCATCTCATAGACACAAAGTACAAGGTTTGATTCTGACCCTGGGATACTGCCTAGGCTTAAAATGGCCCTTCAGGGCAGCTAGCCTAGTACTCATCTGTGAGCCTAGGAACCTGCAGAGTAAGAAGAAAACATCTTTATTTTATTTACCACATTACAAGATGCACAATGTCACCATGGTGAACATGCCTTAAGGGTTCTCCGTGTAGTTTCAACTAGCTGTGAGCTGTCACTTAATGAGTAGCCTGTTTGTCTGATTAGGATATCTGTGTGTCTGTCTCAATGAATGGCCCTAAACATGTGTGTGCATCTCTTATGTCTATGCATATCTCTCAACTTCTTCACATAAGACTCTGGACAAAGACAAAAATAGGGACATATTTTAAATATTGTTCTTGTAAACTTAGAACATTCCTAGAATAAAAGGTTTTCTGCTACCATATATTTTCTGAAGCATATGAAGTCTGAAATTCAAATCTCTGTCACTATTTAATGAACTCAGTCCTCACTGATTTTCCATAAAACCACATATTTTATGAGTAACATACCAAAATCATGAGGCAAAAATCTGAAGATTCTGCAAAAATCTGGACAGTTGATAGGTATGTATGCACTGGCATAGCTAAGCATCAAATCTCCATCCTGGGTACATTATGCAGTAATTGGAAGCCCAATGTTCAGACAGGAAGTTTATTAGGTGGGCATATCAGACCTGACATACACCAAGATTTTATTTTTATTTATTTATTTATTTGTTTAGCATTTGTTTTACCGGGATAATCTGACTGGACAGCTAGTGTCCATTGTCAGCAGAGTCCTGGGGAGAAAAGCTCCTAGAAGTTAGTGTGAATACATGGTTATTAAAGAATAACAGTTAGTACAATGCTGACATTTTTAGAAGGCAAGACAGTGAAATGCAATAAAAGTAGCAGGATGACAAGTGGTAGAAGCAAACATATAAAAAGCAAAAACAGATAAATGCAGCACAAGCTCATAGTACAGATATGTGATCCCAGATCTTATAGTACAAGAGTACAATATCCGTAGATA
Organism: Protopterus annectens; assembly: GCF_019279795.1. Taxonomy (NCBI): domain Eukaryota; kingdom Metazoa; phylum Chordata; order Ceratodontiformes; family Protopteridae; genus Protopterus; species Protopterus annectens. Next base: position 346,099,878 of record NC_056743.1, read on the forward strand.
AGTTTGTCAGAGTAAGCACGTATTTACAATAATTACAAAATATATAATGCACATAGGTGGAACAAAATGAATTTCAGTGTTAGGGCATTGGCAGTGATCTGTCTGTAAAAGCATTCACTTCATGCTTACAGTTAACAACATTGACTCACAGTGCTTAGTTCTCCAGTTCAGTTCCCAGCAGGGAAACTTCAGTCAGGAGTTTTTTGTACAGTTAACAACATTGACTCACAGTGCTTAGTTCTCCAGTTCAGTTCCCAGCAGGGAAACTTCAGTCAGGAGTTTTTTGTACAGTTAACAACATTGACTCACGGTGCTTAGTTCTCCAGTTCAGTTCCCAGCAGGGAAACTTCAGTCAGGAGTTTTTTGTACAGTTAACAACATTGACTCACAGTGCTTAGTTCTCCAGTTCAGTTCCCAGCAGGGAAACTTCAGTCAGGAGTTTTTTGTACAGTTAACAATATTGACTCACAGTGCTTAGTTCTCCAGTTCAGTTCCCAGCAGGGAAACTTCAGTCAGGAGTTTTATGTACTTGGATATATTTTTTTAGCAGGGCTTTCAGTATCCTCCCCATGCTGAGGATAAGCAGATAGTTAAAGTAGTTCCACTGGAATCATGGGAAATGCAGGGCTATCAAGCTAGATGCCATGTGTGCTTTGCCAATCCCAACCCTCAGGCTCTTAAAACATTTTCAAGGAGGGCAAGTCCTGAAATGTATTTCAAGGTACCCGTCCAACTGAATAAGCTATGTTTGCCACATCAAAGAAACATAATGATAATATAAAAGATAATGGGATCCCTGAGGGTCTGCAAAGCAAGGCAGACGTCTCCCCTCGAGAGTCTATATGACAATGAGAACAGCTCCAGCCATTCTAAATAGTTACATTGTTGAGGGTAGAGATTATTTCTGTCAGGAACCTCAGTGGTATTTCAAATGATCTGATATGTCTAGTGATATACATGCCAAAAGTGTATTATATCCTATAATGGGTCTAATTGGGGCAGAGTATAGGGGAACAATAACTTCCTTGTTTTTTAGAAGTGCTGCCCTTGGTGATGAACTGGGATATCTAGAAAGATTTCCTGACTATCGTTGCTACATGGGGGTCAAAGGAGAGGGTGCCATCTACCTAGGTGTCCATGTGTCTGATGGCAAACTCATTGGAGAGTGGAGTTTCATTGACATGATAGTTGTACATTTCATAACAGACTGAGTCATTTCTCAGTGCGCCATGTGTTAATAAGTGAAAATTCCACTTGAAGGGAGTTTATTTCATTCGTTGATTTGACAGCTGTCACTGGCGAACTCAGTCAGCCAAAGAACAAAGATTCTTGTTGTCAGTGTTGAAATCAGAGAAATAAATGCCTTTAAAGAGGGATCCCAGTACGGACCCCTGGGTAACTCCATAGTCACCTGTTTCCTTAACTGAGGAGGTGTTATCAATCCTAACACCATGCATTCTGTCCTACCTCCATTTGGCATCCATCCTATCACACAAGGGTGTAGGTTCAAGGCAATTCATTTATTTATACTCCCAGTATGTTGCATGCCTTTGCTAGATCTAAATGAGAACAGTGTGACCACTGGCCATATTATGTGTGATTTTTTTTTTCAAAATCGTCCACAAAACTCTGCAGGCATGGCCTGCTTTTAACAAATCCATATTGTTGCAGTTTGAGCAAAACCTAATTAAAGTCTTAAAGCCCTGGTTTATGAGGTCAGTGATGATGAATGTCATAGCTTTGTAGACAAGCCTAGTAAGACTATTGGAGTCTGTAGTTGTTTGGGTGAATGGCTGGGCAACCTGATGAAGGGGCTTCACAGCCGCAGTCCACCACTGATTCGGAGCATATTCTATGTCAAAGCTTAGGATGAAAAACTGAAGGAAATCATCTGAAGGACTTGCTTGGCACTGTTTATAAGGCAAGTGGTATGTTTTTAAGACCCAGTAAAGAAGTATTTTTGGTCTTGGGGAACAATTGAAGGATATAGTCCTTGGAGAGAGTGGGGGTGACACTGGATATTTTAGATGAAAATGATAGTTTCATGGGATAAATTTGCAGCAAACTTGTTAGATAAAATGTTGATGATGTCATTAGGATTTGAACAGTAGTTATTTAAGCTAAGTAATTCAGTGGTGAAATATTCCATAGTTTTCTAATGCAAGTGAAGGAGGACTTCTGATTATCTTTAGCCTCAGAAGCCAGTCTATGTTACTGATTCCCAAAACCATGTGTGTGTGTGCCCACGTGTGTGTGTGTGCCCACGTGTGTGTTTGTGCCCACGTGTGTGTGCGTGTGTGCATGTGCGTGTGCATGTGTGTGCGTGTGTGTGTGTGAGTGTGTGTGTGTGTGTGTGTGTGTGTGTGTGTGTGTGTGTGTGTACATCATGCAATGGAATTGCATCCTATCCAGCTAAACTTCCTGTCTTTGTTTGAAAAGGTGTAGTTTCCTCTGACTGCCAAATGGATAAAGTGGGTTTGGAAATGAATGAATGCATGGATAGGTAAAAATCATAGCCCTGCTTTTGGAATCACAACCATAGTAGATGGTTTCAGTACAGTAATATGCATGGTATGCATGCAATGCTTTGAACACTGGTAATAAAATGGGCTTCAGTGCAATACAAGCAAGAAGTATCGTTGCACATATTTTCAGAAATTTACCATAAAAATTATGTGAATAATCCTAACCCAACAGATGTTGAGACAGTCTACATAATCTATGCATATCTGAAAGTAACTAAGAAGTCACATTTACAGCTATGAGGCTGTGTGTAAGAAAATGACAATCTCCAATGTTGTCTATTCTGTATTTCATTTTTAACATCACACATGGTACAATCATTGAAAACTACATTTATTTGCATAATCTGTGTGCCCTTTGAAAAGGCATTTTAATCCATGTAGATCGAAATAATTATATGAAGGAAAATTAGAAAATAGATTAGGCTAGAAAAAACAGCTTCAAATAGATACAGGATGAGCTTTCAAACAGCAAACCAGCAGAGACAGAACCTGAGAGACTATACTCAGTATTCAGAAGCATGTCAAACCCCGCATGAACCTATTTGTGGCATGGACTACTCAGTGATTTATTGACAAAATGAAATGCAGATCACTCTAGCATTACAGCGCTATGAAAACTGCAACAAGCTGCTGGTTATTGACATATGCAAATGCAGCAGTGTGAGGGAATGGCTTATGTAAATTAGCCTTGTGATCTGTTTCAGATCTGTACATTGTGATAAAGACAGCATGCCACAGTGCTTCAGTCACATGCTTCATACAGAGCAGTGAAAACTGAATGTGGCAGATTTACAGCCGAGGCCCGTTCAACTCTCTCTACTTCTCTGCTCAAGAATTCTGGACAAAGCCAAACATGTGGGGGGACATATGCCCAAAATCAGGGAAAATGAATACATATCACTCTAATTCACATAAGATGTTAATAAAACAACAGGTTTTGCATCAACATACATTTTCTGAAAAATGAAGAGGTCTGCTTCTCGTGCTGCCAGGATGATCATAATTCTCAATCTTTTACAAGAAAATTAAAACTCTCACGAGGGATGAGGCAAAATCAGAGACATTTTACAAAATTCTAGATAATTGACAGGCATGCACCTATTCCTATGACAGCAGTGGGTGTGTTATCAAATTACATAAGTGCCTTATCTTAACAGACACGTCTATGAGACAGAGTCAAATGCCATAATAAAATCCAAGTTAACAATATCTACTGTAATCTGCTTGAAGTTACTAGGCTAATGGCCCTGAGGCCCTTATAAGCCCAGCAAAGAGTTTAGCCCATGCATAGGCAAATCAGCGCCTGATGCCCCTGCCCAGCAGGGACACGGGTGGAATCCCAGGGATCTATTTTCTATTTCCCATCCAGTTATCCAGCTTGCACTTAAAAAGGGGTAAATAGGTACTCTGCTTGACATGGAGATGGAGCCTATTCCATAGATGGGGGAGTCTCTGGGACACAAATCTGTCCCACCAGCAAGTCTTATTGATGTCATAGACCAGGTTGAGGCCATGTGTGCAGGCTACTCGAGTGGAGCTTGACTTGACTTGAGTGGATATGCAGCAGTCCCATCAAGGCGGGGTCTGAGATCGCCTTGTATGCCAGACAGAGGTCACCTCTGAGGAGTATGTATGTAACAGAGTAGAAGGATAGGCAGGTATCCTGCCACTTTGGGGCATGCCTGTTTCACCATCAGTGCATTCCTATGATTTGTTTGCACCTTCAGTTTGCCATTGGACCCCAAATTATCTTTGAGCCAGTGCCCCACATTAGCCTTACATATATCAGTAAAATCCTCACATATCATTATTGCTGCAGAGTCTTACAAATTCTCCCATTCAGCCAAAGTGGCAAGATCACTCTTAGCTAACAGCACGTCCACCTGGGCATCAGTCACTGCTCTTCCTTTGTTAATATCGCATTCAGAATTTTCTTCTTTCTGGTACTGTCCTGTTGGATGAACTCCTCATGGTCCAAGATCTTAGTCTGCTCCTGCTTTCTCTCTGCTCAGAATTTATTTATTTATTTAATTAATAACATTTGCTTATTGGGAAAGTCATCTGGGTAGGAGCTCATTTTCCTAGGAAGAAAAGTTCCCAAGTATTAACAAAAACATTTTAATAATGATAATTTTATAATCCTCAAAATAATACAAAATATCAACAGTTTAAATAATTATATCAAATTAGATATAATGTGAAAACATGTCAAAGTCAAAAAGTGACATTATTCTCATTCAGACCATACACAAAAATGCACAGCTGAATGAAATTATGTTCCTCCAAGCTCAATGTACAACAAATATACACATATACTGTGTAACAATGGATGGGGAACAGAAGATACATAACTGGGATTCCACCTGTGTCCCTGCTGGACAGGGGCATTGGGTGCTGACTTGTCAGAACATGGACTAAATTCTTGGCTACGCTTGTAACGGCCTCAGGGCCAATAGCCAAGTAAGTTCCTATGATCCTATAATCCTATGAACAACAGTGACGCAGTGTCTGAGCCATCCAAGACACAGAATGCTTCGAGCCATCTCAACCATGCACGATTCCATGGACTACAGCATCCACTCCAACCACATCATTGCCGTCTCCTTCTCTGACTCCATCAACATCTCAAGTCCAGTCTGGTCCCTTCAATAGCACAGACCAAAAATAAATTCACACATAACTGGCATACAAAGTCAGGCCATCGCCTGACTCGCTGAATACAGTGCAACTGCTGCTACCTGAAGGCCTGAATAGCCACAACCAATCCAATGATCTAGCCACCATCCTCACCATTCATTACAGTTACTGGTTCCATCTCTGACACCACTAGCATCCCAGATCAAGTCCAATTCCTCTGACCCAGTGAAATTCAGTCCAGTCCTTACAATAAGCATAGAAGACAAAAATTGGCTTCTGCCCTCCACGTTCAGTTCAACTCTCCACTGAGGTCACTGTAGGACCACACTTTCACTAATCACTTCAGCATTTCTCAAAACAAAACAAAACACGAACATCACTGCTGCAGTTCACCACACACTCAACCAGGTCAACAATGAACCAACGATAGACCACACATTGACAATTCACACAGATTAAAACAAATAACTTTAACATAAATAAAATTAACAATGATGTAACAAAAGTTCACAAAACAGACCTCGAAAGCAGAGAGGCCACTGCCACACAGGGCACCGCCATATTGACTCTAAAGATTAAATCAAAGTTAGGAACAGATACAATTTATATGACAATGATTTAATATTTAGAAAAATGTTAGCCAGTTTATAAAGAAATTACAGGTAAGTCAGTATAATATAATCAAGAACTGAAATGAGTGTGAGAGAAAACATGGTTATGGCATATCTAGAAAGTAAGTCAGGTAGATAAATTGATTAAAGTTAGGAAGTGATTGAAGAAGATAGTAAAGGGGGTGCAACGTATGAATACGTACCTGTTCACTTTTACACATAATTTATACTGGGTTTGAACAAGTAGTTTTCTATAGGATGTGGGCACAAGTCTGAGGGTGAAAGTGGATATGGTGATACATTGCTGTTGAGCAGGGTTGGGATTTTATGTTGGGGAATTCTTGGCTAAGGATGCTACACTTTCTATGAAATAAAATTTGAATTCTGTTGTAGTTTTAAGTAGCAGTTTATTGGGAGAGTGGTTAGGGATGGATTTTTGACCAGGATGTAAGATTTCTTTAATTGCTGAGCAGAATGTTTATGGTTGTATTTACAACTTCTCTGAAAGTTGTTATAGTATCGTTTTTGTCTTTATTTGCTTGTACACTTGTGAAGCGTTCTGAAGTTTTAAGATACGGTCGTGTTTTATATTTTTGCCATTCTTTCCAAGCTGTTTTCTATGCTACCTTAGCATTCTACTCTTTTTGTACGGCCACATTGCATTATTTGTTTTCAGTCTCTTCTACGAATTGCAAGGCTATTTATGAAAGCTGTAATGAATTCATTTACAGCATCATCTAAGGGGAGTATTTTCAAGATGTTCCACTTAATAGATGATAGGGTAGTAATGAATATTTCTGGGTTAAACTTGAACAGTTTGCATGTTGTTTTACAAATATGCTATTTAAGTGAATATGTGAGATGTCTGGCTGTACAGACTGGGAGTTGATCACGAAGAGAGTCAGACATTGTACCTGCAGTGGTGAATTTGCTAGGGTCTGACATTAGGATCCAGTCTGGGGAATTTGACGTCTTCCTATAATGTGAGTGGCTACTAATTAGTTGTGTGAAAAGATGCAAGTTCATGCTAGATTTAGGGGAGGTTATGTCCAACCAATTGGTATTGACATCACCTAGTAGTATTCTTTTCTTGCAGAAATATTACTGATACCCAATGACATTCAGTATAGGTGTATTGTCACCAGGATGGATTTAAAGGACGATAATATATATTTGTTTTTATTTGTTTATTTTCAGGAACATAATAAGAAGCTCTACTGAACTGAATGTTGGTATGAGGTTGTTGTATTAGTTGTTGGGAAATATTAAAGCAACAGTACCACCTTTTCTCTGTATACAGTCATTGCAGATGATATAACTGGGAGGTATAATTTCAGAGTCATTGTGCTGGGTTTAAGCCAAGTTTGAATTATAGCAAGAATATTAGGCTTATCTTGGGTAATGCAGGCATGTAGTCCAGTAGTTGTATTTGTTACACTTCTAATGTTTATGGCAGCAAAGTTCGATTACCAAGGTCGCGAGTTGAATGTAGTGGAGTTAGACTGCTTGTCTTTATGTTGATTGTGATAGGGGAGCCATGATTAGGGCGAATGTCTCCTCTTAGTATCATTTTAGTATATTTTGGGATATTACTGATTCTTGTTTTTTTGGATAGTGCTTAATACATCTGTACCAAATGATCTAACCAACTTGTAAATTAACTAACTTGGAGCATTTCTCCCCGGGCCTCCGCTGAAAATGGACCTGCGTCCAGTCGGACTCTCCCGGTTAACAAATGTAAAATAAAATAAAAATAAAATTTCCACTTAACTTTATTGTGATATGAGTTGAAATGGACTTAATCAATCTATATTTGTAGTAAAGGAGAGGGGTGTCATTAACTAGGTTTGGTGTGATGTCTGGAGACCATATGGAGGAAGTATGAACAGATGGTTGGGACAGAGTTAGAGAGATGTTTAGAGCTATTAGGGTCATGGTAGGATAATGACCCGGTACAAGGAGAAGAACAGAGGATACGATCAGTAGCAGCATCAAATCAAAGTCAACATTATTGTCAGTTAGCTGACACAAGTGCAGTCCAAATGAAACTGCATGCATCAGGTTCTAATTGAGAAGACATATACATACATACAATGGACATGTATTCATCATATACATACATACAATAACACATGCAATGGACATATATTCATCATATACATACAATAACACATACACTGGACATGTATTCATCATATACATACATACATACAATAACACATACAATGGACATGTATTCATCATATACATACATACAATAACACATGCAATGGACATATATTCATCATATACATATAATAACACATACAACGGACATATATTCATCATATACATACATGCCTACATCCTTACATACAATAACACATACAGCAGACATGCATTCATCATATGCATACATACAATAACACATACAACGGACATATATTCATCATATACATACATACAATAACACATACAACAGACATATATTCATCATATACATACATACATACAATAACACATACAACGGGCATATATTCATCATATACATACATACAATAACACATACAATGGACATATATTCATCATATACATACATACAATAACACATACAATGGACATATATTCATCATATACATACATACAATAACACATACAATGGGCATATATTCATCATATACATACATACAATAACACATACAACGGGCATATATTCATCATATACATACATACAATAACACATACAATGGACATGTATTCATCATATACATACATACAATAACACATACAATGGACATGTATTCAGCATTTCACATTAGAGACTGTCTTCATTGCCATTAAAACCTCCACTCCATTCTCCATTAAAACCACTTGTTCCAGTTGTTTTAAAAATTGGCATTTCCTTGTTAAAGTTGGAAAAAAGTTCCAGGAGTCTGCCAACCTCCCCTTTTAACTCTGCCAGTTCCCTTTCCAGGGCGTATGAGACCCAAGATCTTGAAATTAGTTATTTAGATGAAAAGGTCTCCAGAATTCCTGGTGGCTTTAAATCTAATGTGTACCGCAAGCCTACCTTTTACAATATCTACTTGCATTTTCACAGTCATCATCCTCAAAAACAGAAAAAAAGCATAATGAAAGGTCAGCCAATTAGAGTAGCCAGGATGACTTCAGAAAGGGAAGATGTTATTGTAGGGCTTGAGCTGGTGAGGAACATCCTTGAAAGAGGAGATCCACCCCATTTCACTGAACCCATCATTAAAGAAATTTCTGATGAATGGGGAAAGAAATAGAAACCCCTTTTGAGTTGTGGTGACATCCGAACAGGACCCAGTGAAGAATACTGGGTGGGTCAGAACTTGGAACTGATACTATCTCTGGCATGCAGGCAAACAACAATAGTAAGGCATTCATTATTCAACACAGTCCCTTTTCTAATAGGATTAAACATATTCTATACGAAAATTGGGGAATATTTAAAATGAATAGCGACATATATAGGAAGGTGGGTGAAAACCCCATTTTTTCCACAAAAGTGGGCAAAAATATCAAAGTAAACTTAAAAAATCACTTAGTGGGGCAGGGTCACATTGAGGAAAGTACTAAGCCATGTGGCCGATGTTCTCATTGTGGATACATACTGCAGGTTCCTTCCTTAACATTGAACAACATTTTAAATAGTGTTCTGCACTTTAGAAAAGGCAATTGCTACATGAACAGGATAGTGTATATTGCACTTTGTAACACCTGCCCAGGATTTTACATTTGAAAATCCGAGAGGGCTTTAAAATGCAGAATTTATGAACATTTTTATGAAATAAAAAACAAAAAAGAGACGAATGCTGTTTACAGACACACTGTAAATTATGGGGGATACACAGGTTTTAAATTTGAAATAATAGATACGGTCAAAATTGATGTGGGGGGTGACTGGAAGAACCTCTTGAGCAAGAGCGAACTCATGTGGCAGCTTAGTTTAGCTGCTAATTTCCCTCCGGGTCTCAATGACCATTTATGCATTTACTGAGTACTCAAGGAAAAAGCTAATAAGATAACATAATATATCTGAATTTACAAATAATCATATATTCTACAAGGAAAATGTTTTAATATTTTACTGACGTGTATAAAGAGGGTCAAATAGTAAGGAAAGTGTTTATTTGATACAGACAAAGCTTTTTTGGGTTTAATATTACGCAGGAAAAAAAAACTTTAAATCAATGTACTGATTTTACTCAGTGTTTGTTCATTATGGTTGAATGGGTTCATGTTTCTTTAAAAAGTGGATGTGAGCTGGCTATTGACTGCTTGTTAGGAAAGAGTATTTACATGTTTTAGGGGTGAGGTTCAGTTTGTTCTGATGACGTCAATTCATTGATGAAAGCGCTCAACATGAAACACTGTAGTTGGACTGTATACTGGTCTTTTATTTGCTTTTATTCATTAGAAGTAGTTTTTCATGGTCCTTTTGGTGCATTTTTTCTTTGGTTTTAATCAGAATAAACATGTAAGAAGAAGAAGAGTTGGTATAGGCATGACCTTTACATGGTAGCATCATAGCTATGAAATGATGTGCAATTTTACAAGCGACTGAGTGCCTTTCAGGTTGCCATGTACAGTGGATACATGTTCAGGGATGAGACAGTGAAGTTATTGAAATGGTAGAGTAAAGGGAATATGATTAATATATTCTGAAAAGTAGAAAAGTGGTGGAAGTAATATGGAAATTAGGGAGGATTATGGTAAGGGCAAGATTTTGAATTCAGGAAGTAGTTTTGACTTCAGTTTTGAAGCAGTTAGCTCTTTTTATGCTATTGATGTTAAGAGGAAGTGTATTACAAGCTTGGGATATTATGTTTTTGTAGGGGAGTTTGCCAATATTTTTATTTGGTTTATAGATGTCTAGAAGGTTCTGGTCAGAGCTACGAAGTGAATGAGTTGGGGTATAAGGGGATACTATGGATGAAAGAGAGGGACAGCCTAAGAGTTTATTTAGTAGGGAGTGTGTGAGCTGCAACTGGGAAAGAAAAAGGAGCTGGGGGAATTCAAGCCACTGAAGCTGTTTCAGGGCAAGACAGTGATGAGATTTATATGGTTGGTTATAGGCAAATCTGGCTATGTTCATAGATTCATAGGTTGGTACTAGGCTATCAGCCCTAGGGCCTATACAAGCCTAGCCATAACAATTCCCTGACTATTTCTACCCACGATATTTACTTCCCTGGACCCCTGTCTAGCAGGGTTGTCATAAGTTTGTTTGAGTTTAGATAGTAGGGATGACTGGAGTTGGGTATGGATAGGAGAAGTATAGAAAGGCATGGAAGGAGTAAGGCTTGAGCTAGACTGTATTTAGAGGTTTACTCTTTCCACCATCTCGCCATTAATCATGAGAGGAGAATGAGCTGGTTGGGTTTTCCTGAAGTCCATTATGATTTCCTTTGTTTTGTTGACATTAAGGTCGAGATTGTATGTGGAACACCAGTCGATCAGTGAGCGCACTTCCTCCTTGCAGTCTTTTTCATCTCCTTCACTCATGAGGCCCACGACTGTAGTGTCACCCACAAACTCGATGATGTGGTTGGTGTTGAATCTAGCTGTACAGTTGTGAGTTAGTACAGTAAACAGTGGTGGACTCAACACACAGCCTTGAGGTACTCCTCTGTTGATTGTGATGCTTTTCAAAGAGTTATTGCCCACACATACGTTTTGAGGTCTTTCAGTCAAGAAGTCCAGGATCCAGTTGCACATATGGGTGTTGGTGCCTTGATGAACAAGTGTTTTGATTAGCTATTGTGGAATGACAGTACTGAATGCTGAACTGACATCAATAAACAGCATTCTACCATAGCTGTCCTTGTTCTCAAGGTGTGCCAATGAGAGATACAACAGAAATGGTGTCCACCCTGGAGCGATCAGCATGATATGCAAACTGTAGTGGATCTAGTGTCACCGGAAGGCTTGCTGTCATGTGTTTTTACACTTTCAAAGCTTTTCATAATGGTGGACATGAGGGCTTCTGGTCTGTAGTCACTGAGGTTTGAGGGAAATGACTTCTTTGGCAGTGGAATAATATTTATGTTTTTGAAGCATTTGAGTACCTTCACTTGACTGAGGGGATGTTAAATATATCAGTGAGTACAGTGCTTAGTTGTTCAACTCGGTCTTTAACTCCTTCCCTAAGATGTTGTCTAATACTGCAACCTTCCTAAAGTTCACCCGCTATAGGGTTCTCATCACTTCTATTGAGTTTAGACTGAACACTTCATCTCCTGAGTCTGTAGTGAGTTTCACTGCCTTGGAGCTGTTCCTCTCCTCAAAACTGCAGAAAAAGGTGTTCAGCCTAACCAGGAATTTTGTGTTGTTTTCTTATTGGGATGATAGGGGTTTGTATTCAGTTATGGCTTTATGCCCAGCCACATACACCTGGGGGTCTCTCATATCAGTGAAGTGGTACTGGACTTTCTTTCCATAGGCCCTTTTTGCTTCCTTTATCCCTCTGTTCAGGTTTGCCCTTGCCACACTGACAGCTTCCTTGTGTTTTGATTTGAATGCTTAATTATGCATAATTTGAATGCATAATTAAGTAAAGGGTTGTGTATGTTATAGTTGGCAGGTAGTGGGTAAGTAGGGATCAAGAAGTAAACAAGAAGTTGCAGGGCTGTAGGATATTTAGTGGTGGTGATATCTGGAAGTAAACAAGAAGTTGCAGGGCTGCAGGATATTTAGTGGTGGTGATATCAGAAGTTGCAGGGCTGCAGGATATTTAGTGGTGGTGATATCTGGAAGTAAACAAGAAGTTGCAGGGCTGCAGGATATTTAGTGGTGGTGATATCTGGAAGTAAACAAGAAGTTGCAGGGCTGCAGGATATTTAGTGGTGGTGATATCAGAAGTTGCAGGGCTGTAGGATATTTAGTGGTGGTGATATCTGGAAGTAAACAAGAAGTTGCATGGCTGTAGGATATTTACTGGTGGTGGTATCAGAAGTTGGTAGAGGGCAGGTAGGAAGGAAATATTTTTTATGAAGAAAGAGAGTTAGGTTGTCCTGGTAACGTCTCTTACATTTCTGAAATGTGAGGAATAGAGGGGCTTGAAAGGATAGTGTATGAGATAAGACAGGAAGTAGTGATGTTTATCTAGGGGAAGTAGGAGCTGAAATATAGTAGAACATATAGCTACTGTTGGGGAGGGGTCTGATTATGAATCGATATAGTACAAAGCAGTATGGGAGGAAGAAAGGTTGATGGGGAATTATGAAAAATGTTAGATGGAAATTGGGAATAGGAAAATACCAGCAAGAGTGTTTATATGATAGTCCACAGAAATATTAGAGGGAGTAACCAATTGGTGAAGATATCAAACGCTAAATCAGTCAGAGCATAAAATCCAAACAAAACTTTATTGTAGGTAGGTAAGTGCTTTCATGATAAACATATCACTTCATCAGACCTTCTAAAACCATTCTGGCCATCTACATTTTTAAAAAGCAGCTCAGCCAATCAGAACAAAAATCAATCAATTAAGCAACCATTTTCTCCCTTATGGGAGGTTTTATATTTATTATAACATCTTAATAAATAATAATATATAATTAATAGTGCATTTACCATTTTGAGCTAATTTCTATCTCTTTCAATTCCCTGCTATAAAACCCACAGTTGCAAGGTTTTTGTGCTTGTGTACAGCTTAGCAAGCTCCTGCCTGGTGCCCTGCAGAGCTCTACAGCAGCAGAGAGACAAATGAAAGACCTTGGAGTGATTAAGTATCATTTTTCTGCATTTACTTGTTGCCTTTAGCTAATTCAGCCTAAAACACTGATTGTTTTGCATTTCTGTGATTTAAAAAGCTTGTTTCAGCTACATATTGTACTTATTTTACTGCCTGCACTTTAACAACGTTGTTCTTGTGTTTAAATTACCTGCCTTTAGCTAATTCTGCCTAAAATGCCGATTTTTTTAGAGTTTCTGTGATTTAAAAAGCTTGTTTCAGCTACATATTGTACTTAGTTTACTGCCTGCACTTTAACAAAGTCATTTTTGTGTTTAAGTTACCTGTTTAACTGTTGTAGGCTACACACTCAAGTGTGATAGCCATTTCAGTGCATTTAAATTGTTTTTTTTTATTCTATCTGCTTTATTTTCTGAAAAAAATGCTTGTTTTCCCACCTTTCTAGTATAGTCAAGTTTTTAGGTTAGTGCTGAATTCAAGACTGTGTTACAAGTTTCTGTGTTTCCCCATACCTTACTTGGATAAAAGGAAGTTTCTCTGTTCACCTGTGAGATAGGGGAGCTTTGAGCAGCCTATCTGTCCCTGGAAGAGGGGTTTCAGCCCAGAAATTAGTAGTTTATTGGGCATTTTGGGCTAATTTCTATCTATTTCACTTCCCTGCTATAAAACCCGCATTAGCATGGTTTTGGGCGCCAGGCAGCGCCAGTTAGCTAGGGTATAACTATTCCTGGCTCCACAAAGTCTACTCTTCAGTTTTTCCTTTGGAACTAGACAAACTTTCAACTTAAGTACTCAAACCATTCCCTTCTCAGCTTGGCACTTGCTCAAAACTCATAGCAAGCACTAATAAACCTTAGCACTAGACCCCCCCCCATACTGTAGAGAAGGACAAGGCTCTCTATTCAACCTTACCCAGCCAATCAGTAAAACAGCTCACTGTACCTATCTAGGCATGTCCAAAGGGCAGTTTCAGGTGTACTCTCCAGTCCAGCTGGTGAATCTGGGCATTTTGAGGCAATGTTACAAATGCCTCATGTACACAGACAACCCTCTCCTCCTACCACTAAACACTAATACATGTGAGAGATGCAATTATACAGCCAAACTGGAAGTTAAGCTCTCTCATCCCAAGACTGGACCAGGCAGTCAAGAGGAGAAGGGAAATACTTGCATCACTCCACCAGTCTCACATGGACCTATGAAACCAGCGCTGGCAAAAAACCCACATAAATACACAAAAACATACTCAGAGGCTCTAAATAAAAATTTGCAAAAGCAACAGAGACCTCCAAAGCAGACAGCCAAGCAACCTCCACCCCCCAACACAAACCATGAAACACATACTTCACAAAACTAGTGTGCCACACAATCACAGCCCTTAAGGCAAAATACCATACCCAACATGCTAGTAATAGGTGACTCTATAGTCAGGCACACTGATGTCCCACTCACTATGCTGAACAAGGAGAAGGTTACTGTTAGCTGCCTGTCAAATGCCAGGATCCACCACATAACACAAGCACTCAGGTCACTCCAGAACAAGTAAAATATGACTCTGTCGTTGTCCATGTTGGTGTGAATGACCTGAGCCGTACCTCCCTGGACTACATGAAAAGAGACATGGAGGAGCTCTCTGATCAGGTAGCCCAGACCGGTATGACCTTGACCCTGAGTAGAATCCTGCCCTCATCAAGAATGATACCATGTTATAAAGAAAAAAATATAAATTTCAGCAATTGGCTAAGCTTCTGGTGTCATTCAAAGGGGATCCAGTGTCTGTCAGCCTGGTATGACATGCTCGACAAGCCACACTGCTTTGCTAGAGATGGCTTGCACCTGTCACCCTTAGGCTTTCAAATAATGGCCAAGGCTCTTGCCTCCCCCATAGTGCCTTTTTTAGGCAAGGCTCAAAAGACAAACTACTGAGGGTAATGCTACTCAATGCCAGAAGTCTAAACCTCAAAATGCATGCACTCGAGGCACTCCTCAGTATGGAGAAAATCGATATGTGTGCAGTAACAGAAACCTGGTTTAAGGCTCCAGAGAGTACCCCAGCACTACCAGGCTACAACTCATACCAAAATTTCGGCCACAAAATCTGGACTGAAATACAAAGGGTGGGGGCGTATCCATATTCATCAAGGATACCCACACCTCCAGGTTAGTGGCACAGCAAGATGCTTCAGAGATCATCCAAGTGCAAATAACAACGGGCAGAACTGCAATTCAAATTGTAGCTTGCTACAGATCACCCACCATGTCCCAGGACCCCCATTCTGCATTTCTGGAAACACTGGGAAAGATAAAGGGCCTACCAAACACCCTGATATTGGGTGATTTCAATTACCCAAACATTAACTGGGAGAACTACTCAAGTACTAACTCCCTTGCCCAACATTTCCTAGAATGTATAAAACCAAATGCCCTGGATCAACTGGTCAACACCCCCACCAGAGGTGACAACGTATTGGACCTGGTCATCACCAACATGGGTGACTGGTGTTTCACACGGACGGTCAACGCCTCACTGGTTAGATCTGACCATAAACTAATCACTCTGGATATACACATTCTGCCCCCACCCCCGGTCAAAGAAACCACAGTGAAAAACTTTTCAAAAGCAAACTTCACATTACTTAAGACCGAGGTGGAAAGTTTAAAATCCCCCATGCTAAAGGATAATGCTGCCCAAGTAGCAAAATCCTTTACTAATGCACTCTACAGGCACCTACAAGAATGCATAGATTGCGCTATCCCAAGCAAAATCAAGACTCACTCCTCCAAGAAAAGGAAACCAGTCTGGTGGACCTCTGCCATAAACAAGCAATGCAATAGAAGGAGGAAACTAGTACAGAAAAGAGTAAAATCCCAAGAGGGGAAGACATCCCTGATCAGTATCAGCAAGAAAGTACAATCCCTCATAAAATCATCCAAGGCTAGCTTCAAAAGAAACATTGCCAAGGATTCCAAAGATAACCAAAAGGCATTTTTTTAGCTATGTCAAGAATCTAAGTGACAATTCCCAGATCTGTTCGGAGCTAATGCAGAATGGCACAAAATACACTGAACCGACCAATATCACCAACATCCTGGCAGACAGGTTCAATGCAAACTTCATCCCCTCTCACCCCCAAAAAGGCCCATAGCCATAGCAGAAGGATGTAGTGCCCCTGAAATCACAGACACTCAGGTTAAAACAGCCCTCTCCAAAGCCAAAAACACAGCATCAATGGGACCGGATGGTTTCCCAGGCTGCATCCTACATGAGCTCAAAGATGAACTAACCCCTCACCTAAACACACTGTTCAAACTCAGCCTCTCCACAGGCTACATGCCCATAGAGTGGTGCACAGCAACAGTTATTCTGCCTCACGAAGGTGGAGCCACAACAGACCCCTGGAACTATCACCCTATAGGCCTGACTAGCTTGGTCTACAAGGCTATGGAGTGCATCAGCATGGATCTCATTAACAGAGACATTGGGAACCTCAAACACTGGACCCTACCTAGTTCAGCTTTGTTAAAGGCAGATCATGCCTCCTAAACCTGGTGGACTTCTTTGAGACAGTTACCAAGGCTATAGATGAGGAAAAGGTGGTCCACACAGCCTACCTAGACCTCACAAAGGCCTGTGACACCATTCCTCATTCTGGTATTACAGACAAGCTCACCAGCCTGAACATAAACCCCTACATCATGAGACAGGTTGCCGACTGGCTCACGGACAGAACCCACATGGTAAGAGTTGCGGGAGCTAGGTCTGACTCTAAACCGGTTACAAGTGGCATTCCCCAGGGCTCAGTCCTAGGACCCCTCCTGTTCGGCATATACTTCTCAAAGATACAGGCAAGCACAGGAGGACTATGGCTGACCAAGGTCACAGACAACTGCAATCTAGGTGTCAAAACCATGGCCTCAAGCTAAATGCCAAAAAGTGCATAGTCATCCCCTTTGGAAAAAAAAAGTGCCCACAAATTACCACATAGATGGTAGCCCCCTAAATACAGAAGACGACATAAGGGATCTGGGGTCCCAAGTAGATAGTAATCAATCCTTTGATAATCACATTGCCAAAGTGGTTAGAAAATCCTTCTGTGTGGCCCACCAAATCACAAAATGGTTTGCATCCAGATCAAAAGAGGTCATTGTGCCCCTCTACGCATCACTCATCAGACTCATCATAGAGTGCAACGCCCCATTTGGGATGTACCTTACAAGACACCTGCAACAGCTGGAAAGACCACAGAAGTACCTCACCAAGAGGATTACTGGCCTCAAACAGATGCCCTATGCAGCTCGACTGAAGAAACTCCAGCTGTACTTGGTTGCATATCACCTACTCAGAGGTGATCGCTGACTGACATACAAGGCCATGTCAAACTCAGAATTGATGGACATGCTCCACTTAAAGAAAACCATATCCCCTCGAGCCACATGCTCTAGGGATCTAAACCTCACCACAACAATAAATAGGACGTGCTTGAGGGATAGATTCCTGTCCCAGAGACTTCCCATGCTCTGGAACAAAATTCTAATCTACATTATGCAGAGCTCCTCACTAACACTCTTCAACAGAAACCTTGATGAGTGGATGGGGAACAGGAAGTTTACCCCGGGATCACTTCAGTGGCTCTGCTGGAAAGAGACACAGGGAACTAATCTAAGGGGGTGGCAACAGCCAACACATTCCAGCTAGGCTTATAAATGCCTTTGGGCAGATAGCCTAGTACCTGCCTATGAACCTATAAAACAGCATATAGATTACATGTATAATCACAAATTTCATCACATAGATATAAACTCTAAAATCCTATTATTCAAAAGGTTATATATCATTATAATCAAGGCTATGTGCATTCTTATGGCAAAAGTGAACAAGAATGTAGCTCAGCAAAACTAAACTTTGTGCATTCCATAAGATCCTTACTTGAACAGTTTCCTGTTCTTTAACACTGGCTTCAAGGGTACCCTATCATTTAATCCCTTCCCCTTATTCACTCGTAACCTTGTAATCCATCTAGTTTCAGAAGTCTCAGTGTGGGTACATATATCACAACCTCTGTCATTGGGGTTGATCTTCTCCACCACCAAAAAAGAAAAATTATGATCACTTCCTTGGGAGGACACATGCTTGGCTAGTGCATTTGTTGAGGTCCCATTCCTAATATGTAATAGATGTTCCCTTATCCTGTATCTTAGCTTCCTATTGGTTTTGCTACGTAGAAAGCTGAACACAGAGTGCAGACTGCTAAATAAACTGCGTTGCTTGAATTGCAGTTTGCTGCTATATTAAATTCATATGTCTGCTTAGTATCAGGATGAACATATTTACTACCACTACCAATATATGCACATTGATTACAGGTGCCACAAGGCACTGTATCATTCAAGGTATCAGTTTCATGTCCCTTACCTTCACTAGGATAACATAGCATCCTTTTCAATGACTTCTTATTTTTAAATATAAAGCTAGGATTTTCTCCTACTATGTGTTTGATCTCAGAATTCTGAGTCAATATACTCCAGTTCTTTTTGATCACATTTGTTGCTATATTAATATCACTTGTTTAGTATGTGGAAAATCTAACAGTGTCCTTATTCTGTTTGGGAAATCTTTTTCTTTCATACAATTGTGAGAAGTATGGTTTTCCTATGTTGTCTCTCCATGAAATAGCTTAATCCAGGATCCCAGTTGTTATACTACCAGCATATCACCTTTCATTAAATTTAGTTTTTAGGCCTAATAATTCTTTCTCAAATTCATCATCCCTATCAGTCACCCTAGATGTTCTGAGGGTTTGCCCTTTCACTATGTTCTTAAAAATGTGTCCTGGGTGCATGCTACCCTTGTGTAACAGAGTATTTCTGTGACATGTTTTCCTGAATAGTCTAGTACCTAGACCATCAACATCATCCTTTTAGACAGTAACATCAAGAAAATCAACCTCACATACTGAATTCCTCATCTCAAACCTCAAAAAATTATTACTGTTATCTATCTTCGAAAGAAATTCCTCCAATGCAGTAAGATTCTCATTCCAGATCTAAAAAGATCATCTACAAAACATTTGTAGAACAGGATCTGGGGCCACCTATTCTCATATAACAAGTACTTATTCATTTGCTAATGGAGGTAGTTCTAACTGATAATGTGATTTATTTTGATGGGAAATTATTTATGCAGAAGGATGGTGTGGCCATGGGCATGGCTAGTGCAAACAGTTATGCGAATCTTGTTGTGGTCGAATGGGAAAATAAGTACATGTTATATGAGAATAGATGTTACTGTCTATAAGGATGATGATGATGGTAAAGAGAAGGGACAGTGGCCATCTTAGTAAGTGGTCCTTAAAGTGCAAGGGCTATTTATTTGGAGAGAATATCACAGCCACTTTCCAGCAGAGGGCAGGAATATATTTGACGAGTTAAAATTAATACACAGCACATTTTTCATATTAAAGTTGTTTACCTGGCACAGTGACAAAGTTCTCAGTGGAAACATTTGGGAGTTGGGCCTTATGGTGAGCTCTTATAGTACTGGAGTCAGGATTAGATGTGGTTATCACAGGCTTTGAAAGGAAAGAAAAGAGAAAACATCTACTAAACTGAAATATTATACTGAGGCAGTGAACTTAATAATTATTCCTAGAGATGAAGGAAAGACCACAGTGAGTCAGAGCAAGAGAATATGGGGACACCGGGGATCACGTCAGTGGATCTGCCAGACAGAGGCACAGGAAACTAATCTAAGGGGGCATTGAAAGCCAACATATCCTGTCTAGGCTTATAAATGCCTTCGGGCAGATAGCCTTGTACCTACCTATGAACCTATTGTATGGGTAGAAAGATGGTAAAAAAGGTTATGAATTCAAGTTGAAAATATATTCAGCAGAAGGTATACTGATACAGAACCACAATAATACAGCATATACAGAGAAATGTATAGAACAAGTTATCAAACCACAATAATACAGCTTAGACAGAGAGATTTATAGTATGCTGTGGTGGTGCAGCGATTAGCGTTGTCATCTCACAACAAGAGGGTCTCTGGTTCGATTCTTGGCTGGAGAACCTTCTGTATGGAGTCTGCATGTCCTCTCCACGGTCGAGTGACATCTAAAGGCATGCAGGTAGGTGTGTGCGTGAATGGGTGTGCCCTCTTTGAAGGTTGGGCATCGGGCTGGCACCTCGGCACTGTAAAACTCCACTGCCAATAATTAGCGGACCGGAGTTCCACTGTGGCAACCCCTAACAGGGAAAAGCCAAAAGACATTAGTATACAGAGAGATTTATAGAACAAGTTATCAAACCACAATAATACAGCATATACAGAGAGATGTATAGAGAAGTTATCATAACATAGCTCTGCACTGATATGATACAGAACCACAGTAATACAGCGTATACAGAGGGATGTATAGAACAAGTTATCAAACCACAATAATGCAGCGTATACACAGAGATGTATAGAACAAGTTAGAACCACAATAATACAGCGTATATAGAGATATGTATAGAACAAGTTGTCATAACATAGCACTGCCCTGATATGCTGCAGAACCACAGTAATACAGTGTATACAGAGAGATATATACAACAAGTTATCATAACCACAATAATACAGTCTATACAGAGAGATGTATACACTGTATACAGTGTATACAGAGAGATGTATAGAACAAGTTAGCATAACATAACTCTGCACTTTTATCATACAGTGCCACAGTAATACAGCATATACAGAGAGATGTGTAGTACAAGTTATCATAACATAGCACTGCACTGATATGATACAGAACCACAGTAATACAGCATATACAGAGAGATGTATAGAACAAGTTATCAAACCACAATAATACAGCGTATACAGAGAGATGTATAGAACAAGTTATCAAACCACAATAATATAGTTATACAGAGAGATGTATAAAACAAGTTATCATAAAATAGCTCTGCACTGATATGATACATGACCACAATAATACAGCGTATACAGAGAGATGTATAGAACAAGTTATCAAACTACAATAATACAGCGTATACAGAGAGATGTATAGAACAAGTTAACATAACCACAATAATACAGCATATACAGAGAGATGTATAGAATAGGTTAACATAACCACAATAATACAGCGTATACAGGGAGATGTATAGAACAAGTTATCAAACTACAATAATACAGCGTATACAGAGAGATGTATAGAATAGGTTAACATAACCACAATAATACAGCATATACAGAGAGATGTATAGAACAAGTTATCATAACATAGCACTGCACTGAAATGATACAGATCCACAGTAATACAGCATATACAGAGAGATGTACAGAACAAGTTATCAGACCACAATAATACAGAGTATACAGAGAGATGTATTGCACAAGTTATCAAACCACTATAATATAGGGTATACAGAGAGATGTATAAAACAAGTTATCAAACCACAATAATACAGCGTATACAGCGAGATGTATTGAACAAGTTATCAAACCACAATAATACAGTGTATACAGAGAGATGTATACAACAAGTTATCATAACATAGCACTGCACTGATATGCTACAGAACCACAATAATACAGCATATACAGAGAGCCCAGCCACTGGGGATGCACAAGCCAGTGCATTTCTTTGTGCCGGTCCCAAGCCCGGATAAATGGGGAGGGTTGCATCAGGAAGGGCATCCGGCTTAAAACTTTGCCAAATCTTTTCATGCAGTCACCAGTTAATATTTCCATACAGGATCAGTCGAGGCCCGGGCTAACAACGACCGCCACCAGTACTGTTAGTCAACAGGGTGCTGGCAGAAATTGGACTACTGTTGGCTGAAGGAGGAGAAGAGGTGGAAGACATGGCTGAAGGCAGGAAGAGAGGAGAAAGGCTAGGACTATGGTAGTGAGGGTCGGAACTTTGAATGTTGGCAGTATGACTGGTATAGGGAGAGAGCTAGCTGATATGATGGACAGAAGGAAGGTTGGTATATTGTGTGTGCAAGAGACCAGATGGAAGGGGAGTAAGGCTAGGTGTATCGAAGGTGGTTTCAAATTGTTGTATCGTGGTGTGGATGGGAGGAGAAATGGCGTAGGAGTTATTCTGAAGGAACAGTATGCTAAGAGTGTTTTGGAGGTGAAAAGGGTGTCGGATAGAGTGATGTTTATGAAGCTGGAAATTGATGGTGTAATGATTAATGTTGTTAGTGCATATGCTCCACAAGTTGGGTGTGCAATGGATGAGCAAGAAAAATTTTGGAGTGAATTGGATGAAGTGGTGATGACTGTTCCCAAGGATGAGAGAGTGGTGAATGGAGCAGATTTAAATGGGCATGTTGGTGAAGGGAACAGTGGAGATGAGGACGTGATGGGTAGGTATGGTGTTAAACAAAGGAATGCAGAAGGTCATATGGTAGTGGATTTTGTGAAAAGGATGGATATGGCTGTGGTGAATACGTATTTTAACAAGAGGGAGGAGCATAGGGTGACATACAAGAGTGGAGGAAGATGCACACAGGTGGATTATATCTTATGTAGGAGGGCCAGTTTGAAGGAGATTGGAGACTGTAAAGTGGTGGCTGGAGAAAGTGTAGTTAGGCAGCATAGGATGGTGGTTTGTAGGATGACGTTGGTGATCAAGAAGAGGAGGAGGAGGAGTGTAAGGGCAGCACCAAGGATCAAATGGTGGAAATTGAAAAAGGGCAATTGTGAGGTGGAGTTCAGGGATGAGTTAAGACAGGCACTGAGTGGCAGTGAAGAGTTACCAAATAGCTAGGTAACTACAGCAGAGCTAGTAAGGGAGACTGCTAGAAAGGTGCTTGGTATCACATCGGGACTGACGAAGGACAACAAGGAGACATGGTGGTGGAATGAGGAAGTACAGAAGAGTATACAGGCAAAGAGGTTGGCAAAGAAGAAGTGGGATTGTCAGAGAGATGAAGAAAGTAGACAGCAGTATAAGGAGATGAGGTGCATGGCAAAGAGAGAGGTGGCGAAGGCTAAGGATAAGGCATATGAAGAGTTGTATGCAAGGTTGGACACTAAGGAGGGAGAAAAGGACCTGTACCGATTGGCTAGACAGAGGGACCGAGCTAGGAAAGATGTGCAGCAGGTAAATGTGATAAAGGATAATGAGAGAAACAAACTCACAAGCGAGGAGAGTGTGTTGAGGAGATGGAAAGAGTACTTTGAGGGGTTGATGAATGAAGAGAATGAGAGGGAGAGAAGGTTGGATGATGTAGGGATAGTGAATCATGAAGTACAATGGATTAGCAAGGAGGAAGTAAGGATAGCTATGAAGAGAATGAAGAATGGAAAGGCTGTTGGCCCAGATGACATACCTGTGGAAGCATGGAGGTGTTTAGGTGAAATGGCAGTCGAGTTTTTAACCAGATTGTTTAATGAAATCTTGGAAAGTGAGAGGATGCCTGTGGAATAAGGGTGATGTGCAGAGCTGTAGTAACTACAGAGGGGTTAAATTGATCAGTCACAGCATGAAGTTATGGGAAAGAGAAGTGGAAGCTAGGTTAAGAAGGGAGGTGATGATTAGTGATCAGCAGTATGGTTTCATGCCAGGAAAGAGCACTACAGATGCGATGTTTGCTCTGAGAGTGTTGATGGAGAACTACAGAGAATGTCAGAAGGAGTTGCATTGTGTTTTTGTAGACTTGGAGAAATCATATGACAGGGTGCCTAAAGAAGAGTTGTGGTATTGTATGAGGAAGTCAGGAGTGTCAGAGAAGTATGTAAGAGTGGTAAAGGATATGTACGAGGGTAGTGTGACAGCAGTGAGGTCTGCGGTGGGAGTGATGGATGCGTTTAAGGTGGAGGTGGGGTTACATCAAGGATCAGCTCTGAGCCCTTTCTTATTTGCAGTGGTGATGGACAGGTTGACAGACGAGATCAGACAGGAGTCCCCATGGACTATGATGTTTGCAGATGACATTGTGATCTGTAGTGAGAGTAGGGAACAGGTGGAGGAGACCCTGAAGAGATGGAGATTTGCTCTAGAGAGAAGAGGAATGAAGGTCAGCAGGACTAAGACAGAATATATGTGTGTGAATGAGAGGGAGGATAGAGAAATGGTTAGGATGCAAGGAGTGGAGGTGGCGAAGGTGGATGAGTTTAAATACTTGGGTTCAATAGTTCTGAGTAACAGTGAGTGTGGCAGAGAGGTGAAGAAAAGAGTACAGGCAGGATGGAGTGGGTGGAGAAGAGTGTCAGGAGTGATTTGTGACAGATGAGTACTTGTAAGAGTGAAAGGGAAGGTCTACAAGAGGGTAGTGAGACCAGCTATGTTATATGGGTTGGAGACAGTGGCATTGACAAAAAGGCAGGAGTTTGAGCTGGATGTGGCAGAGTTAAAGATTTTAAGATTTGCACTGGGTGTAATGAGGGTGGACAGGATTAGGAATAAGTATATTAGTGGGTCAGCCCAGGTTGGAAGGTTTGAAGACAAAGCCAGAGAGGCAAGATTACGTTGGTTTGGACATGTGCTGAAAAGGGATGCAGAGTATATTGGGAAAAAGATGCTAAGGATGAAGCTACCAGGTAACAGGAAAAGAGGAAGGCCTAAGATAAGGTTTATGGATGTAGTGAGAGAGGACATGCAGGTGGCTGGTGTGACAGAGCAAGATGCAGAGGACAGGAAGAAATGGAAGCAGGTGATCCGCTGTGGTGACCCCTAACAGGAACAGTCGAAAGAAGAAGAAGAAGATACAGAGAGATGTATGGAACAAGTTATCATAATCACAATAATACAGCATATGCAGAGATATGTATAGAACAAGTTATCATAACATAGCACTGCACTGATATGCTACAGATCCACAATAATACAGCGTATACAGTGAGATGTATAGAACAAGTTAACATAACCATAACAATACAGCGTATACAGAGAGATGTATAGAACAAGTTATCATAACCATAACAATACAGCGTATACAGAGAGATGTATAGAACAAGTTATTATAACATAGCACTGCACTGATATGATACAGAACCACAATAATGCAGCATATGCAGAGAGATGTATAGAACAAGTTATCATAACAGAGCACTGCATTGATATGCTACAGGACCACAATAATACAGCGTATACAGAGGGATGTATAGAACAAGTTATCAAACCACAATAATACAGCGTATACAGAGAGATGTATAGAACAAGTTAATATGGGTCTATATTACAACATAGAAGTCTTAAAACTTCAAATGTTATAATATTGAACCATTTAGATCGAAAGACTATAACATGGAACACTCAGAATAGTGAATTCTTTCCCAGAGAAAAAATTTGCTGTTCCGACAAACATACACACAACACAAGCACACCAAAATAAATAATCCACACACATACACTTCACAATACCCTACACTAAACCACACATACACTACTAGCTATCTACTTACCTTAACCCAACCCTAACCCTAAGGTCCGTAACTACTGCACACTCACCTTACCCGCTCCCTAACCCTAAGGTCCCTATCACACACTCATCTTACCCGCTCCCTAACCCTAAGGTCCCAAACTATCACACACTCACCGTAACCCAATCTGTTCGCACACTTAACGTAACTTGGTCTGTAACCTTCACTCCACAGTTGAGGAAATAGCAAAGCTGCAGAAACGGCCCACTGAATACTTTCCCTAGGAAAGTATCCAATATTCTGCAGCTTTGCTATTTTCAGCGTTCAGTGCATAGGGTTCGATATTATAACATTTGAAGTTTTAAGACTTTGATGTTGTAATATAGATCCATTAACATAGCATAGCTCTGCACTGATATGATACAGAACCACAGTAATACAGCATATACAGAGAGATGTATAGAACAAGTTATCAAACCACAATAATACAGCGTATACAGAGAGATGTATAGAACAAGTTATCATAACATAGCACTGCACTGATATGATACAGAACCACAATAATACAGCGTATACAGTGAGATGTATAGAACAAGTTAACATAACCATAACAATACAGCGTATACAGAGAGATGTATAGAACAAGTTATCATAACCATAACAATACAGCGTATACAGAGAGATGTATAGAACAAGTTAATATGGGTCTATATTATAACATCAAAGTCTTAAAACTTCGAATGTTATAATATCGAACCATTTAGATCGAAAGACTATAACATCAAACACTCAGAATAGTGATTTTTTTCCCAGGGAAAACATTTGCTGTTCCGACAAACATACACACAACACAAGCACACCAAAATAAATAATCCACACACATACACTTCACAATACCCTACACTAAACCATACATACACTACTAGCTATCTACTTACCTTAACCCAACCCTAACCCTAAGGTTCGTAACTACTGCACACTCACCTTATCTGCTCCCTATCGCACACTCATCTTACCCGCTCCCTAACCCTAAGGTCCCTAACAATCACACACTCACCGTAACCCGAGCTGTTCGCACACTTACCTAAAGCTGGTCTGTAACGTTCACTCCACAGTTGAGGAAATAGCAAAGCTGCAGAAATGGCCCACGGAATACTTTCCCTAAGAAAGTATCTGATATTCTGCAGCTTCGCTATTTTCAGCGTTCAGTGCATAGGGTTCGATATTATAACATTTGAAGTTTTAAGACTTTGATGTTGTAATATAGATCCATTAACATAACATAGCTCTGCACTGATATGATACAGAAACACAGTAATACAGCATATACAGAGAGATGTATAGAACAAGTTATCAAACCACAGTAATACAGCGTATACACCGAGATGTATAGAACAAGTTATCAAACCACAGTAATACAGCGTATACAGAGAGATGTATAGAACAAGTTATCTTAACATAGCTCTGCACTGATAAGTAGATTGTAAAGCCATCACTTAGTAAACATTCATGAGATTAACTGGTACATCAAAAGAGTATCATTCATATATTTATATATATATATATATATATATATATATATATATATATATATATACATATGTGTGTGTGTGTGTGTGTGTGTGTGTGTGTGTGTGTGTGTGTGTGTGTGTGTGTGTATGTGTGTGTGTTTTTATGAAAACACCAGACACTGACAATACATACTTCTAAAGGGCATAGGTTCAATGACACAAAGTTTATTTGATTTGAATGAAATTGATAAAAATGCAGCACACTACCTATGTGTTTTCATTGTTCTACAGAGTCTTAGAACAAGTATAAATATAATCACACGACACTCAACTTGCATACTAAAGGGAGATGATGATTTATTTGTAGTAACTTTTGTTTTTTTCTTGCATGATGTGACTATTTCCCAGTTCTCAGTCTGTCATTGTGATCCAGTGACCAAAAACGTCTGTCTACAGACCTGTCAAATCTTCTAGGCATTGTCTTTACCCATACAAGGTTAATAAGGCCTGGAACTCCTCAGCTGTGTCCATCAGGTCAATACCCTCCCTCCCATTTTTGAAAACCACTACAAAAGACTTCCCAGCTAAAATCTGGCTCTGTTCTTGCTCAAAACCAGGATAAATATATATCATAAATGTGAAGAAATCCCATTTCATTCTTTATACCTCCTTACTTCTAATATATTCTTTTCCCTGACTTTTTGTCTAAATATACCATGAGCCTATCTTCCCTTATTCTGTATTGCAATTCCTGTTTGTATAAGACTAGCTTACCTTTAATTTCTATGCACACTGTCTAAAATTTCTCTAACTATTAAATGATTGCTATATAACTTGTATGGATTCTTAACCAATGTTTTTATATTATGTCTAAATTGTTATAATTATTTAAACTGCAGATGTTTTTGTTTTATTTTTGAACATTGTAAAATGATTGTTCTTGAAATGTTTTGTAATAATCTAGAGCTTTTTCTCTGGGCCTACACTGAAGCTTCTACCCAGCCAGACTTTCCCGATAATCAAGTATCAATAAATAAATAAATTCCCTTACAGAGTGCACTTTTGCACAGAAATGTGCCAGTAATTGTAACTATACCTTAGTATTATCATGTATTCCAACACATATGCCCTTTCAGCGTCAGTGTGTGTATTGTGGATATTGTTACTATACCTTAGTATTGTCATGTATTCCAACTCATATGCCCTTTCAGCGTCAGTGTGTGTATTGTGGATATTGTAACTATACCTTAGTATTGTCATGTATTCCAATGCATATGCCCTTTCAGCGTCAGTGTGTGTATTGTGGATATTGTAACTATACCTTAGTATTGTCATGTATTCCAATGCATATGCCCTTTGAGCGTCAGTGTGTGTATTGTGGATATTGTAACTATACCTTAGTATTGTCATGTATTCCAACGCATATGCCCTTTGAGCGTCAGTTTGTGTATTGTGGATATTGTAACTATACCTTAGTATTGTCATGTACTCCAGCGCATATGCCCTTTGAGCATCAGTTTGAGTGTTGTGAATATTTAAATTTATCAGAGTGTGTTGTGTTATTCTTGTTAATCCTGTTCCATGCACACTTAGAAATATTGTCTCCACCCACAGTGAGAGGTGTGGCCTGTTTTCTCCTCTCCCCCTTCCCCAACCAGCCTGACCCTCAATTCATTTATACTCTCATTTCCATTGGCACTTACAGCTACTCAAATAGTCCAATTTAAAACACATCATGTAATTTCCCACATCATGAAACTAGCCTAAAACTGATACTAAAAGGAATTACCAGTAACATTAAACTTATGTAGCTATTAAAATAATTTAATATGTGGCAGTTCATTATCCCACAATTATATATGAGTTACACACTAAACAAATAAACCATGAGAGTAAGCCAATAAGTGACACTATTAAAATCTTTCCACTTAACAGTAAACAGACTAAATTACCATATAAATCATAATGAAATATGATGACAGTCATAGCGCTCAACCTCTTAGCATAAGATATCTGGACAGGCAAAAATAATTGGGAGACAAAGGCCCAAAATAGGGTCAATTTTTAAACATTACTCTTAAAAACTTAGAATGTTGCTAGAATAAAACGTTTTGTGTTTCCATGCATTTGAAGGCTATGAAGTCTAAAACTCAAATGTCTTGATATATTTAGTGAATTCAGTCTTCACTGATGTGCCAGAAAACCACAATTTTTATGTGGAAGAGAATAAGCATATGAGGCAAAAAATCATGACATTCCATGAACATCTGGACACTTGAGAATTACTAACCATAACTGTTCTTTGCATTGTATTACATGGCAGGGAAAACATATCATTACACCAACAAGCTGAACCGAGGTGGGCTACCAGCCATAACTCTGAGCTGAGATACCAAACAACTATAGGCGTTGCTTCCCAAAAAACATAAGTTGTCTGTTTTTTTTTAATTATTTTTATTATTTACTGCACTTTTTACTGCCTGACACCTACTTTTATATAGTATTTATATACTGTGTACTAAACTACACAGTTGTACTGCAATTATCTGTCTTACTATGCCTGTTAAATCATATTTTATTGCTGTTTTAACTGTGTTTTAAGTTTTTTCGTTTGTTAAGCTAAGTATCTGCTGGTACTTTTCACTGTTTGTTAAGTATCTGCTGGTACTTTTCACTGTTTGTTAAGTATCTGCTGGTACTTTTCACTGTTTGTTAAGTATCTGCTGGTACTTTTCACTGTTTGTTGAGTATCTGCTGGTACTTTTCACTGTTTGTTGAGTATCTGCTGGTACTTTTCATTGTTTGTTAAGTATCTGCAGGTGCACTTTGTTTATTATTAAGTATCTGCTTTGTTGGCATGGTTTCTGCTGGGTTAAGTATCTGCCTTTTCCTGTTTGTTGTTTATACTTTTTTGTTTTTTAAGGTTTGGTAAGTACTTTCTGGTGCTGTTAAGTGTTACTGTTTGTTAAGTATCTGCAGGTTAAGTATCTGCAGGTACTTTTTTATGTGGTACTGTTATCTGTTGTTCTTGCTTGTTCTCTGTGTGTTCTGCATGTTTCTCAGCTTCTGCAACTTTAAAATAACTGACTTGTTAGCTGCTTTCTTAGGAGCTTGGCGGCTGCTGGCGGCAAGCAGTGAAAGCTGCTGGGGACAAATGAAACAGTGAATGGGGATAGAGCAAAATGGAGGGGGTGGTCAACTAAAAGGGGGTGAGCTACATGCTCAAACCACAACAACTGAATTTATTCATCAACTGCCCTGGGTACCAAACAATCAATCAAGAAGAGTCCATCAAAGAAAAAATGAAGTGTAGAAATAAAAAAAATTTCAATACATTGGTTGCATGACAGCAATGAAACATTGGAATGCAAAGGAAAAAAAAATGATTAGGCATTAAAAAAAAAAATGTTTTACTTTACATTACTGAATGTAAAGTTCAAAAAAATTAAGCAAAAAAAAAAGCACTTCCACTTAAATAGTTAATTAACCAAGCAGCACTAATTATAATTTATATTATTTGATAAAGTTTTTAATAATAATAATGTTTTCTACTTAATGTATCAAAAAGTAACCCCAAAAAACAAAATGTTTCTGCAAAAGACCCCCCTGTGTGATGATCAATTTACAATCAAAAAAAAAAATGCAAAAAAGAGAAAAAACAAAGAAAAAACAAGCTGGAAGACAAAGCAAAAGAAGAATTACATAAATTAAGAAACAAGCATGGGATTAAGTTGGAAAGATGATTTGCACAGGTTCCAAATGTAATGCTCTTCTGAAATGATTGTAAGCCTGTCAACTTTGCTTCCTGCAAATGTTGTGACAAATTCCTTACTATACAAACATTACTTATGTAATGCAATTCTGCATGGCAACAACAAAAAGAAACTTTTAAAATATTATACAACAATTAACAGTATAAATGTAAGCTTACATTAATTCTACAAAAAGTATACTTATTAAAGCTTAAGCGTACTAAAAGCTACATAGAAGTAACAGCATAAAGCATACATTGTGACACAACATTCACAGCAAGCATAATAAAATAATAAAACAGTGCAAGTATACAAATATCAACACAAAAAAAATAAAAACAAAAATAAAAAAAAACAAAACATTTTGCAAAACTGTTAACTACCTGAAAGCCACTGTCGTACATTGACTTACACTGCATAACTGCACCCTGCACACTTGCACTTTGCTTACACACATGGTGGGCTGGGGTTGCACTATGTCACTCACTATGGCACCATGGTGGGAATTTGGTGTGCTGACTGATTACGCAATACCTGCTTGTGACAGAGATCACAATACCTCATGGACAATAATACTGACATGGCTCAACACCAAAAAATAAGGACAAACCAAAACCAAAAAAATATGACAAAAGGCCATAAATAGAATAGTAGGTAAATAATTAAATAGAATTTTATTTTTAAATATATATCTTAATAAGAAATGAAATGGTATGATGAAATTTCTGATTACTGATGTCAATTTTCTAGCAAATGTCTGGAATTTTTTTCTAACTTCGGGTCTTATTTTTCAAAAAAATAAACCTTAAGAAAAATACAATTTAAATAAAAACACCAAAAATAACTGAAAAATAGTAGTAAAATGTGATGCAAAAACTGCTAAAATAAGACAAAACATACATTTTAATAATAAAAAAGAAAATAATTTAATAAATAAAAGTAATACTACAGTCATCTATAATTGTAATACATTCCAAACATGCTGTTCTGAGGAAAAGTAATCTATAATTTTCATTTGGTCCACATTTAAATTAAAATTGCTATTTTTTTCTTCCAAATTTTGGGGATTGCGAGAGATTTTATAATAAAATTGGGATAGTACCAGAAAAAAGGGTAACCTCTCAAGATAAAGTGATTTATTTGCATGTACCTCAAAGTATATTCTTAATGCAGAAAAAGCTGACTTAATAACAGCATAAAGGAAAGCATAGGTATAGTATATTGAATCTTGCTTTAGCAAACTTTTTTTTATTTAATACTTTTCTTACTTTGCGATTTCTGAATTTAATGAAAATTTAGCATTTAAAAAACCAAAAACAGAAAATTAAAATTGTATGATCTGCAAACAAGAAACAAACCACAAATCTAAATTCAAAAAAAAAAAAAAAAGGAGAAGCTGAGAGCCATCCAAAAAAACAAAGCAGCAATTCATCTGTTCTGCCCCCTGTTGAGAGCCTGGACGGTTTCCCTGGTCCTATTTTACAAATTCATGGTCTGAGTATTTGCCCATTTTCATCAACATCCCATTGTGACTGTTTTAATTATTCCTGTTTACTTTTAATTGAATTATTGAAACACTACTTACCATTTTTTTTGAATTTATGCAGTTTCACAATGAAAATAGATAACATTAAAACTTCTCTGCCCTTGAAAAAACTCACATTCATAGAAACAGCATTGAAACCCACATTCAAAGAAAATACATTTTGCCATTGGCAGATAAAGGTTAACTTTGGGCTGTTTTCAAATCATAGGCCCCTTGCAAACAAAACATACATGTGTTCTTTGATACACCTTCCTGATTGTATTAAATAATATTCCTTGTATAACACAATACAGTTGTTAGAGGGTGTTTCAAATTTATTGTTTTGAACATTTTTCCAGTAAACAATGAAACAAAATATATGCACCAATAATGACAAAACTGCCCAATTTAAAACATTTCCATCATAAAAGTCTACTCAAAGTTCAACAATCCACCAGTATCAGTAAATATGCACAATCTCTGAAGAAGTAAATGTCATCTAAATAATTCCACATTAAAGAGATCTGAAACTAATGAAGAGGCTGCTGCTATCAAACAATTTTATATTTCATTGTTTCATCCACGAATAAAGTGCATGTTACCCTTGCAGAATAAATTGCATTTTTACATTAAAAATGATAAGCTAGTAATATTGCAATAGGGAATGGATGGCAAACTGATAACAGCTTCATTGTATCTTTGCCAAAAAGGACTGCAGCATCCAACCCCTTTACAACACAATATCAGCAATGCATCTACACATTGTGGGAGTAGAACCCACAGCCTTCTGCATCAAAAGCAAGTACACTACCTGTTGTGCTATTAACATTATACATAGATTCAGCATAAGCAGTACTAAACTTCTCTTTTCCTGCAGCTGTCAGCTCCTTGTAAAATCTACTAGACACTCAGCTGTATCTCTCAACTTTGCAGCACAAGAAATCTGGAAAAGGCCAAATTTATTGGGGGGGGGGCAAAAGCCCCAAAACCAGGGACATGTTTTAAACATTGCTTGTATAATCTTGGAAAGTTGCTAGAATAAAATGCTGTGTTACTACTATACATTTCATTGCCAAGGCTTGAACCTAGGACCATGTGCAAAACAATCAGAGCAACATACCACTATGCCATATCAGCTGTTTTGTGAAAGAGAGGAAGACTGAAACTTAAATGGCTACCATTTAGTGAATTCAGTTCTCACCATAGCTGTCAACCTCTTAGCACAAAACACCTGGACAAAGCCAGTAATGGGGGAATACAGTCCCCAAACATATTCAGTAAATTCAGTTCTCACCATAGTTCTCTTAGCATAGAAAACCCTTACAAAGCCAATAATGGGGGAATACAGTCCCAAAAAATAGAGACACATTTCAAATATTCATCTTATAAACTTAGAAAATTGCTAGAATAAAAGCTTTTGTGTTACCATGTACTTTCTGAAGATTATGAAGTCTGAAATTCAAATGCCTGTCATTTTTATTTATTTAACATTTGTTAACCAGGAAAGTCTGACTTGGAACAAAAGCCAATTTTCAGCAGAGGCCCAGGAAGAAACACTCCAGACACATGCCTTTGTAACATGGGAGGACACCAGAGCACCCAGAGGAAACCCACAAAAACACAGAGAGGACATGTACACTCCACACAGAAGGCACCCCAGCCAAGAATCAAACCAGAGAACCTCTAGCTGTGAGGCAATAATGCTACCACTGCACCATCAACTACATACTGAATTGAAAATCCACAGATTTTATGAGGAACAAAACAGAACAAAAATATGAGGCAAAAATCTGCAAAGTTTTCACAGATGGTGGTGGGTAGGGAATTCAGGCTCTTGCTACCTGCACCCAAGGTACAGGGTTCAAGCCTGAGCCACCACCATCTGAGATCTCTCTAGCCACCAGTATATATCAACTAGGGCATTTTACACAGACACACACACACACACACCTTGCTTCAATATAGTACCTGGTGTCCCTTGGTAAGTGCAGCAGTTTCAGTAACACGTCCCCCTTCCCCCAGTAGCTTAGGTCCAGTAAACACACACACATACCTTGCTTCAATATAGTACTTTGTCTCCCTTGCTAACTGCAGCAGCTTCAATAACACACCCTCCTTCCCGCTTAGGTCCAGTAAACACGTCCTTCTCATGTAAGCTTGTCCTCCTTCCCTGCAACAGCAGGCTCCAGCCTGCGGATGTTGCAGTCCAGATCTCTTCCATGCTATGCGGTCATCACTGCATAATATTCTGGGCATCAGAGTACAGAGATGCCGTCTTCCTACTCCAGACTGCTGTTGCAGCAGTCTGGATCCCCCCTGAGTTCCGCGATTTACTGAGTGAGTATGCATTGAGGTTCAGAAACATTCAGAGACTTTTCCATTTGTTTTTTTTTTTTCTTTTTCCATTTGTTTTTTTTTTTGCTTGTTTTTTTTTTCCTTTTCCACATCTGGGGGAGGGGGGCTGCAGTCCTATAGCAAGAGCAGCCCCTGCTTTAGAGCCTCCTTGCTGATTTTCTACTGTTATACTTTTTTTAGTGTCTCACTGCTATTATTCTGCTGTGTTAAATATTCTCTAGTGGGTCCCACCAAAACTAGGGTAGTTAGTGGCTGTTTGTTCTGAGCGCATGTTCCAGGCCATCTTGGATTGGAAGGGGCCTTTCTGCTCTCTAGTGAGAGGATTGTGAGATTGGAACCTGTGTGGTGAAGGGTGGTTGGTCTAGGTCTTGGCGTAAGCATCCTCATTGGTCCTTTTGAACCTTT
Organism: Protopterus annectens; assembly: GCF_019279795.1. NCBI lineage: Eukaryota > Metazoa > Chordata > Ceratodontiformes > Protopteridae > Protopterus > Protopterus annectens. Next base: position 346,135,268 of record NC_056743.1, read on the forward strand.
TCAGTTTTTTTCAAGTTTTTGGCTTCTGGTATTTAAGCCCTGCATTTGAGCAGGTTTCTGTTTGTTTGCACATCGCACAGCATTGTGCACTGATGTGCAATTGTGCACCATAGCCAGACAGATGAATTCAACAGTTTTTCTCTTAGTTACAGCTGTAGCACATTAGTGTAGGCCTCATCCTTAGCACTTTCCCAGTCAAAGAAATACTGCTAGTGAGCTGTAACCTACTAAACCACCAGCAAAAAAAAAAAAACAAACAGGCAGAAATATCCATCCACTGTGTTCCTCCTTGATTGTTCCTGAAAAGCTCCCTTTAGTGATTACAGTCTTCAACCTCTCATTATGGACAGCTGGACCACCCTTGTTTCTCCTGCCAAGCTTGTTACAGTCTTCAACCTCGCATTACGGACAGCTGGACCACCCTTGTTTCTCCTGCCAAGCTTGTTACAGTCTTCAACCTAGCATTACGGACAGCTGGACCACCCTTGTTTCTCCTGCCAAGCTTGTTGACTTGGGTCTCTTGATGCAGTGCAGCAATTGCCTCATGTACACTGACAAGCCTCTACTAATAACTCACTCTAGTAAAAAGTGTAAGAGATGTATCTACACCAAGAATCTTGAATCCCTGCTCTCTCACACTCAGAACTGTAATACAGAAGATGTTGTCAGTCCACCCACCAGTACTCATTCTCATAGTCTGCATCTAATACTGACATCAACGTATGTGGAGGTTCTCTCAGAAAAACCACTGAAACACCAGAGACATCCAAACCACAAGACTACAACTAACAGAGTTCCCACGGCACCCATAACACATAAAACCTACAACTAACAGAGTTCCCACGGCACCCATAACACATAGAAACACCAGTGTCTCATCCACCAAGCCCGTTATGTGTAACACTCAAAAACAGATTTTATAGTCATTGGAGACGCAATAGTTAGACACATGGTGGATGTCCCACTCACCAGATTAAATAAGGAGAAAGTCACAGTCAGGTGCCTGCCCAGTGCCAGGATTCATCAGATCACACCTGCACTCAGGTCTCTCAGAAACAAGTAACATTATGACTCTGTCATAGTTCATGTTGGAGTGAATGACCTCAGATGTACCTCACTGGACTATATGATGAGAGATATGATTGAGCTCTTTGAGTACATGTCCCAGGCAGGTATGTCTCTAGCCTTGAGCAGCATTACCTAGCTTGATGCCACAGTATAAACAAAACATGATTGATTTCAGTAATCTGCTTAATTTTTTGTGTCATTCAAAAGAGTTTCAGTTCCTGTTAGCCTGGAAAACCATGGTCGACAAACCTAGCTGCTTTGCCAGAGACAGTTTGCACCTGGCACCTCTAGGCTTTTGGCTGCTGGCAAAGGCTCTTGCCTCCCTCATAGTGCTTTTTTTAGGCAAGGTCTCAAAAACAAATTTACTAATGTGAAATTTGCCAATCATAACAAAAGAAGGGTCATGCTGCTAAACACTAAGGCCACTAAAACTAAAAACTGCACACCCTGGAAGCACTTCTGTCACTGGAAGATGTAGATGTTTATGTAGTCACAGAAACATGGTTCAAGGCCTCAGATAATAGCTCAGCCTTGCAAGGCTGCAATGCCTTCCACACCTTCAGACTCCAAAATGAACATGTGAGAACCAAAGGAGGCAGTGTTTCTATGTATATTAGAGCTAAATTCACCTCCTGTCTAGTTAGACTGGGCAACTCCATAGAGTTACCCTAAGTTCAGGATACAGTGGGTAAGACCCCCATTCAAGTCCAAACCAGTTATAGATCACCCTGAATGGGTCATGATGCGCATAAAGCCTACTTGACCAATCTGGAGACAATCCAAATATTTCCAAACACTCTGGTTCCTAACTCGCTAGGGCAAAAGTTCCTTGACTTTGTTAACTCAAATGCCCTGTACCAATTTGTTCATAGCACTGCAGGAAGAACAAACATACTAGATCTGGTCCTCACTAACATGTCAAACATACACTACTGCAACTGTTGGAACCTCATTAGTTAAATCTGGCCATAAATTAGTTACCTTTAAGCTGTCACTAACACCAGAACTCACAAAGGGTGAAATCAGACTAAAAAAACCTGGATAGACAGATCTAAATTATCTTGATCAGAATACAAGAACATGGCAAAAAAGAAGAAGCCTTACACAAAAAGTCAAAAGAACCAAACATTATCAGACCTATTGCAAAGCTTTAATTGATATTCTATCATAAATGGCAAAACAAATGTAAATACATATGGATAGTAAACACACCTTTTAGTTAAAAGTAGCAATTCCATTCACTAAGGTGACATTTTTGTAGATATGTATATATGACATAGTAACTTAAAAGTAGTAATTCCGGTAACTAAAGTGGCGTGTTTTGTAGATATGTATATATGGAATAGTAACTTAAAAGTAGTAATTCCAGTAACTAAGGTGACATGGTTTATAGATATGTATATATGACATAGTAACTTAAAAGTAGTAATTCCGGTAACTAAAGTGGCGTGTTTTGTAGATATGTATATATGGTATAGTAACTTAAAAGTAGTAATTCCAGTAACTAAGGTGACATGTTTTGTAGATATGTATATATGACATAGTAACTTAAAAGTAGTAATTCCATTAACTAAGGTGACATGTTTTATAGATATGTATATATGACATAGTAACTTAAAAGTAGTAATTCCAGTAACTAAAGTGACATGTTTTGTAGATATGTATATATGGTATAGTAACTTAAAAGTAGTAATTCCATTAACTAAGGTGACATGTTTTGTAGATATGTATATATGACATAGCAACTTAAAAGTAGTAATACCATTAACTAAGGTGACATGTTTTATAGATATGTATATATGACATAGTAACTTAAAAGTAGTAATTCCAGTAACTACTTTATAAACACATTCTATGAACACCTTCAGGAATGCATGGATCATGCAATCCCAGATAAAACCAAGACCCAATCCTCCAAAGTTAGGCGTCCTGTCTGGTGGACCCCAGCCATAAACAAACTATACAATAGAAGGAGGAAGCTACTACATGATAGAGCAAAATCCCCAAAAGGGAAGGCATCTCTGATCAGTATTAGCAAATAACTACGGGCACTCATAAAATCGTCTAAGGCCAGCTACAAGAGAAAAATTGCACAGGATACTAAGGATAATAACAAAGCTTTCTTTAGTTATGTTAGGAACCTGGGTGGGAATTCCCAGATTTGCTCAGAATTAGTCCAAAATGACAAAAAATACACCGAACCCACAGACATTGCCAACATCCTAGCTGACAGGTTCAGTGCAAACTCCCCCCCCTTCCCCACCAAAAGGGCAAATATCTATCCCAGCAGAGTGCTGCCCCCTGACATCTCAGATGCTCAGGTAAGAGCCGCCCTCTCCAAAGCAAAAAACACAGCATCAATGGGACCAGACAGTGTCCCGGGCTGCGTCCTACATGAACTCCAAGAAGAACTAAACCCAAACATAAAACTACTGTTTAATCTCAGCCTTACTACAGGATATGTACCCAAAGAGTGGTGTACAGCAACAGTGGTCCCTCTCCACAAAGGTGGTGCCTCAACAGATCCTGCAAACTATCGCCCCATAAGCTTGACTAGCTTGGTCTGCAAAGCTATGGAAAGGATCATCATGGACCTCATAAATAAAGATATTGGGGACCTACAGACACTGGATCCTACCCAGTTCAGCTTTGTTAAGGGCAGATCCTGCCTCTTAAACCTGGTCAATTTCTTTGAAACAGTCACCAAGGCCATTGGTGAGGGGAAGGTGGTCCACACAGCCTACCTCGACCTTGCAAAAGCCTTCGATACAATACCCCACTCGGGCATTATAGATAAGCTCACCAGCTTAAATATAAACCCCTATGTCACTAGATGGGTTGCAAACTGGCTCAAGGACAGAACCCACATGGTTAGAATTGCTGGAGCCATGTCAGACTCCAAATCAGTTACAAGTGGCATCCCACAAGGCTCAGTCCTGGGACCTCTCTTGTTCGGTATATATTTCTCAGAGGTAGAGGCTAACACGGAAAGACTGTGGCTGACCAAGTTCGCAGATGACTGCAAACTGGGCACCATAATAGACTCTCCAGCCGACACAAGCATCCTACAAAAGGGCCTCATAGAAACAGACAACTGGTGCCAGAGCCATGGCCTCAAGCTAAACGCCAAAAAGTGTATAGTCATCCCCTTTGGCAAAAACAAAGTGCCCACAAATTAACACATAGGTGGTAATCCATTAAGTACGGAAGAAGTAATTAGGGACCTGGGGACCCAAGTTGATAGCAATTTCTCATTTAACAACCACATGGCCAAAGTGGTTAGAAAAACATTTTATGTAGCCCACCTAATCATGAAGGGATTCACATCTAGATCAGGGGAGGTCATCATGCCTCTTTACTCATCCCTCATCAGGCCCATAATTGAGTACAATGCCCTTTTTGGGATATACCTTACCAGACACCTGCAGCAACTGGAAAGACCCCAAAAGTACCTCACCAAGAGGATCAAAGGGCTCAAACAGATGCCATATGCTGCCCGGTTAAAGAAACTCCAGCTCTACTCAGTGGCATACCACCTGCTCAGAGGCGATCTGTGCCTGACGTATAAAGCCATGTCCAACCCGGAATTAATGGACATGCTGCACCTCAGAAAATCCAAATCCCATCAAGCTATGTGCTTGAGAGACTTGAACCTCAGCACTGAAATAAATAGGACATGCTGGAGGGACAGATTCATAACCCAGAGGCTCCCTTCACTCTGGAATAAAATCCCAGTCCAGGTTAGGCAGAGTCCCTCATTGACTCTCTTCAAGATGAATCTTGATGAGTGGATGGGAGATAGTGGGTTTACCCCAGGTATCACTTCTGTGTCACTGTTAGACAGAGGCACAGTATACTAACCTCAAAAAAGGGCATAGCAAAATTAATTTAAAATGGGTGGCGAAAGCCAAACACACTCTGGCTAGGCTTATAAATGCCCTAGGGCAGATAGCCTAGTATGAACCTATGAACCTATGACATGTTTTGTAGATATGTATATATGACATAGTAACTTAAAAGTAGTAATTCTAGTAACTAAGGTGACATTTTTGTAGATATGTATATATGACATAGTAACTTAAAAGTAGTAATTCTAGTAACTAAGGTGACATTTTTGTAGATATGTATATATGACATAGTAACTTAAAAGTAGTAATTCTAGTAACTACTAATTTTTTTTTTTGTATGTATATATGACATAGTAACTAAAAGTAGTAATTCTAGTAACTAATGACATTTTTTTGTAGATATGTATGTATATATATGGTAAAGTAAAGTAAAATTTCTAAAAACTAAATTTGTTTTTTTTGTAGATATGTATATATGACATAGTAAATAGTAAAGTAAAGTATTTAGTAACTAATTTTTTTTTTAGATATGTATATATGACATAGTAACTTAAAAGTAGTAATTCTAGTAACTAAGGTGACATTTTTGTAGATATGTATTATGGCATAGTAACTTAAAAGTAGTAATTCTAGTAACTAAGGTGACATTTTTGTAGATATGTATATATGACATATAGTGTAGATTTGTTGTATTTCATTTAGCTTGGTGTTATGCTTCGACTCTCATGTGTTACTATAATTCACAAGTGAATTGCTGTCTTAGAACAATATCCTGACTAAGACATAACATAAGCATAACTTCATGGTAATTCATTATTGTAAACTTATCAAATCTGATTTTATTTAGTACAGTGTGTTTATACCTAGTTTAATAACTTGCCCATGTCAAGCAATGTGTAAAATCAACAGTTTCCTATGTTTTGTTCTGTTTATCCTTTCTGTTTGCATTTATGAGTGAAAAACATTCAATAAAAAGATATTTGAGAAAAAAAGAAATTAGACTAAGAAACTTCACCAAGGTAAACTATACCCTCCTAGGTGAACGTATAAATGCATTCCAAGCCCCACCCCTAGCTGGAAGTGGTAACTGCACTGAAGCTTACACTAAAGCTCTGTTTAATCGCTTGCATAAGTGTACAGACTCTGCTGTACCAGAAAGAATCAATGCCAGAGCCCCAAGTGAAAAATAGCCACCATGGTGGACATCCAGCATCAACAAACTTTACAAGAAATGCAAAGAATTGCTGTCCAAGAAAACAAAGGTGAGACCCCAACAATGGAAAAGCACCCTCCTCAACCGGCAAGTAAGACAACTTGTCAAATCCTCTAAGGGGTCCTTTGAGAAAAAATTAGCAAGCACAGGCAAGGATAACCATAAGGCCTTTTACAGCTACGGATGTAGCCTAAAAGGTAGGACCCAAACATGTTTAGAACTAGTGACAAACGGTATCACATACACTGACCCCGCAAAGATAGCAAACCTGCTAGTAGATAGGTTTGGTGAAAATTTCACTCCCTTAAACCAACCACACCTATCACAAATCTTCCCCCCACCCCCACCTTACATATCTGAAGAACAGGTCATCAAAGCCTTGTCCAAGGTAAAAAAAAACACAGCCTCTATGGGACCAGCCAGCATTCCAGGCTGTCTTCTAAACAGGCTAAACCATTAACTAACATCACCATTAAGTATCCTTTTCAATCAAAGTCTAACCACAGGCAGTGGTCCTGTGGAATGGAGAACAGCAAGAAGTATTCCTCTACACAAAGGTGGCCTAGCTACAGACCCAGGGAATTACAGACCCATAAGCCTGATCAGCCTCATCTGTAAGACCATGGAACATATCATTATGGACCTCATAAATAAAGACATAGATGACCTCTAAACCCTGGATCCTACCCAATTCAGCTTCATCAAGGGCAGATCCTGCTGTTAAATCTGGTGGATTTTTTCAAAAATATGACCAGGGCCATCAACAAGGGCAAATCTGTACACACATCATACCCCCACTTGGCAAAGTCTTTCGACACAATCCCAGACTTAGGCATTACAGATAAACTTAATAAACTGAATGAAAACCTCTTCATTGTAAGATGGGTTGCCAAGTGCTCACATACAGGGCACACACTATCAAAGTGTGTGACTCCACATCAACCAGTAGATCTCTTACCACTGGGGTGCAACAGGGGTCGGTGCTGGGCCCCCTACTGTTTGGTATATGCTTCTCAGAAGTTCAGGTGGCAACTAAGGGGCTGTGGCTGACCAGTTTTGCAGATGACTGCAAACTGGGTGCAATTATTGAATCCCCAAATTATGTCAGTATACACTAGGAGGGTCTTATGCAGACCAACGATTGGTGTCTAAGTCATGATCTCAATGCAAAGAAATGCAACATTTTCCCTTTGGCACAAACAATATCTCTTCACACTGTCAAATCAACAACAATACCCTAAGTACCCATGAAGTGGTAAGAGACCTGGGATCACAAGTTGACTGGGACCATAGCTGGGACCATGATGTGTCTACTGTAGGAAGGAAGGCTTTCTCCCTAGCATATTTAATTAGAAAAGACATCACCTTGAGAACTAAAGATATTATAACCCCTTTATGTATACTTGGTACTAATCCAGACCAAAATTGAGTATAACACCCTGTTTGGCATTTGCTGTATAAAGCACCTGCAACAATTGGAGAGACCTCAGAGGTTTCTAACAAGGAAGATCAAGAGACTGCAGCACATGCCTTACACAGACCAGCTGAAGTTCCTGTCTCTATACTCTGTGTTGTATAGACTTCTTGGGGAGATTTATAGCTGGCTTACAGAGCAATCAGACCCAAACCTAATGAATTTTTGCATATCCTGTTTCAGGGGACCTAAATATGGCCGGTGACTTAAATGGGACACGGTGGGGGAACAGATTTATCTCCCAGTAACTGCTGCATCTTTCAAATAGGCTACCTATTCATGTTAAACAGAGCACGTTTATGACATTGTCAAGGGGAACCTGCACTAGTGGATGCAGCACCATAAATTCATACCAGGAATAGACCCACAACCCTCCTGGACATGGACAGTCATCACTAAATGCAATCTTGAGTATTAACTAACATGTCTGTGCTATTACATGGGATGAAATTGCTAGGCTTGAAATGACCTCCAGGTCGATGGCCTAGTAATCTCCTATAATCCTATAATCTTAGCAATGGACAGCAGTTAAAGTGCAAAATATTAACATAATAGCACTAAAGGTGAACTGCAGACTGACAACTCACAACATCCTGGCCTTACTGTTTTTCACTACCATCACTATTATTAAAGCTGAAGACACTGAGCTGAATCAAATAAGGAACTTTCACACTTTTTCCCACAAGCCCATACATTTTAATATAGTTCTGCTAAATGTAAATACCATATATTACAGGAAGCCAGTAACAAAATATGGGTAAGCTAACATAATTCCATAATCTTAGCAATTATAGAATTCTGACTTAATAACGAACTCTGTACTTCTCATTTTGTTTGACAAAACAATAGCTGCTTCTTGTGTCATTGACACAGGTAAACAGGTAAATTCTAGGCCAGCTGCCCTTGTGGGCCATCTTAGGCCTGGCCAGTTTCCCTTTTTGTGCTTGAAATAACCTGTCCAATTTGGTCACAGATCCCATCCCATGGCCGATAACTATATATTACCCCTCATAAGAATAACTGGGATCACACCATAGATAAATTGAGGGAACCCATGCATGAGGTAAAGCATTTAGGAGCTGCATCTGTCCTTCAGAAGTACAGGGGGCAGACCTGGGGTACATTTTCGGTTTACCATCCATGGATTTAAGTTGCACTTGAAAATAGACAGGAATGAACTTTGTTTTATGTGAATGGGGAGTCTGTTCTAAAGCAGCAGTGTCCTCTGTGAAACATACCTGTCTCCAAACTGTTTAGTTGATGCTGAAAAAGAAGTTTAGTTCTCTACACTGAGTATTTCTGATGGCATTTAACTTGCTGACATTCATTAAATCCATTAGTTATGGGTCGGAGGATGCCTTGTATGCCAGACACAGGTCATCTATTAGCTGATACCCAGTGTAGTGGCAGGGCTTTGGGTCAGTCCATGTAGGATTTATTTAGACCATGTATCCTTTTAGTAAGGTATGTCTGTGGGCATCTCAGTTGTTGCATCTGTTTGGACAAATAAAGGTCAAAGGGACCATTATATTCACAATAACTGGCCTAATGAGGGATGAGTAAAGGGGGAGAATGACATTCCTAGATCCAGACACAAAACTTTCCTTTATATAATCTCTGCAATGTAGAAGGACTTTATTACAGCAATAGACACCTGTTGGTTAAAATATAGGTCATTGTCAACATAAGTCCCAAAATCCAAAACAACAGGGTCAATTATATGGAGCATATTGTCAATGTGGTAGTTCCCTGGGGTAGATGACTTCCCAAAAGATACAATAATTAATTTTTTGGCATTTAGTTTCAGACCATGATTTTGACACCAGTTATTTATTTGCGGCAAATCTTCTGGCAGCATTGCTAAGTCAGTTGGAGATCCAGTGACTGCTTCAAACTTAGTCAACCATAGCACTTTGATATTGGCTTTTACTTCAGAAAAGTAGATGCCAAATAGGAGAGGACCCAGCACAGATCCCTGGAGGCTCCACTGGTGACTTCTATCTTTATGGAGATGACTACCCCTATTTTGATTATCTTCATCCTATCTGTAAACCAGTTGGCAATCCATTGGGTGACATAGAGGTATATTCCCAGTTTATTTATCTGTTCTTCTATGCCTGAGTGGGGAATTGTGTCAAAAGCTTTAACCAGTTCAATGTATGTGGTATGTACTGTTTTGCCTTCATCTATTGCTTTGGTGACCTTCTCAAAACATCTATGACATTGAGTAAGCATAACCTGCTCTTGACAAATCCAAACTGATATTGGTCTAGTATTTGTAGGTTCCCTGTGTCCTGACTGATTAATTCCATTATACATCTTTCCATGGTGAAACAACTGCGGATGAGATGTTGTTTCTGTCAAAATGAATACCACAGTCATGTTACACAGGTCAAAATCAATACCACAATCACAGCTTATCCCTGGTGTTAACATATAATGGGATGGCCAATTCCATCATTGGGGTGATAAATGACAATTTGGACATTAAGTTTGATGCTAGTGTAGGTTCAAAGGTAGGTAAGAATCCCAAATATGTGTTCAGGAGAGACAAGTACATCAAGGACATTTTGGAGGGAATAAGACATACTTTTAAGACAAATAGAAAAGTGGGGAACTTTAAATATAATTCTTGTTCTTTTTGTCAATGTTTAATGGAAACTGAGGATCATTTTAGGGTCAATGGTCAAACATTGAACATTAGAGGCCATTATAATTGTAACAGCAAAAGAGTCATATATATGGCTAAGTGTCTAGAATGTCCCATTTTCTACATAGGGAAAACTTGTAGGAAATTAAAAATAAGAATAGGTGAACATTTAGGGGACATTAGACATTGTAGGTTAACAAGTGCCTTATTTAGGCACATAAAAGAAAATCTAACACATCATTTTAAATTTTTGGTTTTACAGCAGTTAATGGAAGATGAAAAAAGGGGGTATTTTAGATTTACATTTAGATTTAATGGAATTGAGATGGCAATTGTTCATGAATGCCTCTCAATATCCAAGCATAAATGAAACTTTTAGTATTGCCAGTGTTTTAAAACTTGATCAAATTTCAGGATAATTTAAGTGGTAAAAGTTAAGATAACTATATATGTACAACTATGTAGTGATGGAGTTTTGTTTAATATTGTGTGTTTAAATTTATTTGAAATGTTTTTAAATGTGTTTTAAGTAATTGCTTTTTAACATGAGTACAATTTCTGTGAGTATTGCTTTAAATTTTAATGATTATATAAATTGATTAATTCAAGGGGGTATTTAACATGGTTGGGTGACTGTGATGTTTCTTTGTTCTGAGGAAGTCTCTGTAGTGGAGAGGAAAGCGCTTAACATTTTGTCAATAAATTTTGGTGTCCTTTTGGATTGTTCACATCCTTGTTTAGTGCCTTTTGTTATATGTATAGATTCAGAGGTAAAAGGACGTAACTTGACATACACTAAATTATTTGTATATATATTCTTTAGAAGATGAGCAAAAGATGCAGGAAATTCAAATACCATTAAGATTTGAATAAATAGTCCTGATTTAGGGAATCAAAGGCTTTCTCTACATCTAAGCCAATTATGAGTGTTTCTTTATTTTCTTTATTAACATAATCTATAAGAGAAATTATCCTTTTAATATTGTTGTGTCTGTCTAAGATATATAAATCCAGTTTGATCATTATTGTTTTGGATAGTGGTATTTTCATTCCGTTAGTTAATATTGTCATAAATATCTTATAGTCATTATTTAATAATGATATAGGTCTGTATGAGGTACAGAGGATTGGGGATTTGTATTCCTTTAGGATTGGCGTGATTAAGGAATATCTCCAAGAGGGGGGTATTAAAGCTTGTGACTGAATTTCTAATAGAGTTTTATAGAAATGGATAGTATCTTTGAAGGAAAAAGTTTATATATTTCCATAATTATGCCATCTATACCTGGAGCTTTATTAATTTTACCCTCTTTTATTGTATCCATAATTTCTTTGTAGGATATAGGTGCTTGCAGATCTAGTTTTAATTTTTCTGGTATTTTTTGTATTAGAAGATTTTTCATCTAGATTTACTTGATCAATATGTATATTTTCTTTTTTGGAAGTGTTCCATATAGTGATTTATATAGGCATCAAGATTGTTACCTATATCTGAGACATTTTCCCTTTCTTTTCATGGAACATACTTTTAATGTTATTAGCTTTTGATTGTATTTTGATTCTTGTGGATAAATTATGTAGATATTTAGGAGAAGTGGCCAAGGTATTCATTTTTAGTTTTTCTAAAGCTAAACTAGTTTTATGTGTTAGAAGTTTGTTGCATTTATTGTTTAATACTTCTACTTTGTTTTTCATCTCCAAATGATTTAGATTTTTTCAGATTTTACTGACAAAAGTGTGGATTGTAGATCTAGTAATTCAGAATCCCATTCTCTGATTTGTTTTATACCAAGTTAGGGTTTTACCTTATATGTAAGGTTTTAATGAGTCCCATATCATTATTTTATTTATCTCTGTGGTATAATTAATATCTAAGAAGAACTGTAAGTCAGATAATAACCAGGGTTTGAACTCTTTAATTTTAGTCATATATGCTGGAATTCTGGAGTTAAAGATTAATGGTTTGTACCCATTTTGAAGTTTTAGTATCAATGAACTGTGGTCTGAAAAGGGGCATGGAGTGATTGAGAAATTCATGATTTTAGAGTGTAAGTCATGGGCAGCAAATATTTTATCTATTCTAATTTGTGTACCAAATCTGTGATCTTGATGGAAAAACAACAAAGATTTATCTTCTTTAAATTTGAAAATATCTACAAGATGAAATAATTCTACCCACTTGTTTAAAGCTTTTTATACAGCAGATGTAAACAGCAGTCTTTTATTTCTAGTTTCAGAAATATCAAATATACAGTTAAAATCTCCTCCTAATATTAAGTTGCCTTTATAATTATTGGAAATGAAATCCAATGTTTTTTAACAGTTCCTGTTCCAATGCTTGGAACCAGTATAGATTGGCTAGGGTCCATATTTTGTTATTATTTTCAACTATTACTAATGCCATAAGGCCTTCTTTATCTTCATAGTTATAAATAATTTCTGGGTTAATCACATTTGTTTTCCATAAAATTGTTACTCCATTTGTCTTTGTCTTATAAGTGGATTGCGCCAATATCATATATTCCTTAGGATTCCATTTGTAATTGCCATTTGTTTTGAAATGAGTTTCTTGAAGGAAGACAATACGTGCTTTGTTCAGTTTTAAATACTTCAGTAGATTTGATCTCTTGCTAGAATTGTCTAAGCCATTGATATTTAAAGATAATAAAGTTAAATCCATCTTAGGTTATTTAGACTATGTATTTTTTTGTTTTATTGTGACTATTAAACATTTTCCTCTGATAACTATAAAGTATATGTTTGAGCTTTTAAAGGAAATTATCAGTTTTATACCTTGAGTGTTTACCAATAAAGTAATGTTTTGGTCAGGCATACTAAAAATGTTTTTGTGAAATAACAAATTTAAATTAAATTAAATTAATAAATGTTAACAAAACTAAGATCCACACTAGCCATGGAATGAAAATCATTCCTAATCTGATGGATAAACCTAAGTACATCAGATTATCACTCATACCTTGACAATCCAGAAAATCTGAGTTCCATAAAATGAATTATCATATGGAGAAGATTTGTAATATTTATATTATTTTTAACAGATGTAGTACTATTGTAGATTAGACAGAATTCTACTACAATATAAATATCTACTTACTTTATAAGCAATTAATATTTACATGAAAGATATATGACAAGCAATTCAATCATATTATAGTAGGCTATATCATATATAAAACCTCAATAAAAGATTATAGCACACAGTTATTTAACATATTCACCCTTATTGATGAAGTCTTTCAAAACTTATTACTTAATATAAATAGATTATAATAATATTTATACCTAATGTTTATAATACAATGTATTTTACTGGATATATCAGAAGTTATATTTCATTGTTTGCCAGCATTTAAGTAATCACTTTGTTTGTTGCTAACTTACTTAAAGCATCAAGTTTGTTTCATGTGAACATTGATGAAAGTTAGTGCATTTTAATTATCAGTGCATCCCTCTTCCCTCCATTTCCTACACATAAGGATTTTCATACCTGTCATTTCTTAATATAAAATGAGTGAAATTATAGGTTAAAAACAAATTCACTTATTGTGATTAATGATTACAAGTTCCCTTTCCATATTCATAAATTGCCATTTTATGGCATATACTGACAGTTTTTAGATTTAAATGGCAACATTGTATTTTGTATAATCAGCAAAGGATAAACTAAGTGATTATTGTCAATTTAATACTATTTGTTCAGAATGTGATTGTTACATTCTGTGACATTCCTAGTTCAGGCTTCCTTTGTTTCCCTTCAACAACTTTGTCAGTTTGATGTCATGTATAAAATATTAGTTACCTTGGTAACAACTTAAGTATTATGTATGGTCAAGAAACCGCATTTCAAGTTAAAGCAATTATATGACTTGTTATGCACATTTACTTATATGAAAAAATCATCATGCTTCCCCTTGATATTCAACGTAGTGTATGTCATTTATGTCAAGTTAAAACAGTAGAGTTATTATACGCAAGCCCATGTTATTAAACTAAGTGTCTATTATCAATTTAATAGAATTTGTTCAGAATATGATTGTTACATTCTGTGACATTTCAAGTTCAGGCTTCTATTGTTTCTCTTGAACAACTTTGTCAGTTTGATGTCATGTATAAAACATTAGTTACCTTGGTAACTGCTTAAGTATTATATATGCTGAAGATGGGTTACAAAAACTACAATTCAAGTTAAAGCAATTACATGACTTGTTATGCATATTTACTTTTATATGAAAATCATCATGCTTCCCCTTGATGTTCAATGTAATGTATGTCATTTATGACAAGTTAAGACAGTAGTGTTATTATACACAAGCACATGTTATTAAATTCTGTCTTTAATATCTAAAATCATCAGACTGCTTCATCTTATATGACGATTATATATTTTATGTCTAGATTTACTAAAATCACACATTACATAACTATTTTGTGTGTGTGTGTGTGTGTGTGTGTGTGTGTGTGTGTGTGTGTGTGTGTGTGTGTGTGTGTGTGTATGTATGTCTGTGTGTGTTTTCTTGGCTGTTGCTTAGTTATTTGAGAGACCACACACTGTAATACTTATTCTTATTATTAGCTCCTTCCAAGCACGTTTATACAGTCCACAGACTTTAAATTATGAGACCCTTCTAGTTTCTTATTTGTTATAAGTATATTTCCATCCTTACGTACACACACATATCAGTACTTCAAGCATGGGCAACAATGACCATAGAGTTTTGCCAGAATACCATTCACTAGTTCATCAGGTTGTTCTTAAAATATCCAAATCAATATTTGTCCTGTTCCATTTTACCAGCCTGTTCCATGCAGTGGCTACTCTGCCAATGAACCACTCAACACACCTTCCATTCCCACAGATATTTCCATGAAGGAAATCTGATGACTCTCTAGCACTTCCCAACAACCCCAAACACCCCTAGAATCAGCTATCCTCATATGCCCAACATGCCCGAGCAAGCTCACCTCCCAGATCACTGCAAAGGGTACTGCACAAGACCAAGTACTCTTAGTCTTTTACAATAATTCAGACTTCCACTCTTCTGTAAGTCCTTAATGTGTTTGGACCAAAATCCATTTTAAATTTGAAATTGCAATTATTTTTTTTATTAAGAATCAACTTAATGAGCTAAATGAAGTGTTGGAGACCATCAATATGTGTACATGTGGTTTAAAACAACCCTTTTATTATATAACTTTTTTGAAACCAAAAACTTCATTGCCGAGAATCATTTCAGAGGCTCCTAAGAGCCATTAAGCATTATCGATAGCAACCTGGGAGCATCTGTTTCTGTTAGTGTGTCTGTGTACTGCATATCAGAGTCTCACAATGTACCAGAAGCTTCACTTCACTGCAACTTCAAGCCTAAATTCCTTCCCTTTCAGTGAGGCAGCAACCAGGAAATGAACAGAGAGCAAATAGATAAAAAAAAAAAAAAAAAACAAAACTTCCAACAAGCCACCACAACAAGAGATAACACATTCATCCAGCCTTACTACCTCTCACTCAGCAGATGTATAAACAAACTATTCTCTGCCAAAATATCCAAAATCACAGTTTTATCCACACCCCTTCCTCTGGATCCAGGCTAAAACACCAAATGTCTCTTCCTAATACACAAGCATCAGTAAACCTTGATCACAAGCCACAACCCACAGCTTTCCAGAGATGAAAACGGCAACATACAACAGCTGCCAGACACAGCTCCATCCACACACACCATGTCAGGCTTCATCAAACAGCACTTAAAGCTATGATACCTGCCATAATTGATATTAACTATGTTTAGACAGAATAATAATGACATTTGTACTAGCTGCCAGACACAGCTGCATCCACACACACCATATCAGGATTAATCAAACAGCACTCGTAGCTGTGATACCTGCCACAATTGATATTAACTATATTTAGACAGAATAATGACATTTGTACTAAGAGCTTGCTACTATTATTCAACCAGGATATACATGACATTTCTAAATCATACTTTAACTGAAGAAGGCACAAGTCTCCACGACAGCATTTTTTTTTCAAAACACTGTACTGTTACTGCTATTATATATGATGTTAATTTGTTACATCTGAGTCTGAACTCCGATGAATTAATTCCTTGTTGAATTAATTAATTACTTAAATTATTATAAGTAAAATCAATGAAAAATTAACAAGATAGCTATTCATTGAGTACAAGTAGGGGAATAGAAAAGCCTATGTTTGTATTATATGTTGCTTTGTTTGACTTATTTATAATATAAATAGTAACCCATCTTGACCTACCTTTGTTTGTGAAGAATTACTGGACTCTGAACATTCTGAATAAATCATTACTGTTTCTCAGTTGTTTAAGGAACCCTCCTTTTTTAAATAAAAACAGATGACAAGTGATGTACCATATCAGTTGATACTTTGAGAGATGTAGTTGTAAGAGTTATTTTTTGGGACAGCTATCTTGGAATCATTTTTTTTTTGTTTCTTCTTTTTAGCATCAGTCCAAGGATTTGTTTCTTTTATTCTTTTAAGAGTAGGGGCCATCCATTCCATTTCTTCTGGGATAAACATTATGTTGTTGTTTTTGATGAATATAGTAGCTTCTTCTACGTCATTAAAGGTTCTCATCTCATTGGCAAAAAGTATTTTTATCTTGGCTGGAAAGGCCAGCTGTGCTTTAATGTTGTTTTGTTTCAACAGTTTTATTATTGGCCAAACTTTTTTCCTTTGTTCTAGTATACTGGAAGAATAATCATCATCAAATCTTATCAGGCTTTGATTGTATTTTAAGGGTGATTTTCAAACAGATTTTAATATTAGTTCCTTGTCCAGAAATGAAAGAAATTTTATAATTAGGATCTAGGTGGAGTATATGTTGAGTTAGAAGCAGATTTCCTCAGTGTTCTATGCACCCTTTCAATTCCAAATGAAAGCCCCTCTTTCAAGTCTAAAAATTCAGGAATCCAGGTTGTTAATAATGAAATAATATCTTCTCCTTCAGTGTTTTCAGGCAGACTAAAGATCCTTATGTTGTTTCTCCTTTCCCTGTTTTCTAAGTCATCTATTTTGTTAAGTAGCCATGTATTCTGTTTAAGCAGAAATTCTTTTTGGAATTCTTCCTCTTTGAGTCTCCCTTCAATGTCATTTAGGAAAGTCTCTATATTTGTTATTTTTGTATGGTGTTGCTATAATAGTTCCTTAAGTGTATCAGTCTGTTTCTGAGAATTTAATTTGAGGTTTTCTAAGTCATTTTGAAAGCCACCCATCTTCAAATGTAGTTCCTCTAAGTTAGATGTTCATCAGTTGCAGTTCTTTTTTCAAAGCAGCATCTGGATGAGAATTCTTTGAGTTGTTCAAATTCAGTGAATCAACTTTACAGGAAATTTTTTGTATATCTCCACCAAAATTGATATTTATGTAATTTATCTATAGATTTATGATGTTTTAAACTTGAAAATAATAAAATGTTCCTATATTATTATACTAGTTTATGGAGATCTCAAAATTCACTGCTCTCAGTTGGCCATCTGGGCTCTGCCCCCCATATATCCCTTTTCTTGATTCCTAATGTATATTAAACAGAAGACACATGCTTTACTGGTTCCAGATTTAATAATGGCAGCTTTTGATGAGTTGAAATATTACAATAAAAAGTGT
>NC_056743.1:346473186-346602524 GCF_019279795.1 Protopterus annectens
TATATCTACATATATATATATATATATATATATATATATATATATATATATACACACACACACACACACACACATATATATATGTTATACACACATGTGGACACACAAAATCACAAAATATATATATCATCATCTTCATCATCACCCCCTTTTTCCCATTTTTTCTACATTGGGTGGGTGGTATCGTGTTAACTGTCATCATCTGTCTTGATTCAGTGCCACACTCTTGCCTTCTTCAACACTCATGGCTGACTGTCTCAGGTCTTCTTTCACACAATCCTTCCACCTCTTTGCTGGACGTCCTCGCTTCCTCTTATGTTCTTCCTGTCTGTCCCAAATCTTCCACACCAGATTGTCTTCTGCTTTTCTGCACATGTGCCCAGACCACTGTAATCTGTTCTCTTTGGGCTTTTCTGCAATTAGAGCTATTTTGTGTTCAGTTCTTATGTCCTCATTTCTTCATCTGTCCTACAGTGTGCATCCTACCACCCTTCTCAGGCACTTCATTTCCATCACCTCTAGTTTCTTCAGCTGTTTTGCCTTTACTGCCCAGGATTCTGTACCATACAGTAGTACTGGTCACACCACTGTCTTGTACACCTTACTTTTCAGGTCCTTTGGCATTCTTTTGTCATAGACTCCACCTGACACACTATGCAGCCACTCTGATTCTAGCTTTGACCTATTCATTCATACTTCCCTTCTCCTCAACCATCACTCCCAGATACTTGAAGCTGTTTACCTGTTCCACTATCTTCCCTTCTATTTCTAGTCTCAGCTTTGCCTGATTTCCCCATTTTGCTGCCATTACTACCATCTTATCTGTGCTTAGTTTCATCCCATGTGTTTTTACTTTTGCATTCCATTCTCCTATCCTTTGCTGAAGTTCTTACTCAGAGTCTGCCTGTAATGCCACATCATCTGCATACAGCAGCTTTGCTGATCTGTCCCCTCTGAGCTGTTTGCTGTTGTAGTCCATCACCAGTATGAACAGCAGTGGGCTCAGAGCTAAACTCTGGTGCAAACCCACTCCCATTGGGAATCCCGCTGTGAGGCCGTACACTGTTCGTACTTCAGTCAGTGGGTCCTTCTACATAGCCTGCACTAATTCTATTAATGATTCTGGGACTTTGAACCACCGCAGTACTGCCCAAATTACCTTTCCTGGGGCATTGTCATATGCTTTCTCCAAGTCTAGGAATGCCCAGTTGGACTCTTTCCTCATCTCTAGCTTCTTCTCAGCTATCTGTCTCACTGCAAACATCATGTCATTTGTGCTGTATCCTGATCTGAATCCAAAATGCTCATTTCCCATCTTACTTTCTACTACTCTGTGTACCTGTTTATCAATCCTGGTGTTAGTATATATAGTTGGGGGTGTGTGGGGGCGCAGCCCCCCCACATGGGGGTGGGGTGTGTGTGTGTGTGTGTGTAGCCCTCTGCTTACTTTGGTTTTATGGTGTCTGGTTTTGTTTTACATTATTTTGTAAAAGTCAACTGCTGCGCCCCCCCCCACACCCCCTTAATATATATATATATATATATATATATATATATATATATATATATATATATATATATATATATATACTAACACCAGGATCGCACTACAGTGGGGAAAAAAACATATACCATTGAACTGCTTTAGATTACTACTTGTCAGTGAAATCAGTTTTAGGTGAAATGAACTTTAGGTGGTTTGGTCTTGGTGAAATGAGTTTAGGCGAAATGAGTTTTAGGTGAAGTGATACGTACAAATATATACATATATATATATATATATATATATATATATATATATATATATATATATATATATAGATATATATATATATATATATATATATATATATATATATATATACACACACACACACACACACACACACACACGCTTGTGTGTGCGTGCGTGTGTGTGCATGTGTTTGGGTGTGTGTGTGTGTGTGTGTGTGTGTGTGTGTGTGTGTGTGTGTGTGTGTGTGTGTGTGTGTGTGTCTGTGTGTGTGCATGTGTGTATGTGTGTGTGCATCTGTGAGTGTGTGTGTGTGTGTGTGTGTGTGTGTGTGTGTGTTTGTGTGTGTAGATGTATATGTGTGTGTATGTGTGTGTGTGTGTGTGTGTGTGTGTGTGTGTGTGTGTGTGTGTGTGTGTGTGTGTGTGTGTGTGTGTGTGTGTGTGTGTGTGTGTGTGTGTGTGTGTGTGTGTGTGTGTGTGTGTGGAAGCATAACAATCCATTGAAAATGCAAACCACTGATACCTCCATCAAAGAACACCTACATGCATGCAGGCGCATACACATGCATACCTCCATTATAGAACACCTGCGTGCATGCTGGGACATACATATACATACCTCTATCATAGAACACCTGCATGGATGCAGGCATGTACACATCCATACCTCCATCAAAGAACACCTGCATGCATGCAGGCACGTACACATGCATACACTGACAACAACAGGTATTTCATAAGGGTAATCACTAACTTGTTATTGAGATGTGAAAGGAAACTGAACTGGAGAAGAGAATCCTTCATGGACTCAGCAATAAGACCCTGACTCTAAACATAAAACTCACCACTTAGAAATGAAGCAGTGAACCATGCATTGTGAGTTAGCAATAGTAATTGATGCTTTTGCAGTGTGGGGGTTGTGCGCGTTTTCTTAATCATCATAAATTCTTGAACCTTTTCAGTATGGTCTTTTTGATCCACTTATACAGAATGTTGGATTAAAAAATAAGAAGCATTCATGGTCCAGAATCACCCGATTTGGAACTGTCTCACTCAATGGTGCAGAAGATTGTTACTGGACAGCATTGCCGATGACCCATTGTGGAGAATAGAGCCACCATCAATGGCACTGGCTGAAATAAAGAGCATATATGGTTATATGGAAGGTACTCCATTTTTATTCTTGCTGCATGAACAGCTAGCTATGCTCCTTTCTGATGAGCACTTTGGTCTCTGAAGCATTACTTTACCACACCATGTGCAAGTACTGATAAATAGTGACTGTATTTTTGCTCCTTCTTGCCAAGCTCCCAGTTATATATTAGGTCCAATATGCATTATAATACAGTATAGCACAAGTGAGACACTGTATCAACTTTACGGTTTATATGTAGATATGGTGATATCCAGTCTGGATTATTTCTGCAACAGAGCTAATTGCCTAAAGAGAATCACTCATTTAAAAAAAAATCATTCCTGTAGTGAAAGTTACTTCTCCAGGCACAAGCTGGGTTTTGAAAATTGTGTAGTACTACATTTTTTCTAAGAAACTAGTGGAATTGCAATCATGCCCAAGTACAGCTCGTATGGATGAGGAATGGACTAGCTTCTCTGTATGTCACTTAATTTTAGTTACCATTGCTAGGGAAGACACGTGGTGTCTTCTATTTCAGGACACCATGTCTAGTGACCTGATCAAGATGATAGTACCTTTGAGCTAATGATTTATCTGCACACTTGTTTGGTATGATAACTCTCTGACTAAGAGACTGACTGAGGGACCAAGCAGTATAATAAGCATTGGCTCTACTGCACAGACATTCTGGCCATGACTATATATCTATGATCCAGGCTCAGTCAGTAACAGGTACTTAAGTAACTACTTTGGGGTGTAATAAATTCACCAGTGCCAGCTTTTCCAACTCACTGTGGAGTGTGTCAGCAGGCCCAACAGAAGAACTGTCTTCTAGGTGAATATCCCAGAAGTGTTTCTCTTACACATGAGAGTGATAGGAGTTTGACTCTATTAAAGTGTGTACATCACTGCACCTAGAAAGCTTGAATGAGCAGAAGTACAGACACACAGTTACTTTAAAATACTCTCTGGTGAAACCAAATCAGTAAAAGCTTTAAAAAATCTTATCCCCTCTGCTGCAGGACAACTTCAATCCCCTACGTTTGTCTCCATCTCACAAGGTCCTTGGATACAGTGGGGATAAGGGAAGTCAGTATGATTACAGGGGTAAGGAAGCTTCAGGAACGGTGGGTCCAAAAATAAATAAAATAAGTCTGATAACTGGTAGGAAAATATGCATGCATTATATAGCAATTTTAAGAAAATGCCTTCTAAAGAAAAATGAAATGGTTTTATGACTTCCAGTAGATCTGAGCAAAGCTCTATTTCTGTGTATGATAACACATAGGTGCTAAAATCCTGTCAGCTTCTAGTGTTAGTGATAGCATGGGAAACAGAGTCAGATGACTAGATGTGTGTGATGTCATTCTGTAAGTCAAAATAATATTTAAATATTAGTAGGAGTTTGCTCTCAGCATTCTATATTTTCTCTGGGATTTTGCAACAAGGACCACTCACCCATCTTGTCTTGCTCTGTTCAGTAAATGGGAACAATACTTCTTTAGTTAATCATGATTATAGATAGTGAGACTAGTTAATGCTGTTTTTCTATAACTGTGTGAAACTTTCCATCAGTGTTATTTTTAATATTCCCTGTGGCTGAAACTCTGCTGTCTAATGTAAATATATATTTAGTATTTCCTTGTTCTTTTATTATTTAATATTAAATATATTTAAACTTTTCATTGTGGCTGGTCCTTTTTAGAAAATATTTAAGCTTTGAGAGTATATATTTATATGGTGACAGGTCTGGCCACTCCTGAAGCCTTGCTGTTTGGTCATCATTAATTTGTACACAGTATAATTGGGTACCCTTGTAAGAGCCTTAAAGTAGCTGGCAGGAGTTCTACTGGCAGTGATAACTACCATATAGTCTGGGCAGAAGGGGGCACAGCAGGTGAATTTGTATCAGCCTTTCCCAGGTATGTGTGTGTGTGTGTGTGTGTGTGTGTGTGTGTGTGTGTGTGTGTGTATGTGTTTGTGCAAATCACATCTCAAACAGTGTGTGGGCCAACTGCTTGGAGGAGGGACACAAAGCACTGGTTTCACAGAGAGGGTATTGGAGGACTTAGCTTGGATCCCCATCCAAGGACTCAACACTGAACTGTGGCAGAGAGGACTCTTACTTGGGGTCTGGAAAGATATAGAGAGGAACCAGCTCTTGGACTGATTGTGTTCCCTAGATGCTCTTAAGGGAAATTTGCTTGATGCAGACAGGTCTGCATCTGGAAATACTGAGTGTATTCATTTGTATTCCAAATGAACATCTCTCTCCAGTGTCAGTGGTGAGGATTCAGGCTCCTTGATTACTGGCTCAGCATGGGGATGTCACATATTGGTAAGCAGTGGTGTGGATATTAAACTTGTGTAGCCTGTAAGCAGTTGTCACTAAAGGTGTGCATTCAGTCAGCACCCAAACGGTGAACATTCAGAGTTTCATATCACAATAGTTTTATTCTTTTTTTTGTTAGTTTAGTTTACTCAGGGAGAGAAGGCAAAATCAGCAGAGGATTATGGCAAGCTGACAAAGACCCACTTGGCCAAAATGTGTGAAGCCAAAGGACTGGGGATTGCCAGCCTGACTAAAATGGACATTTCAGCCTTAGTCACAGCTCAGCCCCATAACAACTTGGATAACCACTCTGTTGATGGGAATTTGCAGCCCTCAAAAACAGGACAGTTCACCTTTTCTTCAAAGGACTTAAAAATCTATCTGGAGTTAAAGAGAGTTGAAATGGATGCCAAATGATGGGAATTAAAACCAGCAGAGAGAATGTGGCATTATGAGGCTGAAGAAAAGGAGAAGCTGCATCAACATGAGAGGGAGATGCTGACTCTTCACGAGGGTCATGAAAAGGAGAAGTAGCATAAACATGAGACGGAGATGCTGACCCTTCACCAAGTTCATAAAAAGGAGAAGCAGCATCAACATGAGAGGGACATGCTGACCCTTCACAAGGGTCATAAAAAGTAGAAGCAGCATCAACATCAGAGGGAGATGCTGACCCTTCACCAGGGTCATGAAAATGAGAAGCAGCATCAACATGAGATGGAGATGTTGACCCTTCACCAGGGTCATGAAAAGGAGAAGTAGAATCAACATGAGAGGGAGATGCTGACCCTTCACCAGGGTCATGAAAAGGAGAAGCAGCATCAAGATGAGAAGGAGACACTGACCCTTCACCAGGGTCATGAAAAGGCAAAGCAGCATCAACATGAGAGGGACATGCTGACCGTTGACCAGGGTCATGAAAAGGAGAGGTAGAATCAACATGAGAGGGAGATGCTGACCATTCACCAGGGTCATGAAAAGGAGAAGAAGCATCAACATGAGAGGGACATGCTGACCCTTTACTAGGGTCATGAAAAGGAGAAGCAGCATCAACTTGACAGGGAGACGCTGACCCTTCACCAGGGTCATGAAAAGGAGAAGCAGCATCAACATGAGAGGGACATGCTGACCCTTCACCAGGGTCATGAAAAGGAGAAGCCACATCAACATGACAGGGACATGCTGACCCTTCACCAGGGTCATGAAAAGGAGAAGCAGCATCAACATGAGAGAGACATGCTGACCCTTCACCAGGGTCATGGAAAGGAGAAGGAGCATCAACATGAGAGGGAGACGCTGACCCTTCACCAGGGTCATGAAAAGGAGAAGCAGCATCCACAAGAGTGGGAGATGCTGACCCTTAACTAGGGTCATGAAAAGGAGAAGCAGCATCAACATGACAGGGAGATTCTGACCCTTCATCAGGGTCATGAAAAGGAGAAACAGCATCAACATGAGAGGGGGATGCTGACCCTTCACCAGGGTCATGAAAAGGAGAAGCAGCATCAACATGAGAGGGACATGCTGACCCTTCACCAGGGTCATGAAAAGGAGAAGGAGCATCAACATGAGAGGGGGATGCTGACCCTTCACCAGGGTCATGAAAAGGAGAAGCAGCATCAACATGAGAGGGAGACGCTGACCCTTCACCAGGGTCATGAAAAGGAGAAGCAGCATCAAAATGAGAGGGACATGCTGACCCTTCACCAGGGTCATGAAAAGGAGGAGCAGCATCTATATGAGAGGGACATGCTGACCCTTCACCAGGGTCATGAAAAGGAGAAGCAGCATCCATATGAGAGGGATATGCTGACCCTTCACCAGGGTCATGAAAAGGAGAAGCAGCATCCATATGAGAGGGATATGCTGACCCTTCACCAGGGTCATGAAAAGGGGAAGCAGCATCAACATGAGAGGGACATGCTGACCCTTCACCAGGGACATGAAAAGGAGAAGCAGCATCAACATGAGAGGGAGATGCTGACCCTTCACTAGGGTCATGAAAAGGATAGGCAGCATCAACATGAGAGGGAGACACTGACCCTTCACCAGGGTCATGAAAAGAAGAAACAGCATCAACATGAGAGGGACATGCTGACCCTTCACCAGGGTCATGAAAAGGAGAAGCAGCATCAACATGAGAGGGACATGCTGACCCTTCACCAGGGTCATGAAAAGGAGAAGCAGCATCAACATGAGAGGGACATGCTGACCCTTCACCAGGGTCATGAAAAGGAGAAGCAGCATCAACATGAGAGGGACATGCTGACCCTTCACCAGGGTCATGAAAAGGAGAAGCAGCATCAACATGAGAGGGACATGCTGACCCTTCACCAGGGTCATGAAAAGGAGAAGCAGCATCAACATGAGAGGGAGATGCTGACCCTTCACCAGGGTCATGAAAAGGAGAAGCAGCATCAACATGAGAGGGACATGCTGACCCTTCACCAGGGTCATGAAAAGGAGAAGCAGCATCAACATGAGAGGGACATGCTGACCCTTCACCAGGGTCATGAAAAGGAGAAGCAGCATCAACATGAGAGGGACATGCTGACCCTTCACCAGGGTCATGAAAAGGAGAAGCAGCATCAACATGAGAGGGACATGCTGACCCTTCACCAGGGTCATGAAAAGGAGAAGCAGCATCAACATGAGAGGGAGATGCTGACCCTTCACCAGGGTCATGAAAAAGAGAAGCAGCATCAACATGATGAGAGGGACATGCTGACCCTTCACCAGGGTCATGAAAAGGAGAAGCAGCATCAACATGAGAGGGAGATGCTGACCCTTCACCAGGGTCATGAAAAGGAGAAGCAGCATCAACATGAGAGGGACATGCTGACCCTTCACCAGGGTCATGAAAAGGAGAAGCAGCATCAACATGAGAGGGATGCTGACCCTTCACCAGGGTCATGAAAAGGAGAAGCAGCATCAACATGAGAGGGAGATGCTGACCCTTCACCAGGATCATGAAAAGGAGAAGCTGCATCAACATGAGAGGGACATGCTGACCCTTCACCAGGGTCATGAAAAGGAGAAGCAGCATCAACATGAGAGGGAGATGCTGACCCTTCACCAGGGTCATGAAAAGGAGAAGCAGCATCAACATGAGAGGGACATGCTGACCCTTCACCAGGGTCATGAAAAGGAGAAGCAGCATCAACATGAGAGGGAGATGCTGACCCTTCACCAGGGTCATGAAAAGGAGAAGCAGCATCAACATGAGAGGGAGATGCTGACCCTTCACCAGGGTCATGAAAAGGAGAAGCAGCATCAACATGAGAGGGACATGCTGACCCTTCACCAGGGTCATGAAAAGGAGAAGCAGCATCAACATGAGAGGGACATGCTGACCCTTCACCAGGGTCATGAAAAGGAGAAGCAGCATCAACATGAAAGGGACATGCTGACCCTTCACCAGGGTCATGAAAAGGAGAAGCAGCATCAACATGAGAGGGACATGCTGACCCTTCACCAGGGTCATGAAAGAAAAAAACAGCATCAACATTAGAGGGACATGTTGACCATTCACCAGGGTCATGAAAAGGAGAAGCAGCATCAACATGAGAGGGAGATGCTGACCCTTCACCAGGGTCATGAAAAGGAGAAGCAGCATCAACATGAGAGGGACATGCTGACCCTTCACCAGGGTCATGAAAAGGAGAAGCAGCATCAACATGAGAGGGACATGCTGACCCTTCACCAGGGTCATGAAAAGGAGAAGCAGCATCAACATGAGAGGGACATGCTGACCCTTCACCAGGGTCATGAAAAGGAGAAGCAGCATCAACATGAGAGGGACATGCTGACCCTTCACCAGGGTCATGAAAAGGAAAAGCAGCATCAACATGAGAGGGACATGCTGACCCTTCACCAGGGTCATGAAAAGGAGAAGCAGCATCAACATGAGAGGGACATGCTGACCCTTCACCAGGGTCATGAAAAGGAGAAGCAGCATCAACATGAGAGGGACATGCTGACCCTTCACCAGGGTCATGAAAAGGAGAAGCAGCATCAACATGAGAGGGACATGCTGACCCTTCACCAGGGTCATGAAAAGGAGAAGCAGCATCAACATGAGAGGGAGATGCTGACCCTTCACCAGGGTCATGAAAAGGAGAAGCAGCATCAACATGAGAGGGACATGCTGACCCTTCACCATGGTCATGAAA
Source organism: Protopterus annectens (assembly GCF_019279795.1). Lineage (NCBI taxonomy): Eukaryota > Metazoa > Chordata > Ceratodontiformes > Protopteridae > Protopterus > Protopterus annectens. Next base: position 346,482,560 of record NC_056743.1, read on the forward strand.
AGGAGAAGCAGCATCAACATGAGAGGGACATGCTGACCCTTCACCAGGGTCATGAAAAGGAGAAGCAGCATCAACATGAGAGGGACATGCTGACCCTTCACCAGGGTCATGAAAAGGAGAAGCAGCATCAACATGAGAGGGACATGGTGACCCTTCACCAGGGTCATGAAAAGTCGAAGCAGCATCAACATGAGAGGGACATGCTGACCCTTCACAAGGGTCATGAAAAGGAGAAGCAGCATCAACATGAGAGGGACATGCTGACCCTTCACCAGGGTCATGAAAAGGAGAAGCAGCATCAACATGAGGAGGTGATGCTGACCCTTCACCAGGGTTATGAAAAGGAGAAGCAGCATCAACATGAGAGGGACATGCTGACCCTTCACCAGGGTCATGAAAAGGAGAAGCAGCATCAACATGAGAGGGACATGCTGACCCTTCACCAGGGTCATGAAAAGGAGAAGCAGCATCAACATGAGAGGGACATGCTGACCCTTCACCAGGGTCATGAAAAGGAGAAGCAGCATCAACATGAGAGGGAGATGCTGACCCTTCACCAGGGTCATGAAAAGGAGAAGCAGCATCAACATTAGAGGGACATGCTGACCCTTCACCAGGGTCATGAAAAGGAGAAGCAGCATCAACATGAGAGGGACATGCTGACCCTTCACCAGGGTCATGAAAAGGAGAAGCAGCATCAACATGAGAGGGACATGCTGACCCTTCACCAGGGTCATGAAAAGGAGAAGCAGCATCAACATGAGAGGGACATGCTGACCCTTCACCAGGGTCATGAAAAGGAGAAGCAGCATCAACATGAGAGGGACATGCTGACCCTTCACCAGGGTCATGAAAAGGAGAAGCAGCATCAACATGAGAGGGACATGCTGACCCTTCACCAGGGTCATGAAAAGGAGAAGCAGCATCAACATGAGAGGGAGATGCTGACCCTTCACCAGGGTCATGAAAAGGAGAAGCAGCATCAACATGAGAGGGACATGCTGACCCTTCACCAGGGTCATGAAAAGGAGAAGCAGCATCAACATGAGAGGGAGATGCTGACCCTTCACCAGGGTCATGAAAAGGAGAAGCAGCATCAACATGAGAGGGAGATGCTGACCCTTCACCAGGGTCATGAAAAGGAGAAGCAGCATCAACACAAGAGGGAGATGCTGACCCTTCACCAGGGTCATGAAATGGAGAAGCAGCATCAACATGAGAAGGACATGCTGACCCTTCACCAGGGTCATGAAAAGGAGAAGGAGCATTAACATGAAAGGGACATGCTGACCCTTCACCAGGGTCATGGAAAGGAAAAGCAGCATCAACATGAGAGGGACATGCTGACCCTTCACCAGGGTCATGAAAAGAAAAAACAGCATCAGCATTAGAGGGACATGCTGACCATTCAGCAGGATCATGAAAAGGAGAAGCAGCATCAACATGAGAGGGAGATGCTGACCCTTCACCAGGGTCATGAAAAGGAGAAGCAGCATCAACATGACAGGGACATGCTGACCCTTCACCAGGGTCATGAAAAGGAGAAGCAGCATCAACATGACAGGGACATGCTGACCCTTCACCAGGGTCATGAAAAGAAAAAACAGCATCAACATTAGAGGGACATGCTGACCATTCACCAGGGTCATGAAAAGGAGATTCAGCATCAACATGAGAGGGAGATGCTGACCCTTCACCAGGGTCATGAAAAGGACAAGCAGCATCAACATGAGAGGGACATGCTGACCCTTCACCAGGGTCATGAAAAGGAGAATCAGCATCAACGTGAGAGGGACGTGCTGACCATTCACCAGGGTCATGAAAAGGAGAAGCAGCATCAGCATGAGAGGGAGATGCTGACCCTTCACCAGGATCATGAAAAGGAGAAGCTGCATCAACATGAGAGGGACATTCTGACCCTTCACTAGGGTCATGAAAAGGAGAAGCAGCATCAACATGAGAGGGAGATGCTGACCCTTCACCAGGGTCATGAAAAGGAGAAGGAGCATTAACATGAGAGGGACATGCTGACCCTTCACCAGGGTCATGAAAAGGAGAAGCAGCATCAACATGAGAGGGAGATGCTGACTCTTCACCAGGGTCCTGAAAAGGAGAAGCAGCATCAACATGAGAGGGAGATGCTGACCCTTCACCAGGGTCATGAAAAGGAGAAGCAGCATCAACACGAGAGGGAGATGCTGACCCTTCACCAGGGTCATGAAATGGAGAAGCAGCATCAACATGAGAAGGACATGCTGACCCTTCACCAGGGTCATGAAAAGGAGAAGGAGCATTAACATGAAAGGGACATGCTGACCCTTCACCAGGGTCATGAAAAGGAGAAGCAGCATCAACATGAGAGGGAGATGCTGACTCTTCACCAGGGTCATGAAAAGGAGAAGCAGCATCAGCATGAGAGGGACATGCTGACCCTTCACCAGGGTCCTGAAAAGGAGAAGCAGCATCAACATGAGAGGGAGATGCTGATCCTTCACCAGGGTCATGAAAAGGAGAAGCAGCATCGACATGAGAGGGACATGCTGACCCTTCACCAGGGTCATGAAATGGAGAAGCAGCATCAACATGAGAGGGACATGCTGACCCTTCACCAGGGTCATGAAAAGGAGAAGCAGCATCAACATGAGAGGGAGATACTGACCCTTCACCTGGGTCATAAAAAGAAGAAGCAGCATCAACATAAGAGGGACATGCTGACCCTTCGCCAGGGTTATGGTGGTAATGGGGAAGGGAATAACCACTTCACCATGGTCATGGAGGTAATGGGGAAGGGAATAACTGAAGCCCAGAAGAAATAAAGTCAGTAAATGTTTTCCACAATTTACAGAGGGTGATTATTTTGATAGTTTTATTCGTATATTTGAGAGGATATTTAAACAGTATAATGTTGACCAAGGGCTCTGGGTATGATTCCAAACCTCGTTACTCCATGGTTAAACTGTAACTGCTGTTCTAAATTGGCTGATATTGATTGTTTAAACTATGAAAAAGTCAAATGTTGTTTACTAGAATGTTTTAAGTTAAGACCTGTAGCTTACAGAAAAAAAGTTTTGTGAGCATTGAAGCAAGGCAGATGAAAGTCTGTACGATTATATTGCTTTGTTAAGCACTTATTTTCATAGGTATGTGAGTGCGTGTAACTTTTCAAGGCTGGTCGACCTTTTGGTGAGGCAACAAGCCCTTAGCTCTTTCCTGAGGATATGAGAACCTGGTTGGCAGACCAAGAATACAACTCTGCAGATGAGCTAGTGAAAAAGGGGGATCTCTCCTTAGCAATCAGGGCATCACTGTACAGGAAAGGGTTTCTCAATGCTGCACATGGATATAAGGGAACCCACGATGGGCAGCTTGAACCACTCCAATAGAGACAACCAGTAACAGGAGAAGCCACTAGTTCATATTCATAGACAGGATCAAGGGTTAAATGTTTTAAATGTAACTAGTGGGGCCATGTAGCATATAGATGCCCATGAATGTAAGGTGGGGGAGCCAGCAAGTGGGAATAACAGTATGCCAGTGGTATGTTGTCTGGTGACAAAAGGAATACCAAACTATCACAAGAGGTTATATCCTATCTTAGTGGATGGAAAACAGGCAGCTGCTAACAGAGACACAACCTCTGACATAACCATTGTGAAGTCTGCAGTGGTTAAAGAGGAATAATACTTGCTTGGGCAGTCTACTCCAGTCAGAGCTTAATGAGGATGCCCATTCTAAATGCCTTTCACTAGGGTTGACGTTGACAGGGAAGGTGGAAAAGGAAGCAAGGAAGTAGGTGTAGTTCAGGATATCCCTGCAGACACCCTAATAGGGAATGATTTAGATAATACAGTACTTTGTGTGCATGCAGTTACACACAGCCAGGCCTGGAGACAGAAATGTTGGTCTGGTAGCCTGGGGGAGAGCCAGACAGACACCATCCTGAAGCCAGGGCTGGTGAGATGGCTATTTCAGCGAGGGAGCTACACTGTATCAGTGAGCCTGAATGTGAGCCACAGCTGCTGGTAGGTACTGATGTTTCCTTGGACAGAGTGACTGCAAGGGCAGAGGTGAGTGGCAGTACCCAGGCTGACACTGAGGTACTGCTGTCAGAAGATACCAGACTTCATGTAGAAGGAGTGCTGGGAAGAGTCACAAAAGTAGACCTGAGACAGGATCAGCTCTCGAACCCTACACTAAGAGGCTTGAGGTAGCTAGCTAGGGAGGCACCTGGTTCTCTAGGAGAAGACAAATCTGTATACTGGGACAAAAGGTTACTGTATAGATAGTGGACCCATGATGGAGGTCTAGAGGAAGAGGTAATACAGCTGTTGATAGTGCTCAGACCCTACCATCTGGCACTTCTAGCCATAACCCATGGCATTCCTTTTGCAGGTCATATGGGCATAAAGTGTACCAAGAGATGTATTATGCAGAACTTTTATTGGCCTGGGATTGCAAGGGATGTAACAGGCTATTGCAGGACCTGTGACCAGTACCACAAAGTAAGCAAGGCAGGAGACAAGGTCAAAGCTAATTTGATGCCTTTGCCTGTGATTGAGGAGCCATTTCAGAGGATAGCTGTGGATATTATGTGGGCTCTGAGTACCCCAAGCTCCACAGAGAAGAAGTATATCCTGGTGGTAGTAGATTATGCTACCAGATACACTGAGACAGTGGCACTGTCCTCAGTTGAGGCAGAAAAGGTGGAAAATGCTTTGTTAGAGATTTTTAGAAAGGAAGGATTCCCAAGAAAATTACTGACTGACAGATGTGTCAGTTTCATGTTAGACCTGCTGGCTTGTCTGTGGAAGCAGTGTGAGGTGAAGCACCTAAAGACCAACCCCTACCATCCCCAGACTAGTGGTCTTGTGGAGAGATTAAACTCTACGCTAAAGACCATGCTACAGGCATTTGAAAACCAGTTTAAGAGAGAATGGCACAAATGTTTACCCCATCTGTTGTTTGCTTAAAGAGAGGTACCACAGGAATCTACATTTTTTTGCCCTTTGATTTTCTGTATGGGCATAGAGTGAGGGGACTTCAGATTTGATTTTTGATGAGTGGGGGTATGTAAGAATCCCACAAAGAGTCTGTTGTGGCATATGTCTTAAACCTCAGGACAAGGCTCAGGGAGCTCATGGGCTTAGCCCAGGAGAAACTGGCAGGATCCCAACAACAGAAAAAGGTCTGGTATGACAGGAATGCTCGAGCTAAAGAGTATACTGTGGGGCAGCAGGTAATGGTTCTCATTTCTGTCAGACACAACAAGCTGCAAGCAGCTTGGGAGGGTCCCTACAAGGTGGTAAGAAAGGTAAGTGATGTTAATTACATGGTGGAACTGCTAGGCAGGAGGCAGGAGCACAAATTGTACCATGTTAACATGATGAAACCTTACCATGACAGGTTGTGCTAAGTATTTGAGAAGGAGGCAAGAGAAGTCTGAGGGGGATCTATAGCTACAGCAAGTAAGCCAGCAAAATGCCAGGTTACTGTGGTGGAGTCTAGGGTTGCAGGCTTATGATATGATACTGCAGCACTGTAGTGGTGTCAGCAGTACAAAAGCAGATGGAATCTGAAGACAGGATTTGGGATAATGTATTCTCAGACAGGTTCATTACTCTCAGGCAATGTTTCTCAAGGGACACTTGAAAAGTAGCTTGAGTCCTCAAAAGGGGGAGAGATGTGACAATAGGAGGTACTGCCAGCCATGCCAGAAGAAATAGGGTATTGCATTTGTAACATATGCCAGTACAGCTAGCTGAAATTTTGTAAATAATTATATGTCATTTGCATATCAAACTGATATGTACAGATGCTTGTGCTAAAAATGTGTTTGTGAGGTTTCCCTGTATTAAAATGTATCAACAGTGTGCCCTGCTGGAAGGAAAAGAAATGTATATGCATTATTGTAAGTGTTATATCCCATGTTGCCTCTAATACAAGAGGTTTAAGGTATCACACAGTGGAAAGTCTGGCTTTGCTAGACTTTTCTTTTTGAGATTTTTATTCAATTGGTTTTCCCATGTGATGCAGGCAGTGATACTATGTATAAGGCAAACAAGGTAGGTGACAACATGTAACCTTGTAAGTAGTCAGAGATACTATGTATAAAGCAAACAAGATAGTGGATAACATGTAACCTTGCTTTGTGCCTGTTGTTATATTTAAGGGATCTAGTAAGCACCTTGTTTTTGTAATCTGTGGCATCGTCCCAGTGTATACAACCCCAGTACCCGTGTTAGCTGCTTGGGAGTTCCCATTCTTTTCATAATCTTTAACTTAAAAGCCGATGCACATTGCAAGGTCCCATCACCCTTTTTTCAGGAATGCTTCAGTGTTTTTAACTGCTTGGTATGTTGAGTAAAGCACATTCCAAAGTGGATATTTTATTCTATGGTGGACCTGATTAGTGCAGAATATAGAGGAGTCAGGACTTCTTTGTACCTGGAGGAAATACCCTTTTTGATCAATTGAAGTAGATAGGAGCATTTCCTGAGCACTGTTGCAACATGATGGTCAAGGACAGGAAGTTACGCTGTTATTTATGCACATGGACCACCAGGCTGCTTTACTTTTTGCTTTTACTCATTTTGTTTAGTTTTTGTAGGGAGGTACAGGTTTATACACTTTTCCAGGAGAGTGTAGAATTTACTTGCATAAACAGTAGCCCTGTCTACATTTTGTGGGGGTATAGTTATATTTGTACTTACAGTGTGCATCACAGTATTGAAGGATGTTTATAGATTTATGTCTTAGAATTTTGGGATATTTGCCTCAGATGTTTAAATGCCTTTTCTCCACTAGGAGTCAGGCATCTTTAAGAGAAGAACGTGAGTTTTATCCATAATAAATAAATGTACAACGCTTTTTGCAAGGTCCATTCATAGGATCATAGGAAATTCCTAGGTTAATGTCCCTGGGGCCCTTACAAGTCTATCCAAGTTCTACCCTTATTTCCATGATCAGCACATATTGCCCCTGTCCAAGATGGACCCAGGTTGAACCCCAAGGTGACTTTACAGTTATCCATCCAGTCGTCCAGATTGTGTTTGAAGAGGGCCAATGAGGTGCTCTGTTTGGGATGAAGTGGGAATCTATTCCAAAGGTGTGGTGACCTCTGGGAGACAAATCTATCCCTCCAGCAAGTTCTATTAATGTCACATACCAGGTTAAGGTCTTTAGAGCAAGTAACTCATGTACCATTGATTTGCACATATGCAGCATTTCCAATAAAGCAGGGTCAAAAATTGCTTTATATGTAAGATAGAATGATTTCAGCCGATCCACACAAGACAGATGCCAAAGATCTTGAATTTTCCTTGTGAGGAACCTTTGTAGTCTGTCCAATTGCTGCAGGTGCTTGGAAAGGTACATACCAAAAGGAGCCTTGTACTCAGTTATTGGCCTGATGAGGGAAGAGTACCGAGAGGTTATAACTTCTTTTTTTCTGGAGGCAATGCCCTTACTTAGGAGATGAGCAAAACAGAATGCCCTTCTTACCACTGTGGAGAAATTGTGATCATAGGTAAAGTTGCTGTCAATCTGTGTGCCCAGGTCTCTCACTACTAAGTGTGTACTTAGGGTGTTGCTATTTATGTGGTAGTTAGCAGGAACTTTGAGCTTACTGGAAGGGATGATGATACAATTTTTTTGCATTGAGTTTAAGCCCATAACTTCGGCACAATCATTTGTTTGTCTAAGACCGTCTTATAGGATGTTGACATCATTTGGAGATTCTATAACTGCTCCCAGTTTGCAGTCATCAGCAAACTTTGTCAGCCACACACCTTTACTTTTTGCTTGTACTTTGAAGATATAGATTCCAAACAGTAGAAGTTCCAGGACTGATCCCTGTGCAGCATCACTGCTTACAGGTCTGTTGTTGGAGGTGGATTCCTCTATTTTGACTCTGTGTTCTATCAATGAGCCAGTTAATGACCCATCTAATGATATAAGGCTTGATACCTAGCTAGGTGAGTTTGTCAATGATGCCTGAGTGGGAGATAGTGTCAAAAGCCTTGGCTAAGTCTAGGTAGGCTGCATGCACAGATTTTCCCTCATCCAGGGCCTTGGTGACCGTTTCAAAGAAATCCACCAGGTTTAACAGGCATGATCTCACTTTGACAAATCCAAACTGAGTAGGGTCAAGTGTTTGGAGATTACCTATATCTTTGTTGATAAGATCCATGATGATTTGCTCCATGGCCTTGCAGATAAGGCTAGTCAGGCTAACAGGTCTATAGTTCCTGGGGTCAGTAGAAGCACCACTTTGTGCAAGGAAATAACAGTGGCCATTTTACATTCAGCTAGCATGAAGCCAGTGCTTAGATTATGATTGAAAAGTGTACCCAGTGGTGTTGTTAATTCTTGTTGGAGCCTCTCTAGGATGCAGACTGGGATGTTATCAGGTCCCATAGATTCTGTATGCTGAGAGGGTGTTTATGATCTTCTCTTTGGAGATACAAGGTAGGGGACAGGTTGTCCATTGTACCACACACCATTGCACTTTGAGTTTAAGAAAGTGCTGGGCAGTAAAACATGGGGTATTGCATTGACCATCTTTGAAAAACATGAGTGCATGAGTTAGAGGGAACAGTTTGTCACACCCCCCACCCTAGGTTTTAAACCCTAAAACATGAGTGCATGAGTTAGAGGGAACAGTTTGTCACACCCCCACCCTAGGTTTTAAACCCTAAAACATGAGTGCATGAGTTAGAGGGAACAGTTTGTTACACCCCCCCACCCTAGGTTTTAAACCCTAAAACATGAGTGCATGAGTTAGAGGGAACAGTTTGTTACACCCCCCACCCTAGGTTTTAAACCCTAAAACATGAGTGCATGAGTTAGAGGGAACAGTTTGTTACACCCCCACCCTAGGTTTTAAACCCTAAAACATGAGTGCATGAGTTAGAGGGAACAGTTTGTTACCCCCCACCCTAGGTTTTAAACCCTAAAACATGAGTGCATGAGTTAGAGGGAACAGTTTGTTACCCCCCCACCCTAGGTTTTAAACCCTAAAACATGAGTGCATGAGTTAGAGGGAACAGTTTGTTACACCCCCCACCCTAGGTTTTAAACCCTAAAACATGAGTGCATGAGTTAGAGGGAACAGTTTGTTACCCCCCACCCTAGGGTTTAAACCCTTCAGTCTTATTTTCTAAGTGTTCTTACTGCTTTTCAGCACCACTACTAATCTACCCCCTAAAATACTTTCCAGCTACCTAGTTGGCCTCCAGTAGCAAACATGAGTGATAATTCTTTTTACACTTTTTGCTGTGTATCAGAATTTTGTTTTACTTTGTTGGTGTGTTATTGGAACTTCACGTAACGGTGTATTGGTCAGAGTTGCTCTCTGTCCTTCCTTATCTCTGTCATTTGTCTTTACTGCTCACTTCAGTATTTAGTTACTGCTTACTATTTATGTCCATCCTCCACCTATCCCTTCCATCTGTCTTAGACCTCCATATCCATAATCATTTAATTCACAAATGAGCATCTAATTACTTATTTTCCCTTGGGCTATCCAGTTTCACCAGGTCTGCCATCACTTTACTTATTCTCTGTGCAGCATATGCATTTTAGTCTATAGCGTTCCTATGTCTGCAGTCCAGGTTGCAAATAAACTGAACTGTCCCTCAAATCCAGGTGGCGCTAGATATCTATAGTGTCTCAATACTCTTTACTCTTCCTTGTATACATACAAAAACTGTTCCTCCTCACTACATGTACTACTCACCACTTTTTTCTCCCAAACTTCCTTGCAGCTGAGGTGGTTGTTAGGCTGTGCCCATTTCTCATTTAGGTGGCAACTATGCTTCAATATTCTATTTATACTCTTCGTACCTCACTCCCCAGTACTAGCTATGCCCCTCTCTCCCTCATCCAAAATGGCAGCTCGAGTTCTATATTCTCTCAATAAAATCTATAACTCACGTTCTCCATTTCAAAACCGGTATCCACTCACTACATGTAATTGTGGCGCTTCTATTTCACTTATACTGATTTACAGCCTATATCATACATATCATGTCACAAGATAGAAGGTTGGCCTTCTTCCTCCCTCATGTCACATGATATAAGGTTGGACTTCTTCCTCCCTCATGTCAGATGATAGAAGGCTGGACTTCTTCCTCCCTCATGTCAGATGATAGAAGGCTGGACTTCTTCCTCCCTCATGTCACATGATATAAGGCTGGACTTCTTCCTCCCTCATGTGACATGATATAAGGCTGGACTTCTTCCTCCCTCATGCCACATGATTAAGGCTGGACTTCTTCCTTGCTTTGCCTCTTTATGATGCTGTTCTGGTCTAATAGGAGAAAGTTTGATGTAGTAGTGTTCCAACGTCCTTTACCTTTAGGAACCGTATTACAACATGACACTATGTAGGATTTTATTATCACCATGTCTGTTCCTTTCACCACTGATTACTACCATCTACCTCACAGACACATTTCCAACAAATATCACATGTAATGCAAATTAAATAGACCATCACCTTATCAGTATCATACAGGCATAAAAAAACTTCACAAGAGTTATGCTAAATTAAACCCTGTATTTGTAATTGTAATCATTGTTACATAGTAAGTGTGGAGCTTTTCTACCCGGGGCTTCGCTGAAAAAGGATTTTTGTCCAGTGGGACTTTCCCGTAATGAAATGTAAAATAAAAATAAATAAATAAATAAATAAATTATAACCATACAAAAAAGTACATTGCTCAAAGCTATCGATTACAACACACAGTCACCCTCATATACAGTCTCAGAGACTTTCCATCTTAACTATGTCTGCCAGGAGATAATTCTTTCACTGGGCATGTGTTTTGCCCTGGTCCCCTTAATAAAAATTAACAAGCAAAAAACAAGAGTTAAGGGTGTCAAAATTCCATTTTGGAGTAAAGCAAGGAGTGGGGGAGCTGTTTTCCTTTTTATTATTTAAAATATTTACTCCATTTCCACTGTTAGAGTAACTTCTCTTTATCATTGTATTCCTATTGGATAGGCTAAAATGTACAAGCAGTAGTACCTCACATAAACTGGCGGAAAATGCTCAGGTGAGCAGTCAGTGTCTTATGGTCATATTGGTCCCCAGGTCCTGAAACAATAAAAGATGAAATATAAGTAGGTTATTTTTTTTCTCCCACCCATTGGTTATAAAGGTTGGCTTCCTGAATGGACACTCATCCCAGCCTGTAGACCAATATGTTTATGAGACAGCATCTGCTCTTAGCTACATAAATATTCATAAACCTAGCAAGAGCCAGTCTCTGACTGTCTGACATCTAACAGTAGCTCTCATCCACCTCCACTCTCTCATGTAAATAAGAACTCATATTTCAGTCTGCCTACCTTTATATACTTGAGCAAAAAGTTAATCTGAAATCAGTCTCTGGACAAAAGTAGTTATTGAAAAAAAAGCTTGAAAAAAAAGAAGCAAACATATCCAGAACTGCACTGTTTTATTAGGTGCACTACACCACGTGCAATTCAGCCGATCCAATAGGAATAAAAAGCTAAAAAGCATTTAGACAGAAGCAAGCTCTAACATTGTAAATGAAATGAAATTTAATTTTATATATATATATATATATATATATATATATTTATATACACAGACATACACATATGGGTCTACTTTAAGAAACCGAATTACCATAAAATCAAATTGCAAAATATCGAGATGAAAACCATGAAACTTTACATCAACAAACATTCACATCAGCATACGTTTTCACCGCAAAAGGAGGCAGTTGGCCAACATGGTGAACGTTGCCCTTTTCTTCACTGTGGCATAATATCACAGTTGGTATATTTGGTTGGAGGGATGTGGGGGGCAAAGACCTCACATGTGGGTGTTGGGGGTGAAGCCCGCCAACTTGGGTGGGTTTTATTTGCTTCGGTTTGTTTTTTTATGTTCTGTTGGCCAAGTGTTTACTTATGAGGTGAAAACTTAAGATGATGTGAATGTATTAATGTTTCTATGTAAATTTTCGTGGTTTTCATCTTGATGTTGTGCAAGTCAATATTATGGTAATTCATTGTTTTAAAGTAGATCCATATATATATATATATATATATATATATATATATATATATATATATACATATACATATATATATATATATATATATATATATATATATATATATATATATATATATATAAAAGGGAAGGAGATAAACACTCCTGGTTTACTCCAAAAACAACTCCAGACATAGTGTTCATGGATATCCTAAACCATTTTTTTGTTTGATTTTGGACCTGAGACACAGATCAACTGGTCCCCCAGTAGGCTGGTTAAGAACGTTTGTGCTCAGTGTATCCATGCCCCAATAAAATGCATCTGCCTTTTCCATATTACAGTTAATAACAAAGACCTAAAAACTGCAAGCATTAATGCAGCCACCTTAAACAGTAAATTGATTACAATGGAGAACTGGCTATCCTTGGAATAGGCACACTCTGTTGTCATATAAAATACTTGATTTCTGCCCCTCACTATATATTCATACTAACAATAATATGATAATTGATAAGACACTTAGAAGTAGATATGTTGGAGGTATTATGTTACTAGGCAAATGTAATTATTTCATTAATATTATAGACCATAATAAAGCAAAAACTCTGGGTGACAAAATTCCCAGTTGGATATGTACCCACATTACTGTGGATAGAGACATGTAAGTTTAATAGAAGTAGTACACACACTACCCCCTTAATCAGTGTCAGCTTTACAACATATTAATCTTTACACTTTTTCTACAGGTTTCACCAAGAACTGCATTATCCTAGGTGACTTCATCATTAATGCGCTAGGTCCTGGTGCAACTCCATTAAAAAATAAATATTGCCTATTCATAGTCATGAAGATTTGGGCAAACTATCTGCTAGACATAATAATCAAGAATGCAATTATTTCACCCTGGATATCCTTGTAACAAACATACAATAAGGGTACTTTTATATAGACATCCTGCCTAATAGCCCATCATTGTTCTGCCATATCATCATGGTCTTTCAAGACAAGAAAAAGATCTCTCTAAATAATTACCTGCAGACCCTATCCCCAGCTTAATAACTACCTTAACAGTACTCACGGGACCCACCATAGTCCCCATCTTACCTCATTCTTGCTCATTTATATTTCATCACTAAGCTATCCAAAGTTCAGGATAGCCTTTCTGTACTGATATGGATAAGTCTCAAAGTGCACAGATGCCTCTTGGCTCTCTCATGACATTAAAAATAAAATGAAACAGAGGGAGACAAGGCATGAAAAACCTGGAAACAGAACCCCACTAAAAACAACATCATCAAATTGTCCTAAATTACAGAAAATCAACCAGGATAGCCATTAACACTGCTAAATCCTTATATATAAAACAAAAACAAATGGTATTCATGGCAAAACATGAACTTTACTGGTAAGAAATATAGCATCTAACAGGCCACTTTAGTGAGTTTTCATCCATTTCTGGAGATATGCTACTAAGTGGTAATACTAACTTTGCAAAAGACTACAATAATTTCCTTCTTTCAACCATAAAAGACGGTGCAAACAGTTTTCCCCTCATCTCCTTATATGTCGCCAAACAAAGTTGAGACTGGCACAACACAGTGTTACCTTTTAGCATCATATGCTTCCATATTTCACTTTACCTCTCTATTTTTAAATAAACTAAATATCTAATGTTAAAGTAGTGCTACTGTTTGTTAACTGAGCCTGCAACTGTCTTTCTAAGATCATGATTCTACCTCCTCCCGGTAACCAAAATGTGAACAAAAAATAAATAAAATTAAAAAGCAAAGGTTTGCTGGTGCTAAGTTTAGCAAACTACATCCTTTAAGTCTTTAGCTGAAAAACAAATGCCAGTCCTCTCACCCACATATTCAGTTTTTTAGAATGCTTTAAAACATTTCCTCATTGTTCCTGTCCCTAAAGTCTCTTTTCCCTCTGACTTTAAGGGCTACAGATGAAACTATAATTTAATGTCAGGAAGATATTTGAAAAACAGTTATATAAACAACTATTTAAACACATAACAACTATGACTTTATCAGTGATGAGCAGCATGGCTTTAGAAATGCAAATGCAGCATTATTAACTGCTATTGATAGCCTCTATAAAAATATGAAAATATAAATGAAGGTCTTATCATATCTAATGTGTTTGTACATATGACTGGCACATTTGAGACTGTTAATAATAACTATTTCTGTAAGATAGTTGAGAAACTCTGTTTTGAGGATACCATAATACTATGGTTCCAAAATTAAACAATGTACAAATCCTTTCAAATTATTCCCATAGCTTATGCTCTGAAAATGAGATTTTTGGTAATGGTACCCCTGAAAGTTGTTTGTTAGGTCTTGTGCTTTGGTCACTGCTTATTAATAGCCACATATTAGACTTACACTCTTAATCTTGTTATGCATGTAGGTGATTCTTAATCGTGTTATGCATGTAGATGATTCTTAATCTTGTTATGCATGTAGGTGATTTAATCCCTCTTGTGTCTAGGAAATGCATAACCTTCAGTTAAATGTACAAGTCATCTTGTCTGAACTATGCAAGTATCTTGTTAGCATCAGACTATTAATAAATCCCAAGATGACTAAATTAGGATCTTTTCAACAGCTCACAAGCTTAATTCCCTATCATTTCTGTGTTTTAAAGATAACGTTATCATCTCTAATGTTACATAAAGTTCCTTAGGGTCACTCTTGACTCTTAGATTCCAAGGAAGTTACTAGAATTGCAGTCGAGGAGATCATTAAGGATCTGAAATTCCTAGTTGCCCAAAGCACTGTCTGGTTAAGTGACTTGCTGAAGGTCACATGAAGGCTGAGAGGAATCAAACCCAAACTTATAACTTTAATCCTCTGCGCTAACTGCCAGAGGATTTACAATATAGTTGGACAAAAGCCATAGTAAAGCTCTCTCTTAAGCATTATCACAACATTTTTCATCTCCTCTCACCAGCTGCATATGTAGCTATAAACAAAATTCTTCTTGTCATATCAGATTATTGTTTATCTCTGCTATGTCTGCACTAATTCCAAAACACCTAGAAGCTCCAAAATGCAAACAGTAAACATTGCAGATTTGTCCTCTTACCAGATGCATTGCTGGAATTTATTACAAGGCTTTGACTGGGTGTTCTCTTACCAGATCCAAGCATGCATCTCTGGAATTTATTACATGGCTTTGACAGGGTGCCTGTTACCAGATCCAAGCATGCATCACTGGAATTTATTACAAGGCTTTGACTGGGTGTTCTCTTACCAGATCCAAGCATGCATCACTGGAATTTATTACAAGGCTTTGACTGGGTGTTCTCTTACCAGATCCAAGCATGCATCTCTGGAATTTATTACATGGCTTTGACAGGGTGTCTGTTACCAGATCCAATCACGCATCGCTGGAATTTATTACAAGGCTTTGACTGGGTGTCTCTTACCAGATCCAAGCATGCATTGCTGGAATTTATTACAAGGCTTTGACTGGGTGTTCTTTTACCAGATCCAAGCATGCATCACTGGAATTTATTACAAGGCTTTGACTCGGTGTTCTCTTACCAGATCCAAGCATGCATCACTGGAATTTATTACAAGGCTTTGACTGGGTGTTCTCTTACCAGATCCAAGCATGCACTGCTGGAATTTATTACAAGGCTTTGACTGGCTGTCTCTTACCAGATCCAGGCATGCATCACTGGAATTTATTACAAGGCTTTGACTGGGTGTTCTCTTACCAGATCCAAGCACGCATCACTGGAATTTATTACAAGGCTTTGACTGGGTGTTCTCTTACCAGATCCAAGCACGCATCACTGGAATTTATTACAAGGCTTTGACTGGGTGTTCTCTTATCAGATCCAAGCATGCATCACTGGAACACTACACCTTGCTACTAGGTACTGTGACTTTCAGAATATGTACTGGAAACAATCTCCATTCAACCCAACACCATATTCATGGGTAACTTAAACTACCCTACTATCAACTGGGAATTATACACAACCTTTAATTTGCATTCCTAGAGATTTCTGGACTTTGTAAAGATAAATATCCTGGACCAGCTAGCCCATATGTCCACTATGGGCACAAATATCCTTACCCTGGTCCTGACAAGCATGAAAAGGCTTTGCACAGTCCCTGGTGTATAGTTAAGTCTGACCACAAAGCTGCATCCTTTGAAATAAAAATAAACCCCAGAACCCCAGCTAACCCTTAAACTGTCAGGAATTAGTCTAACGTCTTACTATTAATTGATAACTTAGCAAAATTCCAAGCCCCCCCTTCCAGACTCTGAAAAGAACAATAGTTAATCAGAATTATTCGAAGACACCCCGTAGAATCATATTAACAGAATGAGCAGTACCCATAACAAGTGCAGGAGTAACTTAACAAACAAGCCGCAGGTGTAATCCAATAATCAGTAGGTTGTACAACAAGAAAAAGAAAATCATGGTAATAATTAGGAAGTGCAATGACCAGATAGGTAAACGTTCCATCATCAATCTAAGCAAGCAACTCAGGGGTTTTATCAAGTTACCAAGGCCAGATTTGAAATAAAAATAGGGTCTCAGGCCATGGACAATCACAATGCTTTCTTCAGCTTTGTCCACAACCTCAAAGTAATACACAGCAATGTACTGAATTAACTGTACATAGAGTGATCTCTACTGAGCCAGAAAATGTAGCAAATATATTAGCCAGTAAATGTAGTTCCAATTTTACCCCCCTCTTCCCACCAGACACCCCACAGGAAATATCCACAGTCATAACATCCTTACTATAGGCTCTCATGGCACTCTCCAAGGCTAAGAGCACTGCATCGATGGGCCTGATATAATTTCTGGATGCTTTTGTAATAGCATGAAACATGAACTATTGTGCCCTCTAGAATCACTATTTAACCAAAGCCTCCAAACAGGCTTTGTGCCTAAAGAATGGAGGACTGCAACACTAATCACATTGCACAAGGGGAGGCCATTCACAGACCAGGGAAACTATCAACCCATAAGCCTGACAAGTGTAATATATAAAGTCATGGATATGTTAATGACATAGATAAGCCTGACAAGTGTAATATGTAAAGTCATGGATATGTTAATGACATAGGAAGCTGCATTAAGGGCAGGTCATGCCTGGTCAGCTTGGTGAACTTCTACAAGAAGGTCAGCAAAGAAGGGGATGAGGATAATATATTTCACACTGCTTACCTCGAATTGGCCAAATTATTCGACACATTACCCCACTTGGACATTGTAAACAAGTTCACTTAATTAAATATTAATCCCCTACATAACCCCCTGGATAGCAAACTGGCCCACAGATAAGACCCATGAAGTTAGGACAAGGGAGTCTACATCCAAAAACAGCTGGTCATTAGCAGACCGCCTCAAGGCTCAGTGCTGCAGCCACTCCTGTTTGGTATCTAATATGCTGAGGTCAAGGCTGACATCAAATGCTTTTCACTGACCATGTTCACAGATGATTGCAAATTAGGTGCAGTCAGTGAATCCCGCAAGACACAAATATTCTCCAAGAAGGACTGACACAGAGAGATAATTGGTGCCAGAGTCACAGTCTTATAGTCAGTACCAAGAAGTGCTTCATAGTATATTTTGGAAAAACAGCCACCTCTGCAGATTACTGCAATTATATTATAATATTAAGCCGAAACACCAGTTCAGAAATGCAGTAAAAAATCACCTAAGCAATACAAGACTGTCAGTTTAATCACCCCCTAACTGACCTTACTCCTATCTGCCAATCTGCCTCCCTCCCTTCTTCCATACCTGAGTCACCCTACTTACTTTCTCTTCTAGTATGTCTCTCTAAATTACTCCTACTTGTTATAGCTTCTCTACCTAGTACCTGCATTTTACTATAGACGCAAACAGAATTTATTGTGCCTAACTAGTTCTTTCCCAGAATTGTTTGTGCCTAACTAGTTCTTTCCCAGAATGCATTGTGCCTAACTAGTTCTTTCCCGCTGCTACTATTCAGCTGCACTGATGATAATGACTGTACATTTTTCTATTTGTCTACCTTTTACTCTGTACTACTGTACCTGGTGTACTTTGCTGATTTTTAGAATCTATTTGTCACTCATTTTAACTCGGCATAATTTCTTTCTACTTTTGTTTATATACCTATGCATTATGGTAATGTAGTTATGTAATTAAGTGTCTATGTTTTTGTGGAGCTTTTCTCCCCAGGTCTCCACTGAAACAGGGCTCCGACCCAGCTGGACTGACCTGGTTAACAAATTTCAAATAAATAAATAAATGATAATACACCCTGAAGAGTCATCCCAATAACTAGGGGTTTGAGAACATATTAGGACAGCAACTTGACCTTTGATCATCGTGTCTACAATAGTAAAGAAATTAAGGATATGGCACCCAGGTCTGAAAATGTCACCATTCCATTGCACTCTGCCTTCATAAGACCAATCACTGAGAAAATTTCCCCCTTTGGCATGTACCTGACCTGGCCAACTGCGGCATCCACAGAGGTTCCTCACAAAAAAATACATGGTTTTAGATAAGTCCTATGTGGGTAACCTCAAAGTCTTGTCCTTATACTCAGACTCCTACAGGCTGCTGAGAGGTAACCTATGCCTGGCATACTAAGCATCCTCTGATCCAACATCAGAAATACCTTATCCAATGACACAAACCGTGCTAGCATCATAAATAGGACCTACTGGAGAGGCAGGTATATATATCCCAGAGACTACCCCTTCGGTGGAACAGACATCATCCATGTGAAGCAAAGCTCTTTCTTGCACTTATTCAAGCAAAACTTGGATGGGAAATCATAAATGTATGCTGAGTCTTGAATCTGTGCCTTGGTTAAAGAGAGGAAGCTTGTAAATGCTCAACTATGAATGCATAAGTTTATATACCTCCATAAAACCTAAGGGACCAGTACCTTTTTAATATTTCTGGGAAGCATGGTTAGGCTTAAAAAGGCTCTTAAGGATCTTAGTCTAGTGTTCACTTTGTCTGCTATGATTCTATGATCTAAACTTGGATAATGCCCCCTTTCAAAAGAAAACTAGCGTTTAGCAAACAAAACTTTTTACTAAGAAACAGCCAAGATTAAATTTTAACTGCAGCCCAGCCAAAGTGCAAAAATGCTGTAGGAGAAACAGCCTTCTCCAAGTTAGGTTGTGCACTTTGGAACTCTCTGCCAAATGATGCAAAAAGAACCAAACTTTAATTTAATATAGATGATAGGAGACTGGATGAGGAGAAGGAAGGCAGTGTACATGAGCATATATGGATGGGAAAACTTTTAAAGCATTACATAAATAACTGGTTAAAGAGTATATGAAATACAAATGATAGCAAGAGAGAAAATGTAAGGACCATAATATACACTATACACAGATATGTAAGGACCAAAGGACCATAGTATACACTATACACAAAAATGTAAGGACCATAGTATACACTATACACAGATATGTAAGGACCAAAGGACCATAGTATACACTATACACAAAAATGTAAGGACCATAGTATACACTATACACAGATATGTAAGGACCAAAGGACCATAGTATACACTATACACAAAAATGTAAGGACCATAGTATACACTATACACAGATATGTAAGGACCAAAGGATCATAGTATACACTATACACAAAAATGTAAGGACCATAGTATACACTATATACAGAAATGTAAGGACCATAGTATACACTATACACAGATATGTAAGGACCAAAGGACCATAGTATACACTATACACAAAAATGTAAGGACCATAGTATACACTATACACAGATATGTAAGGACCAAAGGACCATAGTATACACTATACACAAAAATGTAAGGACCATAGTATATACTATACACAGATATGTAAGGACCAAAGGACCATAGTATACACTATACACAAAAATGTAAGGACCATAGTATACACTATACACAAAAATGTAAGGACCATAGTATACACTATACACAAAAATGTAAGGACCATAGTATACACTATATACAGAAATGTAAGGACCAAAGGACCATAGTATACACTATACACAAAAATGTAAGGACCATACTATACACTATACACAAAAATGTAAGGACCATAGTATACACTATACACAAAAATGTAAGGACCAAAGGACCATAGTATACACTATACACAAAAATGTAAGGACCAAAGGACCATAGTATACACTATACACAAAAATGTAAGCACCAAAGGACCATAGTATACACTATACACAAAAATGTAAAGACCATAGTATACACTATACACAGATATGTAAGGACCAAAGGACCATAGTATACACTATACACAGATATCTAAGGACCAAAGGACCATAGTATACACCATAAACAAAAATGTAAGGACCATAGTATACACTATACACAAAAATGTAAGGACCATAGTATACACTATACACAAAAATGTAAGGACCATAGTATACACTATATACAGAAATGTAAGGACCAAAGGACCATAGTATACACTATACACAAAAATGTAAGGACCATAGTATACACTATACACAAAAATGTAAGGACCATAATATACACTATACACAGATATGTAAGGACCAAAGGACCATAGTATACACTATACACAAAAATGTAAGGACCATAGTATACACTATATACAGAAATGTAAGGACCATAATATACACTGTACACAGATATGTAAGGACCAAAGGACCATAGTATACACTATACACAAAAATGTAAGGACCATAATATACACTATACACAGATATGTAAGGACCAAAGGACCATAGTATACACTATACACAAAAATGTAAGGACCATAGTATACACTATACACAGAAATATAAGCACCGGTGTATAAGCTATACACATTAATGTAAGGGCCATAGTATGGGTCCACTTCTAATACTTGAAAGATCATAATCTCGAAATTCAAAATACTGAGTCTTAAATCTTGAAAGTTCAAAATACTGAAAACTCAGAATACTGAATTTCATAATATCGAAAAAACAGAGTACACCAACACTGACAATATTCCAGCACCACTACATAACAAAACATATTACTCTTCCCCAACTATAAGCATGGGGGCAAACACCTCTGCACCTCCCATGTGGGGGACTGTGCACCCCAGACCAGATGCTACTTAAATATATCAACCCCGAGATCGCACTCCACAGAAGAAAATGGCAAACATACCATTGCATGCTTCATGACTGCCTGTTGTAACCTTAGTCATGTTCCTTTTTAATTTGCTATTCAACAATATAACTCATCCTAATGTAGTAAAGTATGATCTGAGAGTTGATATATTTAAGTAGCAGGGGGTGTGGGGGTGCAGCCCCCCACATGGGTGGTGCAGGGGGGCTTGCCCCCTGCTAATAGTTGGAGTAAACTAATATGCTTTGTCTTTTATTTGTTTCTCTATGTACTTCTGGTGGAGAATAGTTAGTGTTAGTATCCTGTAGTTTTTTTGTTATTATGAAATTCAGTATTTTGAGTTTTCAGTATTTTGAACTTTCAAGATTTTGCACTCAGTATTTTGAATTTCGAGATTATGAGCTTTCAAGATTTAGAAGTGGACCCCGTAGTTTAAACTTTACATAGAAATGTAAGGACCATTGTATATACTATACACCGAAATGCAAGGATCGTAGTATACACGGTTTACTATTAAAATATCGGTGTAGCATTGTACGCCTATGAACTATCCGAACTGCAGATGTTTGAATAGTTCATATGTGTGCAAGCTACATAATCGAACAGTAAATTTTTGAATGTACTGTACATTCACAAATATAAGGTTCGATTATGTACATGGATCATGGACAGTGCAGTTAGGAAAATACATCGCTTTCCTCACTGTAGTGTGATCTTGGAGTTAGAATATTTAGTTAGGGGTGGTGTGGGGGGCACAGGGGGGCTTGCCCCCCTGCATAAATGGTATGTTAGGTGCAGGGGTTAGGGAGTTACAGCAGGGTGTCATTATTGTTAATGCCGTAAAATGTTGTTATCGACATTTTTGACATTAACAGCTGATTTTTGACATTAGGGTCGTTAGGTTATGTGTACTTTTGGCAAAACAATTTGCTGTTAAGTACCGTTTTTATTTTAAGGTTCGACATTTTAATAGTAAACCGTATACACTATACACAAAAATGTAAGGACCATTGTATACACTATACACAGAAATGTAAGGAGTGTAGTATACACTATACACAAAATGTAAGGACCATAGTATACACTATGCACAAAAATGTAAGGACCATAGTATACACTATACACAGAAATGTAAGGACCATAGTATACATTATACACAGAAAAGTAAGGATCGTAGTGTAAACTGTACATGGAAATGTAAGGACTCTAGTATACACTATACACAAAAATGTAAGGACCGTAGTATACACTATACATAGAAATGTAAAGACTGTACTATACACTATACACAGAAATGTAAGGGCCATAGTATACACTATACACAGAAATGTAAGGACCATTGTATACACATAAATATAGGGACCATTGTATACACTATACACAGAAATGTAAGGACCATTGTATACACTATACACAACAATGTAAGGACCGTAGTACTTACTATACACAGAAATGTAAGGACTGTAGTATACACTATGCACAGAAATGTAAGGACTGTTGTATACACTATTCACAGAAATGTAAGGACCATAGTATACATTATACACAGAAATGTAAGGAACATAGTATACACTATACACAGAAATTTACAGACCATAGTGTACACTATACACAGAAATGTAAGGACCGTAGTATATGCTATACACATAAATATAAGGACCATTGTATACACTATACTCAGACATGTAAGGACTGTATTATACACTATACACAAAAATGTAAGGACCGTTGTATACACTATACACAGAAATGTAAGAAAAGTTGTATACATTATACACAGAAATGTAAGGACTGTAGTATACACTATACACAAAAATGTAAGGACCATGCTACACTATACACAGAAATGTAAGGACCATAGTATACACTATACACAGAAATCTAAGGGCTGTAGTATACACTATACACAGAAATGTAAGGACCGTACCTATACACTATACACCGAAATGTAAGTGCCATAGTATACACTATACACAGAAATGTAAGGACCATTGTATACGCTATACACAGAAATGTAAGGACCATTGTATACACTATACACAAAAATGTAAGGACCGTAGTATACACTATACACGGAAATGTAAGGACCATAGTATACACGGGTCTATATTATAACATCGAAATCTGCAAAGATAAAATGTTATAATATAGAATCCTAAACACCGAAATCCGCAAACATCGAACAATCGGAATAGCATTTTTTTTCCAGGGAAAAAAATCGCTATTCCGAGAAACATACACACAACATAAACACACACAAAAAACAGCAATCCACACACATACACTTAAAATCCTACACCTAAACCTAAACTAAACTTTACATACACTACTAGCTATCCACTTACCCTAACCCGACCTTAACCCGACCCTAACCCTATGGTCTGTCACTATCGCACACTCACCTCACCCGCGCCCTAACCCACCCTTTAACCCTAACCTACACACAACTGCACACTTACCTGACCCGGTCCCTAACCCTAACTCATCTAACCTGCCCCCAACCCTAACTTACGCACAATCGCACACTTACCTGAACCCCACCCATAATGCTCCAGCATATCGAACGCTGAAAACAACAAAGCCACAGCAAAAGCCCATCGAATTCTTTCCCTGGGAAAGAATTCAGTGTCCTGCACCTTCACTGTTTTCAGAGTTCGACAAAACTGGTTCGATATTATAACATTCGAACTTTATAAAATTCGATGTTATAATACAGACCCAGTATACACTATACACAGAAATGTAAGGACTATAGTATATGCTATACTCATAAATATAAGGACCGTAGTACGCACTATACACAGAAATGTAAGAAACATAGTATACACTATACACAGAAATTTACGGACTGTAGTATACACTATACACAGAAATGTAAGGACCGTAGTATATGCTATACACATAAATATAAGGACCGTTATATACACTATACACAGAAATGTTAGGAACGTAGTATACACTATACATAGAAATGTAAGGACCGTAGTATATGCTATACACAGAAACTGAAGGACCCTAGTAGATACTACACACAGAAATGTAAGGACCATAATATACACTATACACAGAAATGTAAGGATTGTAGTATACACTATACACAGAAATCTATGGACCATAGTATACACTATACACAGAAATGTAAGGACCATTGTATACACTATACACAGAAATTTACGGACAGTAGTATACACTATACACAGAAATGTAAGGACCATAGTATACACTCTACACATAAATATAAGGACAGTAGTATGCACTATACACAGAAATATAAGGACTGTAGTATACACTATACACTGAAATGTAAGGAACATTGTATACTCTATACATAGAAACGTAAGGACCGTAGTATATACTACACACAAAAATGTAAGGGCCATAATATACACTACACACAGAAATGTAAGGACAGTAATACACTATACACAGAAGTAAGACTTAGAATATGTTTGAAGGTTAAAATACCTTGAGTATTGACAAAAAAAATATGACATTTCAAATGGAGGGGGCTATGTTGTTTGTCATGAATATTATTTTCCATGAGAGGAAATGGGATGAACATTTAGAAAAAATGAATTGAGTAATCATGGCAGGGCTGTGGTTTGAATGGACTGGCAGCCGCTTTGTATAATAAGAAAAAGGTGTTGATCAGAAGGGTGGCTCTTGACTGTGCAAAATGAATGGAGTGGATGATTTATATGTTGAAAATGGTAGACATTTCATTCTTATTTGCATTTATTTTCTTTTTTATTTTCCATATATATATTGTAAAATAATTACATGTTTAGAGGATACATGACATAAATATTTCTGTGCATATGTAAAATGACTATATGGTTTATGCATATTTTAAAGTATGAAGAACCCCTACTCTTGAACCCCTACTCTTGAACCCCTACTCTTTTTGATAATTGTTGTGGATTCTTTATTATCTGCCTTAGTTCCCACCAACACAGAAATAAAGTACGTCTGGTTAATGTCTTATGTGAAGGTTGGCAACACAGGTGTGCTCTCCCTTATCATGCACTGTACAGTGAAGGGTGGCACACAGGTGTGCAGCTCTCCCTTATCATGCACTGTACAGTGAAGGGTGGCACACAGGTATGCAGCTCTCTCTTATCATGCACTGTACAGTGAAGGGTGGCACACAGGTGTGCAGCTCTCCCTTATCATGCACTGTACAGTGAAGGGTGGCACACAGGAGGGCAGCTCTCCCTTATCATGCACTGTACAGTGAAGGGTGGCACACAGGTGTGCAGCTCTCCCTTATCATGCACTGTACAGTGAAGGGTGGCACACAGGAGGGCAGCTCTCCCTTATCATGCAATGTACAGTCAAGGGTGGCACACAGGTATGCAGCTCTCCCTTATCATGCACTGACTTTGGTTAATGTCCTATGTGAAGTGTGGCACACAGGTGTGCAGCTCTCCCTTATCATGCACTGTACAGTCTGTATTGGCAAATGAATATAAGCACCTGCTGCAGGAATAAGCCCACAGTCTTCTGATTTCCCAGCATAGAGAGTGGGTGTACTACCCGATTTCCCTGCATCCAGAGTGGGTGTGCTAGCTGATTTCCCAGCATCCAAAGTGGGTCTGCTACCTGATTTCCCAGCATCCAAAGTGGTTGTGCTACCTGATTTCCCAGTATCCAGAGTGGGTGTGCTACCTGATTTCCCAGCATCCAGAGTGGGTGGGCTACCTTCTAAGATGTAAACTGTGTTTTGCGCGCTGCATGAAGATATAACAGAATAAAAAGGCAAGTAACTGCAAGGGAAAGCAATGGTTTAAGAAAAATACAACACCCAAAGAGAATCTGCAATCCTGGAAAACAGAGTAAAACATTCATCTTGCCTATATTTGAATTTGCAATGATGGAAAATAGAGTGAAATATTGTTGATGTCTAAATTTAGCTATCACATCTTACTGTTTGCTATCAGACAAAAGAACATGTGAAAAGTCAAGACCATAAGGTCACATGCTTCTTACCTTAACTGCTTGTTTCAAAGTGTATTTGTAAAGAACAATTAATAGAATCCACTAATATTGTAGTTTACTAGTCCTTGATATCTCACATTTAAAAGACTGAATGTAAACAACATTTATCCATGCAAACACAAGCATCAGGGACAGTAAAGGTACCCCAGAGCATTATAACTTCCACATATGAACACTGCAGAAAATTATGTTTGGAACTATGTAAACTGAAGGGAAATAATCCTTTTGCCTAAATGTAGCTAATACATATTACTACCAGTAAGCAGAAAAAAGTACTTATGGAAGTGTAGACCATAATGCTCTGTGCTGATTCTCCGCGCTCATATATAGACATTACATCTCAGGACTGTCATACTTAACTGTGGTTTCATAAATGCATTTGTAGGGGAGAATTAAAGAAGATGCTAAGGTGTTTCATTTTAATACAAAATCCAGATGCAATTACTGCGCTGTGTATTCATTCTCCTTATCATGACTTCTACTTGTCATTATCTGATATTGGATAATAATGATTGCCAAAAATGCAAGAGTGCAATATTCTGTGTTGTTTCTTTATGATCATAGATTTATAAGTACATTTGCATGATACAATTAATAAAAACTCTAGCTAATAAGATGTCCTACTGTAGGATAAAATCCATGTATAATCGCTGTTTGCAAGAAATTTGTACTAAAGTAAAATGATGTGATATGCATATATATATATATATATATATATATATATATGCATATCACATCATTTTACTATATATATATATATATATATATATATATATATATATATATATATATATATTATGTTCTTCTTTTGGCTTTTCCCGGTTAGGGGTCGCCACAGCGGAACTCCGGTCAGTTAATGATTGGCAGTAGATTTTTACGGCGCCGAGGTGCCAGCTTGATGCCCAACCTTCAATGAAGGCATGCCCATTCACGCATGTCTTTCGAATGACACTTGACCCTGGGGAAGACATACATACTCCACAAAGAAGGCGCTCCAGACGATAATTGAAAGGGCGAACCTCTTGCTGTGAGGTGACAACTTTATTTGTAGCAAGAACTTCTTCAGAAAAACAAATAATGAGAAAAACAGCAGCTAAGACTCAGTAAATATTGTTTTGGAACAAAAAGCAATAAAAATAGAAAAAAACTGTTGTAACAAAAGAAAATAACACATTGCTAGCTGTGAGCTAAGTTTATCTAAGGTAATGAAACATCAAAGCAAATCAAAAGGTAGTTAAAACAAATTCAAAATAACACACAGAAACTCTAAAAAGCAGAGATGAAAGGCAGAAATGAGACTGAGAGGTTAACTGAGCCAGCGTAGGGCACGTTTAATGTTTAGTGTTTCATTAAGTCCTGGGAAAGACTGTATTTAAAAGTAGCAGCCGTTTCAGTTCCCGCACCTCAATAAGAGTATCAGTGCCCCCCCATAAAAACCATCTGCCTTCTCCAACACTAGAAACCTAAACTGGAGAAACCATGTGCAGTACAAACTGTTTCCCTAATGCGTTCTTCAAGTCCTTGTTATGTATAGCCACACAATGCTCCTTAATTCTACTCGAAAGTTTCTGAGAAGTTTTTCCTATGTAAAAACCATTGCAAGTGTCACAAACATACCTCTCAACTGTACAGATTTTCACAGACTGTCAAGATTTTGGCCTCATATTTTTTGGTCAGTTTTTTCATAAAATTGTGGTTTTCTGGCAATTCAATGGCAAATCATTAAAGACTGAAGTTAGAAAATAATGACATACATTGAGTTTCAGACTTCATACCTTTCAGAAAATTTGTGCTAATTAAAACCTATTATTCTATCAACTTTCTAAGTTTTTAACAGCACTATTTAAAAACTATCCATACTTTTGGGCCTTTGTACCACTTTCATTTATGGTTTTGTCCATATTTATTGCTGTCAGAGGTTGAGAGGTATGGTCACAAACTTCTGCATACACCACATTAGCAGTATTGCAATCAAAATAACTGGGGGAAACAACTTTAAAGTCGCAGTAGTGAAAAACAAATTCTGAGCCCATGTAAATGTAATGGCATGCTATACACGAGCTGCAGGGAAACATGCCTGGTGTGTTGTCATCATTGATAACTTGCTCCAGTAAGAACGGAACATAAGTGTTCAAATGAAAGTCATAGTCCTTTTCTGCGAAAAAGCTGGTGCATCCCCCAAAATGGAAACAGTGTCCTTGTTACTCGTCAAAATTTCCCAGTTACTGGTGATAATGTCACATACAGGTTTGAGATGCAAACAAATCGGAAGAGGGAAATTAAGGGTCTGGTCCAATCTGCTGTCCTGAATGGTGAAAAGGGGGGATTTGTTTGAAACAAGAATTCTGATTGAAAGACTGAGGGTTTCAGTCTAAAGCAGTGTCTTGGTTAGACCTCTGCTTAAATCCATGTTTAAGTAATGGCTTGAATTTAGAATTCCTTGTTTCGCAAACTTCACTGAAAATTTCATCAATCAGACTCTTGAGGTAATGTCTGTTTATGAATAAGGTACTCAAAAGACAGCATTCCATGAGAAATTTGTCATTATTGCTGATAATATGGGAATACCTAATGTATTAAATGAAATGTCAGTTACTTTATAATACAGAATCTTTCCCAGGACTTAATGAAACACTAAACATTAAACGTGCCCTACGCTGGCTCAGTTAACCTCTCAGTCTCAGTTCTACCTTTCATCTCTGCTTTTTAGAGTTTCTGTGTGCTGTTTTGAATTTGTTTTAACTACCTCTTGATTTGCTTTGATGTTTCATTACCTTAGATGAACTAAGCTCACAGGTAGCAATGTGTTATTTTCTTTTATTGCAACATTTTTTTTCTGTTTTTATTGCTTTTTGTTCCAAAACAGTATTTACTGAGTCTTAGCTGCTGTTTTTCTCGTTATTTGTTTTTCTGAAGAAGTTCTTGCTACAAATAAAGAATGAAAGCGCTCAACAGATGTTCTGCTTTATTTATTTTGCCTGGTATAAAAAAGTTTTTAATTGCACTTTTATTTATTTATTTATTTAACATTTAATCACCAGGAAAGTCCGACTTGGAATGAAGCCAATTTTCAGTGGAGGCCTGGGGGAGAAACACTCCAGACGTATGTCTTTGTAATGTGGGAGGAAACTTGAGTACCCAGAGGAAATCCACATGAATGCAGGGAGGACATGCAGACTCTGCACAGAAGGCACCCCATCTGAGAATCGAAACGGAGAACCTCTTGCTGTGAGGTCATAATACTACCGCTGCACCACTGCGCCATCCAAAAAAAAAGATATCACTGCCAAGTCTCACTTAGTTTTTCTTCTTCTTTTTTCATATTTGTTCTTCAGTTACATATATATGGGTCTACTTTGTTTCGCTGAATCTCATTTCACTGAATTTCATTTCACCCCGACCACTTCGGTGAAAACACAAATTACTGAACACTGATTTCACTGAATATCATTTCACTGAATTGCAGTTAGTATATATGGCACTGTGTAGAGTACTGTAAGGCAAGTAAAAGGAATATGCCCTTTTCCCCACTGTAGTGCGATCCTGGAATTAGTATATATAGTTAGGGGGTGGGGTGGGGTGGGGGGCAACCCCCCCCACCTTGTTTGTTTCATATTGTAATTACCAAAATCTACAAAACAATGCATTTTAAACAATAGACATGCATAGTTGCAACACCAATGACTAACTCTCTCCAGAAGACAATATGTACTCAAACTAAGTCGGGGGACTACACCCCCCACCCACCCCCTAACTATTTATACTAACTCCTAGATTGCACTACAGTGGGGAAAAGAGCATATACCTTTTACTTGCCTTACAGTACTCTACACAGTGCCATATATACTAACTGCAGTTCAGTGAAATGAGTTTTCAGTAATTTGAGTTTTCAGCGAAGTGGTCAGGGTGAAATGAAATTCAGTGAAATGAGATTCAACGAAACAAAGTAGACCCATATATATATCAGGTTAGAGTTATTTGCTCAGATGACCTGAGCCTAATTCACAACATTTAAAGCATAAAAGCTAATGATGGCATGCACTTGCGTCTCTTAAGAGCCCATGATAGTAAGGTGGACTGTGGTAACTGAATGTCAGACAAAGACCAAGGGTGCAGTGCACAGCTTACCCATGATTGTTCTTTGATGTACAGGAACCTCAGAGTGCAAATAATAAAACAGTAGAGCTTTCCATCCATAAATGAAACATTTTCATCTGCCCCACGTTTAGTCGTACGGTGATGAGTTCAAGCTCATGCACTATCGCAATGAAAGTAATCAAGTTATAATCATGTGATTGTCATGTGACTGAGGTCATGTGATGGAAACAATCCGAAGTCAAAGAATGGTGCTGATCCAAAATATTACCTCGCATACATCTGAGCTGCACTTCTCATGACTAGTACTTGTAAAACAGCTTAAAAAAACATTCATGAGATGTCAGCAGAAATATTTAGCTTTTGAAGAAGTAGAACAGACAAGGAAATGATTCTGCCTATGTGGACATTAAACATTCATACTTTGTATATTATGACCCAGTGCAGAAACTCAACATTTTAAATTTATTGGAGGAAAGCAATACACTTGAAATCAAGTAAATATTATTTGAGTGTTATTAGAGAAGACATAGGGCTAGATTCAATAAAGCCTACACTGTGTACATGATATGTATTCAAGAACATTCTTATCACATTTTTTGTGCTTTCTAGTCCCTCAAGAAGATTACACTAAGTGTACATGTAGTTTACATTTTGTGATAACCCTTATGAATCCTTGCCAATATTTAAAGCTGCAAGAATATCAGCAGGAAAACTAAAGTCAGAGGAAGAAAGTGTGAGTTATTGTGTGTTGTCTGTTCACTCAGAATGGTGTACACTTAGTATAGGCTTTACTGAATCTGGCCCATGGTTATCACTTCTGGCCTTACCGTATAAGAGAATAATAGTTATTCAAAAATAATAGTTAACATGTTTCTCTTCATATAAAAAGATGAGAAAATGTTTTTACCCAGAGCAGAAGCATTCTTGCTTTGTACTTTAGAAACAGAGAATCCGGAAACAGATTTGAACCATCCAGAGCTGAAGCAATTTCTCTTGTGCATTATGATTAGATGGAAGCAACATGCAGCATTTTTCTTTTGTTAAATATGATATACTGATTTATCAGAATCAAGATGAAATGTGTTTTGCACTTTGTGGTAGTCAGAAAGCAATACAAAGCATGTGAACAGCTAGCATCTGCTACGGATTTCACTCAGTGTAATATACATATCATCATCAGTGTCATTCATAAGTTCATTACTAGTAATGATGCAACGATCTTATTGATTGCACATTATATTGTGATCTTCTTCATCTGAATTCTAGTTTCTTTTAACTTTTCATTTGAATACTGGCCTGCTACAACCGGTCTCTTAGTGAAGTAACATATTGTCCTTGTGTATGCATGCACACTAATGCAAACTATTCTATAAATCCCACACACACAGGACAGGATTACAGATGTTATTTTCTTTCCTTTAAGCCATGATGAATAATGCATAAATATTGCTGAATTCTTTAAATATTTGCATAGTGCTATATATAATTTTTATTCTGATTTTGCTGTATTGTGTTAAACAATACCAGGAATATGTCAATGAAACTGTTTTAAACTGTAGAAATGAAATGTAATTTTAATTGTATGTATGACTTTGTATGGAACATCTTCCACTAAATGCAATTTGGCTTAATCTCTGCTTCTAAAATCTAAATGTAAGGTATTTCGGTCACTTAATGTACAACTTTTCTCCCCACGCCTTTACTGAAAAGGGGTGCTCCTACTCAGTTTGAGTATCCCGGTAAACAATAACAGTAAATAAATAAAATACTGACAGGAAAACAAAAAAGTATGTTACTCAGTTTGGTGAGGACCAGTGAGACAGTGGCCATTCTGTTCACACACTGAGTGACTGAATATTGCGTTAATGAAACTTTTCTCCAGTTTAAGCATCAAACTCCCAACAAATATGTGCCCTTAAATTATTATATTCATCTCTGACATTACAAAACCTTGTACTAATATAAAATAAGAAAGTAAACACTTCATCTGAAGCATGGCTCTGTTCATTCACTTTTCACGTCAGTGTCTCATTGTACAACACTTAAGTGACCTCTACCGGAAAGGAATTGCAAAGCAAAATGCAAAGACAAAAGATAAGTGGCAGATGAAAACATTTAATGCCGACTTCTCATGAGAGTCAGCAGAATTCATGCCTTCCCTGTTTGGGACCCTGACCTTTATTTATTTATTTATTTTATTCATTTGTTCATTCCAGTTCAGTCCAGAATTATAGCACTTATGCCTGTGTCGAACGTATACTGTCCAGGAGAGGGACTACTGCCCAAACTCATACTCAGAGGGAACAAGCACTTTTTCATTTCTGGGGAGTGGAGTGAGACATTTTATATCCATTTTATACCCATTTTGAAGACAATATTCGACTATTAAAAATATTATTATTATTATTATTAGGTTTTCCAGCTGACCATTGGCTGCCTTTGGCTATTCACCTTGGTCACTGTCTAACATATACCTACTTTACACTTCCCTGGTCTCTACCTGACCATATATTTACATATACCTACTTTACACTTCCCTGGGCTCTACCTGACCATATATTCACATATACCTACTTTACACTTCCCTGGGCTCTACCTGACCATTTATTCACATATACCTACTTTACACTTCCCTGGGCTCTACCTGACCATTTATTCACATATACCTACTTTACACTTCTCTGGGCTCCACCTGTCCACATATTCACATATACCTACTTTACACTTCCCTGGGCTCTACCTGACCATTTATTCACATATACCTACTTTACACTTCCCTGGGCTCTACCTGACCATTTATTCACATATACCTACCCACCTGTCCATATATTCACATATACCTACTTTACACTTCCCTGGGCTCTACCTGACCATATATTCACATATACCTACTTTACACTTCCCTGGGCTCTACCTGACCATTTATTCACATATACATACTTTACACTTCTCTGGGCTCCACCTGTCCATATATTCATATATACCTACTTTAAACTTTTCTGGGCTCTACCTGACCATATATTCACATATACCTACTTTACACTTCCCTGGGCACTACTGACCATTTATTCACATATACCTACTATACACTTCTCTGCTCTACCTGACCATATATTCACATATACCGACTTTACACTTCTCTGGGCTCCACCTGTCCATATATTCATATATACCTACTTTAAAATTCTCTGGGCTCTACCTGACCATATATTCACATATACCTACTTTAAACTTCTTTGGGCTCTACCTGACCATATATTCACATATACCTACGTTACACTTCTCTGCTCTATCTGAACATATATTCACATATACCTACTTTACACTTCCCTGGGCTCAACCTGATCATTTATTCACATATACCTACTTTAAACTTCTCTGGGCTCTACCTGACCATATATTCACATATACCTACTTTAGACTTTCCTGGGCTCTACCTGCCCATATACTCACACATACCTACTTTACACTTCCCTGGGCTCTTGCTAACCATATATTCACATATACCTACTTTACACTTCTCTGGGCTCTACCTGACCATTTATTCACATATACCTACTTTACACTTCTCTGCTCCAACTGACCATATATTCATATATACCTACTTTACACTTTTCTGGGCTCTACCTGACCATATATTCACATATACATACTTTACACTTCTCTGGGCTCCACCTGACCATTTATTCACATATACCTACTTTACACTTCCCTGGGCTCTACCTGGCCATATATTCACATATACCTACTTTACACTTCCCTGGGCTCTACCTGACCATATATTCACATATACCTACTTTACACTTCCCTGGGCTCTACTTGACCATATATTCACGTATACCTACTTTACACTTCTCTGCTCTACCTGACCATATATTAATATATACTGCTTTACACTTCTCTGGGCTTCACCTGTCCATATATTCACATATACCTACTTTACACTTCCCTGGGCTCTACCTGACCATATATTCACATATACCTACTTTACACTTTTCTGGGCTCCACCTGTCCATATATTCACATATACCTACTTTACACTTCCCTGAGCTCTACCTGACCATATATTGACATATACCAACTTTACACTTCTCTGGGCTCTACCTGACCATATATTCACTTTACACTTCCCTGGGCTCTACCTGACCATATATTCACATATACCTACTTTAGACTTCCCTAGGCTCTACCTGACCATATATTCACTTTAGACTTCCCTGGGCTCTACCTGACCATATAGTCACAGATACCTACTTTAGACTTCCCTGGCCTCTACCTGACCATATATTCACATATACCTACTTTAGACTTCCCTGGGCTCTACATGACCATATAGACAGATATACCTACTTTACACTTCCCTGGGCTCTACCTGACCATATAGTCACATGTACCTACGTTAGACTTCCTGGGCTGTACATGACCATATATTCACATATACCTACTTTACACTTCCCTGGGCTCAACCTGACCATATATTCACATATACCTACTTTACACTTCCCTGGGCTCTACCTGACCATATATTCACATATACCTACTTTAGACTTCCCTGGGCTCTACCCGACCATATATTCACATATACCTGTTTTAGACTTCCCTGGGCTCTACCTGACCATTTATTCACATATACCTACTTTTCTCTTCCCTGGGCTCCACCTGACCATATATTCATATTGGTCCCCTTGACTTGATCGACACGCCAAAACACCGATGCTCAGAAGACCGACTCGAGAAGACCGACGATAGAGATGATCGACAAGGTGAAATCCCGACAGCCGAAACACCGACATGGGCAACGTGTGAGCGCGAGTCGGTAAGTGTGCAATACTGAGGGATTTAGCGTTAGGGAGCGGCCAGGTAAGTGTGAGATAGTGAGGGATTTAGGGTTAGGGTGCGGGAAAGGTGAGTGTGCTGTAGTTCCGGACTTAGGGTGCGGGTAAGGTAAGTGTGCGATAGTGACGGAGTGTAGGTTTAGTGGCGGGTTAAATGAGTTAGGGTTAGGGTGCAGGTAGGGTAAGTGTGCGATAATGACGGACTGTAGGTTTAGTGGCGGGTTAAGTGAGTTAGTGTTAGGGTGCAGGTAGCGTAAGTGTGCGGTAGTGTCGGACCTTAGGGTTAGGGTTTGGGTTACGGTCAGTGCATGTATAGTTGTGTGTAATGTGTAGTTTACGTTTTGTGTGTCGGTGTTTTGGGTGTCGGTGTTATGGTGTTCGGTTTTATGAGTTATCGGTTTTGTGTGTTTTTGGTCTTTTGGTGTCGGTGTTTTGGGTGTCGGGTTTGTGGCGTGTCGGTCTTGTGATAGGGATCCATTCATATATACGTACTTTACACTTTTTTGGGCTCTACCTGACCATATATTCACATATACCTACTTTACACTTCCCTGGGCTCTACTTGACCATATATTCACATATACCTACTTTACACTTCTCAGCTCTACCTGACCATATATTCATATATACCTACTTTACACTTCTCTGGGCTCCACCTGTCCATATATTCACATATATCTACTTTACACTTCCCTGGGCTCTACCTGACCATATATTGACATATACCTACTTTACACTTCTCTGGGCTCTACCTGACCATATATTCACATACACATACATTACACTTCCCTGGGCTCTACCTGACCATATATTCACATATACCTACTTTACACTTCAGTGGACTCTACTTGACTATATATTCACATATACCTACTTTACACTTCTCTGATCTACCTGACCATATATTCATATATACCTACTTTACACTTCTCTGGGCTTCACCTGTCCATATATTCACATATACCTACTTTACACTTCCCTGGGCTCTACCTGACCATATATTCACATATACCTACTTTACACTTCTCTGGGCTCTACCAGACCATATATTCACTTTAGACTTCCCTGGGCTCTACCTGACCATATAGTCACATATACCTACTTTAGACTTCCCTGGGCTCTACATGACCATATATTCACATATACATACTTTACACTTCCCTGGGCTCTACCTGACCATATATTCAGATATACCTACTTAACACTTCTCTGGGGTCTACCTGACCATATATTCACATATACATACTTTACACTTCCCTGGGCTCTACCTGACCATATATTCAGATATACCTACTTAACACTTCTCTGGGGACTACCTGACCATATATTCACATATACATACTTTACACTTCCCTGGGCTCTACCTGACCATATATTCATATATACCTACTTTAGACTTCTCTGGGCTCTACCCAACCATATATTCACATATATCTACTTTAGAC
The DNA here is from genome assembly GCF_019279795.1 of Protopterus annectens. Classification (NCBI taxonomy): domain Eukaryota; kingdom Metazoa; phylum Chordata; order Ceratodontiformes; family Protopteridae; genus Protopterus; species Protopterus annectens. The sequence continues at coordinate 346,519,096 of NC_056743.1, forward strand.
TTCCCTGGGCTCTACCTGACCATATATTTACATATACCTACTTTAGACTTCCCTGGGCTCTACCTGACCATATATTCACATATACCTACCTTACACTTCTCTGCTCTACCTGACCATTTATTCACATATACCTACTTTACACTTTTCTGCTCTACCTGACCAGATATTTGCATATACCTACTTTACACTTCTCTGGGCTCCACCTGTCCATATATTCATACATACCTACTTTAAACTTCTCTGGGCTTTACCTGACGATATATTCACATATACCTACTTTAAACTTCTCTGGGCTCTACCTGACCATATATATTCACATATACCTACTTTAGACTTCCCTGGGGTGTAGCTGACCACATATTCACATATACCTACTTTACACCTCCCTGAGCTCTACCTGAACATATATTCACATATACCTGTTTTAGACTTCCCTGGGCACAACCTGACCATATATTCACATATACCCATTTTAGACTTCCCTGGGCTCTAGCTGACCTCATATTCACATATACCTACTTTACACTTCCCTGAGCTCTAGCTGACCATATATTCACATATACCTACTTTACAATTCCGTGGGCTCTTGCTGACCATATATTCACATATACCTACTTTACACTTCCATGGGATCTAGCTGACTATATATTCACATATACCTACCGTGCACTTCCCTGGGCTCTAGATGACCATATATTCACATATACCTACTTTACACTTCCCTGGGCTGTACCTGACCATATATTCAAATATACCTACTTTAGACTTCCCTGGGCTCTACCTGACCATATAGTCCCATATACCTGTTTTAGACTTCCTGGGCTCTACCTGACCATATACATTCACCCATTTAGACTTCCCTGGGCTCTAGCTGACCTCATATTCACATATACCTACTTTACACTTCCCTGAGCTCTAGCTGACCATATATTCACATATACCTACTTTACAATTCCGTGGGCTCTTGCTGACCATATATTCACATATACCTACTTTACACTTCCCTGGGCTCTAGATGACCATATATTCACATATACCTACTTTACACTTCCCTGGGCTGTACCTGACCATATATTCAAATATACCTACTTTAGACTTCCCTGGGCTCTACCTGACCATATAGTCCCATATTCCTACTTTAGACTTGTCTAGGCTCTACCTGACCATACATTCACTTTAGACTTCCCTGGGCTCTACCTGACCATATAGTCACAGATACCTACTTTAGACTTCCCTGGGCTCTACCTGACCATATATTCCCAGATACCTACTTTAGACTTCCCTGGGCTCTACCTGACCATATATTCACATATACCTACTTTAGACTTCCCTGGGCACTACATGACCATATAGTCGCATATTCCTACTTTACACTTCCCTGGGCTCTACCTGACCATATAGTCACATATTCCTACTTTACACTTCCCTGGGCTCTACCTGACCATATAGTCACATATACCTATGTTAGACTCCCCTGGGCTCTACATGACCATATATTCACATATACCTACTATACACTTCTCTGGGGTCTACCTGACCATATATTCACATATACATACTTTACACTTCCCTGGGCTCTACCGGACCATATATTCACATATACCTACTTAACACTTCTCTGGGGTCTACCTGACCATATATTCACATATACCTACTTTACACTTCCCTGGGCTCTACCTGACCATATATTTACATATACCTACTTTACACTTACTTGGGTTCTACCTGACCATATATTCATATATACCTACTTTACACTTCCCTGTGCTCTACCTGACCAAATATTCACTTTAGATTTCCCTGGGCTCTACCTGACCATATATTCACAGATACCTACTTTAGACTTCCCTGGGCTCAACCTGACCATATATTCACATATACCTACTTTAGACTTCCCTGGGCACTACATGACCATATAGTCGCATATTCCTACTTCACACTTCCCTAGACTCTACCAGACCATATAGTCACATATACCTATGTTAGACTTCCCTGGGCTCTACATGACCATATATTCACATATACATACTTTACACTTCCCTGGGCTCTACCTGACCATATATTCAGATATACCTACTTAACACTTCTCTGGGGTCTACCTGACCATATATTCACATATACATACTTTACACTTCCCTGGGCTCTACCTGACCATATATTTACATATACCTACTTTACACTTACCTGGGCTCTACCTGACCATATATTCACATATACCTACTTTAGACTTCCCTGGGCTCTACATGACCATATATTCACATATACCTACATTACACTTCTCTGGGCTCTACCTAACCATATATTCATATATACCTACTTTAGACTTCTCTGGGCTCTACCCAACCATATATTCACATATATCTACTTTAGACTTCCCTGGGCTCTACCTGACCATATATTTACATATACCTACTTTAGACTTCCCTGGGCTCTACCTGACCATATATTCACATATACCTACCTTACACTTCTCTGCTCCACCTGACCATTTATTCACATATACCTACTTTACACTTCTCTGCTCTACCTGACCAGATATTTGCATATACCTACTTGCTCCACCTGTCCATATATTCATACATACCTACTTTAAACTTCTCTGGGCTTTACCTGACGATATATTCACATATACCTACTTTAAACTTCTCTGGGCTCTACCTGACCATATATATTCACATATACCTACTTTAGACTTCCCTGGGGTGTAGCTGACCACATATTCACATATACCTACTTTACACTTCCCTGAGCTCTACCTGAACATATATTCACATATACCTGTTTTAGACTTCCCTGGGCACAACCTGACCATATATTCACATATACCTGCTTTAGACTTCCCTGTGCTCTTCCTGACCATATATTCACATATACCTATTTTAGACTTCCCTGGGCTCTACCTGACCATATACTCACATATACCTACTTTAGACTTCCCTGGGCTCTACCTGACCATATATTCAAATATACCTACTTTACACTTCCCTGAGCTCTTGCTGACCATATATTCACATATACCTACTTTACACTTCCCTGGGCTCAACCTGACCATATATTCAAATATACCTACTTTACACTTCCCTGGGCTGTACCTGACCATATAGTCTCATATTCCTACTTTAGACTTGTCTAGGCTCTACCTGACCATACATTCACTTTAGACTTCCCTGGGCTCTACCTGACCATATAGTCACAGATACCTACTTTAGACTTCCCTGGGCTCTACCTGACCATATATTCCCAGATACCTACTTTAGACTTCACTGGGCTCTACATGACCATATAGTCACATATTCCTACTTTACACTTCCCTGGGCTCTACCTGACCATATAGTCACATATACCTATGTTAGACTCCCCTGGGCTCTACATGACCATATATTCACATATACATACTTTACACTTCCCTGGGCTCTACCTGACCATATATTCACATATACCTACTTTACACTTACCTGGGCTCTACCTGATCATATATTCACATATACCTGCTTTAGACTTCCCTGGGCTCTACATGACCATATATTCATATATACCTACATTACATTTCTCTGGGCTCTACCTGACCATATATTCATATATACCTACTTTACACTTCTCTGCTCTACCTGACCATATATTTGCATATACCTACTTTAAACTTCTCTGGGCTCTACCTGACCATATATTCACATATACATACTTTACACTTCTTTGCTCTACCTGACCATATATTCAAATATACCTACTTTACACTTCCCTGGTCTCTACCTGACCATTTTTTCACATATACCTACTTTATACTTCTCTGCTCTACCTGACCATATATTCACATATACCTACTTTACACTTCTCTGGGCTCTACCTGACCATATATTCACATATACCTACTTTAGACTTCCCTGGGGTCTAGCTGACCACATATTCACATATACCTACTTTACACTTCACTGAGCTCTACCTGAACATATATTCACATATACCTGAATTAGACTTCCCTGGGCACTACCTGACCATATATTTACATATACCTGCTTTAGACTTCCCTGTGCTCTATCTGACCATATATTCACATATACCTATTTTAAACTTCCCTGGGCTCTATCTGACCACATAGTCACATATACCTACTTTACACTTCCCTGAGCTCAAGCTAACCATATATTCACATATACCTACTTTACAATTCCCTGGGCTCTTGCTGACCATATATTCACATATACCTACTTTACACTTCCAAGGGATCTAGCTGACTATATATTTACATATACCTACTGTGCACTTCCCTGGGCTCTAGCTGACCATATATTCACTTTACACTTCACTGGGCTCTACCTGACCATATAGTCACAGATACCTACTTTAGACTTCCCTGGGCTCTACCTGACCATATATTCACATATACCTACTTTAGACTTACCTGGGTTCTACATGACCATATAGTCACATATTCCTACTTTACACTTCCCTGGGCTCTACCTGACCATATAGTCACATTTACCTATGTTAGACTTCTCTGGGCTCCACCTGTCCATATATTCACATATACCTACTTTACACTTCCCTAGGCTCTACCTGACCATATATTCACATATACCTACTTTACACTTCTCTGGGGTCTAACTGACCATATATTCACATATACCTATGTTAGACTTCTCTGGGCTCCACCTGTCCATATATTCACATATACCTACTTTACACTTCCCTAGGCTCTACCTGACCATATATTCACATATACCTACTTTACACTTCTCTGGGGTCTAACTGACCATATATTCACATATACCTACTTTACACTTCCCTGGGCTCTACCTGACCAGATTTTCACATATACCTACTTTACAATTACCTGGGCTCTACCCGACCATATATTCACATATTTCTACTTTTGACTTCCCTGGTCTCTACCTGACCATATATTCACATAAACTTATTTTGGACTTCCCTGGGCTCTACCTGACCATATATTCAGATATACCTACTTTAGACTTCCCTAGAGTCTACCTGACCATATATTCACCTATACCTACTTTAGACTTCTCTGGGCTCTACCTGAACATATATTCACATATACCTATTTTAGACTTCCCAGGACACTACCTGACCATATATTCACATATACCTACTTTAGACTTCCCTGGGCTCTAGCTGACCATATATTCACATACACCTACTTTACACTTCCCTGACCTCTAGCTGACCATATATTCACATATACCTACTTTATACTTCCCCGGGCTTTTGCTGACCATACATTCACATATACCTACTCTACACTTCCCTGGGCTCTAGCTGATCATATATTCACATATTCCTAATTTAGACTTCCCTGGGCTCTACCTGACCATATATTCACATATACCTACTTTAGACTTCCCTAGGCTCTACCTGACCATATATTCACTTTAGACTTCCCTGGGCTCTACCTGAAAATATAGTCACAGATACCTACTTTAGACTTCCCTGGGCTCTACCTTACCATATATTCACATATACCTACTTTAGACTTCCATGGGCTCTACCTGACCATATAGTCACATATACCTATGTTAGACTTCCCTGGGCTCTACATGACCATATATTCACATATACCTACTTTACACTTCCCTTGGCTCAACCTGACCATATATTCACATATACCTACTTTAAACTTCTCTGGTGTCTACCTGACCATATATTCACATATACATACTTTACACTTCCCTGGGCTCTACCTGACCATATATTCAGATATACTTACTTTACACTTCCCTGGGCTATACCTGACCATATATTCACATATACTTACTTTAGACTTCCCTGGGCTCTACATGACCATATATTAATATATATCTACTTTAGACTTCCCTGGGCTCTACCTGACCATATATTCACATATACCTACTTTACACTTCTCTGCTCTACCTGACCATTTATTCACATACACCTATTTTACACTTCTCTGCTCTACCTGACCATATAGTCTCATATACCTACTTTAGACTTCCCTAGGCTCTACTTGACCATATATTCACATATACCTACTTTAGACTTCCCCGGGCTCTACATGACCATATATTAATATATATCTACTTTAGACTTCCCTGGGCTCTACCTGACCATATATTCACATATACCTACTTTACACTTCTCTGCTCTACCTGACCATTTATTCACATACACCTATTTTACAATTCTCTGCTCTACCTGACCATATAGTCACATATACCTACTTTAGACTTCCTTGGGCTCTACCTGACCATATATTCAGAGATACCTACTTTAGACTTCCCTGGGCTCTACCTGACCATATAGTCACATATACCTATGTTGGACTTCCCTGGGGTCTACATGACCATATATTCAAATATACCTACTTTACACTTCCCTGGGCTCTACCTGACCATATATTCACATATACCTACTTTACACTTCTATGGGGTATACCGGACCATATATTTACATATACATATTTTAAACTTCAATGGGCTATACCTGACCATATAATAACATATACCTACTTTACACTTCCCTGGGCTCTACCTGACCATATATTCACATATACCTACTTTAGACTTCCCTGGGCTCTACATGACCATATATTCACATATACCTACATTACAGTTCCCTGGCTCTACCTCGCCATATATTCACATATACCTACTTTAAATGTCTCTGGGCGCTACCTGACCATATATTCACATATACCTACTTTAAATGTCTCTGGGCTCTACCTGACCATATATTCACACATACCTACTTTGCACTTCCCTGGGCTCTACCTGACCATTTATTCAAATATACCTACTTTACACTTCTCTGCTCTACCTGACCATATATTCACATATACCTACTTTACAGTTCTCTGGGCTCTACCTGACCATTTATTCACATATACCTACTTTACACTTCTGTCGGCTCTACCTGACCATATATTCACATATACATACTTTACACTTCCCTGGGCTCTACCTGACCATATATTCACATATACCTACTTTGCACTTCCTTGGGCTCTACCTGACCATTTATTCACATATACCTACTTTACACTTCTCTGCTCTACCTGACCATATATTCACATATACCTACTTTACACTTCTCTGGGCTCTACCTGACCATTTATTCACATATACCTACTTTACACTTCTCTCGGCTCTACCTGACCATATATTCACATATACATACTTTACACTTTCCTGGGCTCTACCTGACCATTTATTCACATATACCTACTTTACACTTCTCTGCTCTACCTGACCATTTATTCACATATACCTACTTTACACTTCTCTGCTCTACCAGACCATATATTCACATATACCTAATTTACACTTCTCTGGGCTCCTCCTGTCCATATATTCATATATACCTACTTTACACTTCTCTGGGCTCTACCTGACCATATATTCACGTATACCTACTTTACACTTCCCTGGGCGCCATCTGACCATATATTCATATATACCTACTTTACACTTCTCTGGGCTCTACCTGACCATATCTTCACATATACCTGCTTTACACTTCTCTGGGCTCTACCTGACCATTTATTCACATATACCTACTTTACACTTCTCTGCTCTACCTGACCATATCTTCACATATACCTGCTTTACACTTCTCTGGGCTCCACCTGTCCATATATTCATATATACCTACTTTACACTTCTCTGGGCTCCAATTGACCATTTATTCAAATATACCTACTTTACACTTCTCTGGGCTCTACCTAACCATATATTCACGTATACATACTTTACACTTTCCTGGCTTCTACCTGACCATTTATTCACATATACCTACATTACACTTCTCTGCTCTACCTGACCATTTATTCACATATACCTACTTTACACTTCTCTGCTCTACCTAACCATATATTCACATATACCTACTTTACACTTCCCTGGACTCCACCTGACCATATATTCACATATACCTACTTTAAATTTCTCTGGGCTCTACCTGACCATATATTCACATATACCTACTTTACACTTCCCTGGGCTCTACCTGACCATTTATTCACATATACCTACTTTACACTTCTCTGCTCTACCTGACCATATATTCACATATACCTAATTTACACTTCTCTGGGCTCCACCTGTCCATATATTCATATATACCTACTTTACACTTCTCTGGGCTCTACCTGACCATATATTCACTTATACATACTTTACACTTCCCTGGGCTCTACCTGACCATTTATTCACATATACCTACTTTACACTTCTCTGCTCTACCTGACCATTTATTCACATATACCTACTTTACACGTCTCTGCTCTACCAGACCATATATTCACATATACCTACTTTACACTTCTCTGGGCTCCTCCTGTCCATATATTCATATATACCTACTTTACACTTTTCTGGGCTCTACCTGACGATATATTCACGTATACCTACTTTACACTTCCCTGGGCTCCATCTGACCATATATTCATATATACCTACTTTACACTTCTCTGGGCTCTACCTGACCATAAATTCACATATACCTACTTTACACTTCCCTGGGCTCTACCTGACCATTTATTCACATATACCTACTTTATACTTCTCTGCTCTACCTGACCATATATTCACATATACCTACTATATACTTCTCTGGGCTCCACCTGACCATTTATTCAAATATACCTACTTTACACTTCTCTGGGCTCTACCTGACCATATATTCACATATACATACTTTACACTTCCCTGGGTTCTACCTGACCATTTATTTACATATACCTACTTTACACTTCTCTGCTCTACCTGACCATGTATTCACATATACCTACTTTACACTTCTCTGCTCTACCTGACCATATATTCACATATACCTACTTTACACTTCTCTGGTCTCCACCTGACCATTTGTTCAAATATACCTACTTTACACTTCTCTGGGCTCTACCTGACCATATATTCACATACACCTACTTTACACTTCCCTGGGCTCCACCTGACCATATATTTATATATACATACTTTACACTTCTCAGGGCACTACCTGACCATATACTCACATATACCTACTTTACACTTCCCTGGGCTCTACCTGACCATATATTCACATATACCTACTTTACACTTCTCTGCTCTACCTGACCATATATTCACATATACCTACTTTACAATTCTCTGGGCTCCACCTGTCCATATATTCACATATACCTACTTTACACTTCCCTGGGCTCTACCTGACCATATATTCACATATACCTACTTTACACTTCTCTGGGGTCTACCTGACCATATATTCACATATACCTACTTTACACTTCCCTGGGCTCTACCTGACCATTTATTCACATATACTTTCTTTAGACTTCCCTTGGCTCTACCCGACCATATAGTCACATATATCTGCTTTTGACTTCCCAGGGCTCTACCTGACCATATATTCACATATACCTACATTGGACTTCCCTGGGCTATACCTGACCATATATTCACATATACCTACTTTAGACTTCCCTAGAGTCTACCTGACCATATATTCACCTATACCTACTTTAGACTTCCCTGGGCTCTACCTGAGCATATATTCACATATACCTATTTTAGACTTCCCTGGGCATTACCTGACCATATATTCACATATACCTACTTTAGACTTCCCTAGAGTCTACCTGGCCGTATATTCACCTATACCTACTTTAGACTTCCCTGGGTTCTACCTGAGCATATATTCACATATACCTATTTTAGACTTCCCAGGGCTCTACCTGACCATATATTCACATATACCTACATTGGACTTCCCTGGGCTATACCTGACCATATATTCACATATACATAAATTAGACTTCCCTGGGCTCTAGATGACCATATATTCACATATACCTACTTTACACTTCCCTGGGCTCTACCTGACCATATATTCACATATACCTACTTTACACTTCCCTGTGCTCTACCTGACCATATATTCACATATACCTATTTTAGACTTCCCTGGGATCTAGCTGACCATATATTCACATATACCTATTTTAGACTTCCCTGGGATCTAGCTGACCATATATTCACATATACCTACCGTGCACTTCCCTGGGCTCTAGATGACCATATATTCACATATACCTACCGTGCACTTCCCTGGGCTCTAGATGACCATATATTCACATATACCTACTTTACACTTCCCTGGGCTCTACCTGACCATATATTCACATATACCTACTTTACAATTCCCTGAGCTCTAGCTGACCATATATTCACATATATCTACTTTACACTTCCCTGGGCTCTTACTGACCATATATTCTCATATACCTACTTTACACTTCCCTGGGATCTAGCTGACCATATATTCACATGTACCTACCGTGCACTTCCCTGGGCTCTAGATGACCATATATTCACATATACCTACTTTACACTTCCCTGGGCTCTACCTGACCATATATTCACATATACCTACTTTAGACTTCCCTGGGCTCTACCTGACCATATAGTCACATATACCTACTTTAGACTTCCCTGGGCTCTACCTGACCATATAGTCACATATACCTACTTTAGACTTCCCTGGGCTCTACATGACCATATGTTCACATATACCTACTTTACACTTCCCTGGGCTCTACATGACCATATATTCACTTATACCTACTTTACCGTTCTCTTGGGTCTACCTGACCATATATTCACATATACATAGTTTACACTTCCCTGGGCTCTACCTGACCATATATTCACATATACCTACTTTAGACTTCCATGGGCTCTACATGACCATATATTCACATATACCTACATTACACTTCCCTGGGCTCTACCTGACCATATATTCACATATACCTACTTTACACTTTTCTGCTTTACCTGACCATTTATTCACATATACCTACTTTACAGTTCTCTGCTCTACCTGACCGTATATTCACATATACCTACTTTACACTTCTCTGGGCTCCACCTGTCCATATATTCATATATACCTACTTTAGACTTCCCTGGGCTCTACCTGACCATAAAGTCTCATATAGCTACTTTAGACTTCCCAAGGCTCTACTTGACCATATATTCACATATACCTTCTTTAGACTTCCCTGGGCTCTACCTGACCATATAGTCACAGATACCTACTTTAGATTTCCTTGGGCTCTACCTGACCATATATTCACAGATACCTACTTTAGACTTCTCTGGGCTCTACCTGACCATATATTCACATATACCTACTTTAGACTTCCCTGGGCTTTACATGACCATATATATAGTCACATATACCTACTTTACACTTCCCTGGGCTCTACCTGACCATATAGTCACATATACCTATGTTAGGCTTCCCTGGGCTCTACATCACCATATATTCACATATATCTACTTTACACTTCCCTGGGCTCTACCTGACCATATATTCACATATACCTACTGTACACTTCTCTGGGGTCTACCTGACCATATATTCACATATACATACATTACACTTCCCTGGGCTCTACCTGACCATATATTCACATATACATACTTTAGACTTCCCTGGGCTCTACACGACCATATATTCACATATATCTACTTTAGACTTCCCTGGGCTCTACCTTACCATATATTCACATATACCTACTTTAGACTTCCCTGGGCTCTTCATGACCATATATTCACATATAAATACATTACACTTCCCTGGGCTCTACCTGACCATATATTCATATATACATACTTTAGACTTCCCTGGGCTCTACACGACCATATATTCACATATATCTACTTTACACTACTCTGCTCTACCTGACCATTTATTCACATATACCTACTTTACACTTCTGTACTCTACCTGACCATATGTTCACATATACCTACATTACACTTCTCTGGGCTCCACCTGTCCATATATTCATATATACCTACTTTAGACTTCCCTGGGCTCTACCTGACCATATATTCACATATACCTATTTTAGACTTCCCTGGGATCTAGCTGACCATATATTCACATATACCTACCGTGCACTTCCCTGGGCTCTAGATGACCATATATTCACATATACCTACTTTACACTTCTCTGCTCTTCCTGACCATTTATTCACATATACCTACTTTACACGTCTCTGCTATACCTGACCATATAGTCTCATATACCTAATTTAGACTTCCCTAGGCTCTACTTGACCATATATTCTCATATGCCTACTTTAGACATCCCTGGGCTCTACCTGACCATATAGTCACAGATATCTACCTTAGACTTCCCTGGGCTCTACCTGACCATATATATACAGTTACCTACTTTAGACTTCCCTGGGCTCTACCTGAGCATATATTCACAACTACCTACTTTAGACTTCCCTGGGCTCTACATGACCATATATATAGTCACATATACCTACTTTACACTTCCCTGGGCTCTAACTGACCATATAGTCACATATACCTACGTTAGACTTCCCTGGGCTCTACATGACCATATATTCACATATACCTACTTTAGACTTCCCTGGGCTCTACCTGACCCTATACTCACATATACCTACTTTACACTTCCCTGGGCTCTACCTGACCAGATATTCACATATACCTACTTTAGACTTCCCTGGGCTCTACCTGACCATATATTCACATATACCTACTTTAGACTTCCCTGGGCTCTACGTGACCATATATTCAGGGCCAGTGAATAGCTCAAGGACTCTGGTGCAGAATCTAGGAGTGTTCTTATTATTATGTCCTATTCCTTCTGCCCATGTCTCCACATGCACTTTGTAAAGTCTGGGAGCACATGCACAATGGGGACATGCTGGCATATCATAGTGCCTCTGTGATGACTTAGCCAACAGCCTCCACCTATTCTCAGTTAAACTGATTGCCCTTAAGGCATCCTTAGTCTCCAAAATGGATTGACCATGAAGTGCCACTCATCCTTTTCAGCCGGAACATCAGTCACCCAACCTGCTAATTTAATCTGGGTCACCTGGGACATAGTCAGGGGCCTATTCCTCTATACCACAGAAATGGTACTTCCAAATATACCCTCACCTTTACTTATAAATCTTTACCAAGACATCAGTGTAAAGTTAACATTAATCTTGAGTCATTAAAACCCAGTCAATGATCTGGAATCGTATTTCAACTGAATCCTATTCTTTGACCACCATGTCTATTTTGGTGAAGTTCACAACTCTTTCAATTAAATACTACAAAATAAATAATCTGCTGGATGTTGTTATTTATTTGCCGCACATATTAATACTTATGTGAAGTTTGCAGCAGAAAAAATATCAGATTTAACATAGAAGGGCATTTGTTAGTACAACAAAAAGTGATTCACCTTGTTTACATGACAACAGACTCTTCAAAGAGCATACTGCAAAACTCTTACCTATAACAGTGAATGACCACTAGAAATTCTAGACTGGATACCATTATGCATCAAAATTTATCACCAGTTGTTTTTTCTTTCCCTTCTCTGCAGGATCCAGCATTGTGGTTTTATCAGTAATCAGATGACCAAATTATTCCAGGGTGGAGGGAGTCAGACTTTCCTGGTCTAGCTGAGACAATTATGACCCATTTGTTCCTTTCTGAGAACCCACATTGGCTCTTTCATTCCTGCAGTTGTGAGATTCACACCTGCAAGTGTGTGTGTGTGTGTGTGTGTGTGTGTGTGTGTGTGTGTGTGTGTGTGTGTGTGTGTGTGTGTGTAACGTGTGGTATATCTTCTGTGAGGATCATTGTTCTTCTTTTGGCTTTTCCCAGTTAGGGGTCACCACAGCCGATCATCTGTCCGATCATGATTGGCAGTGGAGTTTTACAGTGTCAAGTTGCCAGCCCGGCACCCAACCTTCCAGAGAAGGCACACACACATGCAGACACTCACACCTCAGGCCAATTTAGGGTGTCCAATCCACCTACTGCATGTCTTTGTGATGTGGGAGGAAACCGGAGCACCCGGAGGAAACCCACGCGACCACAGGGAGGACATGCAGACTCTGCACAGAAGATACCCCAGCCAAGAATCGAACCTGAGAACCTATTGCTGTGAGGTGGCAACACTAACTGCTGCACCACTGTGGCCGCCCTTTCTATGAGGATCATTACAGTACCTAATCCAGGTAGCATAGCAAGGTGGGGTGAAGGAGGAAGCCACCCAGGAAGCAAAGTGTTCAAGAACAGAATTATGAGTTCCTGCATTTTTTTCTGTAATAAAAAACCAGCACAGAAATTCACCTCAGAGCTGAGGAGGGGTGTGCGCCTTTGGTACATTCCTAATTTCATATTCATAGATAATTTTCAAACAGAACCATTACAGTCAGTAACTTCTTCTCCTACAAACCAAGAAAAAACATTTCACCCTTGCATGTACTGCTGCCATTCAAAACATTAACAAAAACAACAGTGTACCACTGTGAACCAGCAGCGGTATCTCTTTTGGGGTTCAGCATGTTTATTCTCATATTGGGGTAGGTGCACTGAGGGTCCTGCTGGCAGATTACCCAGACAGGGAAGCAGGACCGACATAGCTCAAGCCCTGACAGATAAGGAGATGTGAGCTTGGAAAGTGGCAGCTCTGTTTGAATGTACTTTTCCTGACTACAGAATATCACCATTAAAATTTATGTGAAAAAAGGCCAGTTGAGGTCTCCTACTTTACCATTTGCCTTTGTGCAGGGCTTGTCAATAAATAACTACAGTGACAGGGAGGAAGTGAAGGTCGAGTATGCATCACAGAGTGATGCTGTCGGTACTGTTCACAGTTTCAAGGATCCCTGACTGGCAATGCTTGACTGAATTACTTTTTCAGTTACTCTCAGTTTGGGAGAGCAATTGGCCTCTATTGAGAATGTACCTCAGTGGGAAGTTTTATTTTGATAGAGCCATTCCTAGCAGTTGTGCAGTAGTCTGTAGTGCCTTTGGGAAGTTTAGCAGAGCCTTGCATTAGTTATGGCAGAGGAAAAAGTCTGTGACAGATGGCAGTCCACTAACTGCTGGGAAATTTAGCATGGCAAGACCTATGATTAACAGAGGTTACAGTCTTGACCTGCTTTGTTTGATCTGAAACCAATCAGGCAGGAATGGGTCAGCAAGTGGTATTGAAGAGGAACTCTGATTGCTTGCTGTGTCCACTGAGTTGGAAAATGGTGTGGGAAGCACTGTTATCAATCAGTTTTAGTGACTTGTTTTTTATTTCTCACAGGGAGACTTGTGGGTACCAGGCAGTGCGATCTTCAGATTAGGCAGGTTCTAAACAGATAGCGGAGGGCTATCAGTCTCATTCCTTTTGGATTGATAGGGCTTCAGATTTAGGGAAGGATGGTTGATCTGTAGATGTGATCAAACAGGTGAGTAGCTGGCCATCTGTATTCTTTTTGCAGATAACATGGAGCAGTAGTGCTAGTGCAGGTAAGAGCTACATGAAAGAGGTTATAAATTATTTCTGTGTTTTGTTGGTTTGTTTCAGAAAGTAAAACAATGCTGATTGATGGGCATTCTTTTATCTTCCAACAGCTAAGAGTGTGGTGGTGAGTCCTGGTGGGGCACTCATGGACTCAATTATAGCCTATAGGATGTTATTTGGCAGGGACACATTGAGATGCGCTGGAGTCATTGGCATTCTTGGAAAGGATGCACAAAGTGGTAGGTCATCCACAAGTCATTCTCATTTTATTTATCTATCTATTTATTGCTTGCTTGCATTTATTCAACTGGGCATGAAAAGCAGAGGCCTGTGGATTAAAGCTCTAAAATTCTGTCTGTGGAGAAAACTCAATAGATTGAAACCTGGCTCTCAAGTAGGACACAGGAAATCAAAATAGGTTCATAGGTGGTTACTGGGCTAATAACCCAAAGGTCTTTATGAGCCTAGCTGTATGTACCCAATATAAGACTAGAGAAACCCAATATAAAGGATCTTGCCAAAACCCAAGATCTTAGTTAGCAATGTCTGCCTATATCTAGGAGGGCCATAGACGAAATCTCTGGCAGGAATTTACAGTTTCCCATCCAGTCATCCAAGCTACACTTAATCAGGCTCATAGAAGGCCTCTGTTTGATATGAATTGGTAGTCTATTCCAGAGGAGTGGCAACCCCTGAGAGACATATCTGTCTCACAAATATAAAATAATTCCACCATGTAGATAAAGCCAGTCTACTGAGAAATCAGATAAAACAAAATTTAAAGTAATCTGGCACCATAACACTCAATACTTAAACAGCAGAAAATTTATTAAAGCTTGCTAGTCCTTCTCTCCAGTAGGTACTATTTATGTCACAGGCCAGGTTACGGTCCCTGGAGCAGGTGACAATTGTCCCATTTGACTTGTGGATGTGCAGCATTTCCATTAGGTTTGGCTCCAAGACTGCTCTGTTGGCCAGGCACAAGTCTCTTCTAAGTAGTCTGTATGCTACTGAGTACAGTGACAGTGACTTCAGTCTTTAAATGTACGACATGTTGGAGACTCTGAATTTTCTTGGTTAGAAATCTCTGAGGTATCACAAGTTGCTGCAGGGAGCATTGTACTCAATTATTGGCCTGATGAGGGTCAAGTACAAGGGAGTTATGACTTCTTTCGCTCTTGAGGCAATACCTTTGCTAATGAGGTGTACGACATAGAATGCTTTCCTTACCACATTAGACATACAGTGGTCAAAGTTTGGGCTACAGTCAACTTGCATTCCCAAGTCTCTCACTACTCAGTTGTTACTTAGGGTGTTATTATTTATATGATAGTCTGCAGGGATATCGTTTTTTCTGAAGGGGATGATAATGCATTTATTAGCTTGAGTTTGAGTCCATGGCTTTGGCACCAACCATTGATTTGTGTAAATCCCTCTTGAAGTGTATTGATATCATGTGGGATTCAGTGATTACACCTAATTTGCAGTCATCAGCGAACTTAGTCAGCCACAGCCTCTCTGTTTTAGCCTGAACTTCTGAAAAGTATATTCAAAACAATAGGGGACCCAGCAATGACCCATGTGGTACCCCACTGGTGACAGGTCTGCTGCTTGATGTAAAGTCCACTAAACTGTCTGTGAGCCAGTTAGCAACCCACCTGATGACATAAGGGTTGATATTCAACTCAGATAGTTTATCAATGATGCCCGAATGTAGGATTGTGTCAAAGGCATTGGCCAAGTCAAAGTAGGCTACATACACAGATTTCCTTCATCTATGGCTGTGGTGACATTTTCAGAAAAGTCCACCAGGATTAACAGACATAACCTGCCTTTGATAAAACCAAACTGTGTCAGATAAAGGGTTTGGAGATCACCTATATCCTTATTTATAAGTTCCATGATGATTTGTTCTATGGCCTGAGAGATAAGGTTGGTTAAGCTTATGGGTCTGAAGTTCCCAGGGTCTGTTGCTTTTCCCCTTTATGAAGGAGAGGTGTCTCTTGCTGTTTTCCATTCAGCAGGGGAAAAAAACAGTACTAAGGCTGCGGTTGAAGAGAGTACCTAATGGAGTTGCGAACTCATGTTTTTGACCATTTAAAATGCAACCTGAGATGCCATCTGGTCCCATAGAGGCTGTGTTTTTGGCCTTGGAGAGAGCATTAATGACTTACCCTTTGGAGATGCAAGGTGGGGGGGTGTAGAGGGAATGCTTTGCGTAATGTTTAGAGATGTAGACGGAATGCTTTGCGTAATGTTTGGAGGGGACAGGAGAGTGAAATTTTCACCAAACCTGTCATCTAACAGGTTACCTATTTTTGCAGGATCAGTGTGTGTGATGCCATCCACAGCTAGTTCAGCACATCTCTGGGTCCTACCTTTTAGGTTACACATATAGCCAAAGAATGCCTTATGGTTATCCTTAGCTTCTTCTTCCGGCTTTTCCCGGTTAGGGGTCGCCACAGCGGATCACCTTGTCCGCTCATGATTGGCAGTGGAGTTTTATGGTGTCAAGTTACCAGCCCTGCACCCAACCTTCCACAGAAGGCACACACATGCACACACTCACGCCTAGGGCCAATTTAGAGTGTCCAATCCACCTACGGCATGTCATTTGTAATGTGGAAGGAAACATGGTTATCCTTAGCTATGGTTGCTAAATTTTTTCAGAGTTGCCCTTGGAGGATTTTACAAGTTGTCTTATTTGTTTGTTCAAGCAGAGAAGGGTGTTCTTCCAGTGTGCAGACCTCTCTTTTTTATTCTTAGACAGAAACTACTTCCTCTTGTTGTATAACTTATTAATGCTAGATGTTCAACAGGGAGGCATGTTTTTTTCTTGAGGATCCTGTTTCGATCCTATCAGGTACAGCAGTGTCAATATATTTGTATAAGTGATTATACAGGGCATTTGTGTATGCCTTAGTATAGTTGTAAATACCATTTGTGGGAACAAGAGCTTGGAAATTATTTATGCCATCACTTAGGAGTGTATAATTAACTTTGGTGAAATTTTTTAACCTGATTTCACCTAAGAGGGGCTCAGGTGTTATAGTGCAATTTTAAGACTTCTTGGCTGGATTACAGGCAGCTGCTATGGGAAAATGTATCTACTGAAGTTTTTGAGTGTATAACCACCAAGCTTTACCCCCACTGTGTGGTAGAGCATAATGGCGCATGGTGGTACACTATGCATAAACAGATGAGTAGAGCAGAGCAGTGGCTGGTCGCCTAAATCTGTGGAGCTGTGTTAAAAGAAGCACAAACCTGCGCATGATGAAGGGTTGGTTATAACCCGAAAGTGCTTACTATTTTTACTTGTCTCAATAAAAGGATTTATACCTAATAGAGTTGTGGTGGTACTTGATGTCTTTGTGAATGCTAATTGTTCCACTTGAATATGTCAGTGGCTACTGTTGACCAAGGCAGTTCAGGAACTTGACTTAGCTGAAGTGGTTCTCTTTGCAAATGTAGTTTAGTACTATTGCATACTGAACAAGAAGAAAGTACTTTATCAATGTCTTTTACTAGTGAAGGCCAAAATACTAGTTCTCTCACCCTTTTTTTGGTAGATTCAGAAACTGGGTGACCATGATGCAAAATCCTGATATATTCATGTTGTAAGGAAGCAGGAACAGCAATTCTAGGACTTTGAAAATGACGCATCTTCTATCAACATCTCACCTCTGCAAGGGAAACAAGTTTGCACTTCAGGTGATACACTAGATGGCTTTGATGGCCATCCAGTATTGATGTAGTGGTTGAGCTTTTGCAAGATTGGATCAGTCTTTGTATGATCGCTCATCTTCTCAAGTCTCGTGGTAGAAAAATGATGCACTTCCATTATGTCAAAGTCAAAATTCTCTGCGTCAAGCTGTTACATTGTATTTCTGGGCAATCTAGATAAGGTATCAGAAAGTTAAAGAAGTCTGCCTTTTGTATAGACCATTTTGAAGTTGCACTTTTGCAATCTGAGCATCATTCTTTGTAATCTCACTGGAGCTGAATGCATAGGCTTCTTTAGAATAGTAAACAGAGGTTGGTGATAGTTTCAATCTGAATAGCTCAACCATAAATAAAATCATAACACTTTGAACATGCAAATACTGTTGCCAAAAGTTGTTTCTCAAGTTGAGCATATTGCATTTCAGTTTGGGTAAGTGTTCTAGATGCATAGGCTACTGGTCTGCCTTCCCCGAGGCATAACTACACCAAGACCAAATTTTGAAGTATCACAGGAAAGATTGACTGGTTTATTGACATCATAGTATCTTAATGTAGATGAGGTGGCAGATTTCTACTTAAGGTCTTCTGGTGTTGTTCCAACCAAGACCATGTAACATTTTTGCTTGTCAGCTCTCTTACAGGTGCTGTCAACTCACTGCAGTCTGGTATAAATTTGCCTAAATACTTGACCATGCCAAGAAAACGCTGTAGAGCTTGGACATTCTCCAGTGCTGACATCTGAAGTATAGATGCTTGCTTGGACGGGTCTGGTCTCCAGCCAGTGCTGGTAAATAAATGACTTAACATACATAGCTTCTGGTAGACTGAATTTACACTTCAGAGGACTGAGCTTTAAGTTCACATCACATGCTCTATATAGAACTCTCTTTAGGTTTCTGTCCTACTCTGCTTCAACATTGCCTCCAACCAATAAATAACCTACTATTAATGCACAGGGATAACCTGAAAAAAATTACTCCATTGCATGCTGGAAGACTTCACTTGCAGAATTTATTCCAAATGGCACCCTTAGGAGTCTATATCTGCCAAACAGGGTACCAAAAGTGGTCATTGATGAGGATCTGTGATAAAGCATCACTTGCCAAAATTAACTTTTTGTATTCAAGACAGAAAAAACAGTGGCATTCAGTATTAGAGTTGTGACCTCTTCAACTTCATGCATTGGATGATGTGGTTTCTTCAATGCTTTGTTCAAATCTTTTGGGTCAACACATATACTGATTTTGTCTGAGCCTTTTTTGTGAGCTGTTACCATGGACAACACCCATTCAGTTGGTTCTGTAACTGGTTAAATTAATCCTTGCTGCACCATTTTATCCAGCTGAGCTTTAACTTTGTCCTGCATAGTTATCAGAACTTTTCTTGCTGATCTGACTACTGGACTGGCCTCTAGGTCTAACTTCATAGAATACACAACTGGAAGTTTGCCCAACTTGTCATTGAAAACATCGACATACTCTGAGAAAATGGCTTCAGAAAAATCGGAAGTGGGACATGTGCTTATCTGATGAACTTCTTTGGTAAAAGAAAGCAGATTTCATTCTCAGACTGTCTCTGAAACCCAATAATGTCTGCACAGGTCTTTGGACTACATAGAATAACAAGCTGCAACAGTTCCAAGCCAAATAACATGAAAGCACTACTGAGCCCTTGGTTTGAATTTCTTCACCTCCATAAGCAACAAGTTTCACACAACTAGCCACATTGAGTTGCTCATTAGTTCTCACCTTAGCAGATGTGTCTGCTGACATAACATTACTCTTTGAACCAATGTGTACTTTGAACTTGGTGGATTTACCAATGATCTGGACAGTACATAATACTGTGCTCTTTGCCAACAGATTGACTGCATCATCATTTTCACCAATTACTGATACACCATCTACATAGAAAGTGGAGTTGCAGTCTACTTGATAAATTAGCTTTTTTAAGTGTCCCTTCTTTATAACTGTGTGGGGTTTACTTGATTTGCAAAATTTTTGAAAATGCTTCCAATTTTTACACTTATGACATTGCTGAGCAAAAACTAAGCATTTCTCTCTTTTAGACTCAGGACTGGCATCACACTTGCGACAGTTAACAATAAAGCTAGACTTGGGTGTTACTGATTCATGTTTGTACTGCACTGAGCATGCTCCTTTCTTAGAACTTGCTGGAAAACCAAGTGGTTTCCCTTGAAAACCAGCAGGGGCTGTGGCTGCCATGTGCTTTGCCGCATGTTGCAAGTTGTCTCCATTTGCTCTGGGGCCTGCTGAAACAATGCTCTTATCACTTGCAAGCATACTTGTGTGCCTTTCTGTAACTTCATGGATTTGACAAATCTCAATAGCTTTGCTCAATGTTAAATCACTGTCACGAAGCAAAATCTTTCCCACAGCAACACTATTAATACCAAACACAGGCCTGTCCTTTATTAACTCATGTTTTAAGTCACCAAACCAACAGATTTTAGCTTTGTTTCTCTGGTCAGTAATATAAGCTGCAAAAGTTTCCCCTGGATTCTGATCTCTCGTGTAAAACAAATGCCTCTGTAATGTAATATCTCCCTGGAGGTTGCACATTTCCCTGAATTTGCACTTCAAACACTCTGGATCTTCCCTTGAATGAGCCTTTACAACAATATGATGATTTTCATCTTCTGCCTCATATACTGCTGGTGCATACACAAATGAACCCTCTCTTCCAATGGCCCCTGTCCCAGCTAAGTTTAGCAAAATGAATGCCCTGGTGCATGCAACTTTGTCAGAATAAGCTGCTTGTATAAAAATATAGCACTCTTGCTCAAATATTCTCCAATTCTCTGCAATATTCTGATCAAATACAAGTGGTGAGGGTTTCAAAATGTGTCTGCCATATTAACACATGCCAGTGAAGGGTTTTGTAAGTATACACAAACACACACACACATAGACATATGCCAGACATTTATGCCAGTATTTGTAACCTTGCCCAATAGCACAACAAGCTCTGAATAACTGAACTTTGCAAAATAAGTCTCTCGGGCACTGTAATACTCTTGAAATTAGCGTACTGCAAGAAATCACCTCTTAATGTAAGAAACATTTCAAAATAACTGCACTGTGCAAATGAACTGGGTAGAAGAAGCTCAGAGTAAGAAACATTTCAAAGTAACTGCACTTTGAGAATAAACAGTACACAACACACTGAACCTTCCCCAAAATGGCAGTACTTTGTTAGATAATTCTTTACAGTGCAAGAAGCACTCTGTAATGGCAGCACTTTGCAAATAGACACACCCAGCACAAGTAACTTTTCAAAATAGCTGTCCTTCGACTGTACTTCAAGAAATAGTTGCATTTTGCACACAAATAAACTTTTTGGAATACATGCACAGTAATAAGCACACACTGTAAGCACATTTACACACTTTGAGATAATTTGAATAACTCTAGTTATGTCCTTGATACAATACGAAGTCATAGTTATGCCAAAAACATGCAGTCACCTTGCTTTAGTTATGCTTATGATGGACGATGCAGCAGTAACATTGTCACATCACACCAAGAGGTTCTCTGGTTCGATTCTCAGCTGGGATGCCTTTTTTGCAGAGTCTGCATGTCCTCCCTGTATTCGTGTGGGTTTCCTCCAGATGCTCTGGTTTCCTCCCACATTACAAAGACATACATCTGGAGTAATTCTTCCCGGGCCTCCACTGAAAATTGGCTTTGTTCCAAGTCGGACTTTGTCAACAAATGTTTAATAAATGAATGTGCCCTTTTTGCCCGTATTATATTTGTTTTGCTCATTTAATCTCTTTTCATGCCTGCTGTACTTTTCTTGTGCCCTTTTTGCTCTAAACATGCCCATTTTGTTTTCTGTTAATCGTTTTATCAGATATCTTAATTTTAAACATTTTGTTTAATTGCTAAACCTTTTGTGCCTCTCGCTTGTTTAATAATGTAGTTTGTGTCCTTGTAATGCTCCATTTTATAATTTTTATAACATAAAATATTTGTGCAAGTTTTCTTTACCTTTGGTTCTTTCTGGCCCTTTTTCATGCTAGTTTCTTACTTTATCTTCACTGTTATCTCTGCACCTCGTAGCTCTGAATATCATCACTCTGGAATCCTGGTTCTGACACCATGTTGCTTATTTAGTCAGTAAATGTAATAAAAGAAGACAAAAAACAATACTGAATAACTTTCAAAATAATACTAAACACAACCCTAAAAATTCTGGACATCCATTCAAGAAATCTTACATCCCAGCCAAAAATTCAACCCAAACCACTGTCCCTATAACTTGCCACTCAAAACTGCAAAATGATTCAACTCTTATTTTATAGATAGTATAGCATTTCTAAGCAAGGATTCCTCAACATCTAATCACAGTCCTGCCCAACAGCCGCATAGCACCACAATCCACTTTTACCTTCAAACCTGTATCCACATCCTATATAAAACTGCTCTGAAACAAACTCAAATCATGCTCTTCTTCAGCTGATGACCTTCCAAGAGAGCACCTAAAATATCAGCCAATAGCATTGCCTGTCCTGTCTCAATCCTTATAAATAGGTCATATAGGTCAGTCCAGGAGTCCCACGTTCCCTCTCACACATTATCCCTCTGCACAAAGGAGGACATTTAATGGACATTAATAACTCAAGGCCCATAGCAATCTTATCTCCCCTCACTAAAATACTTGATTTTTTAAATTTATTTTACATTTGTCGCCTCACAGCAAGACGTTGTCCCATTCAATTCTCAGCTAGAGCGTATTCTGTGTGGAGGCATGCGTGAATGAGCGTTCCTTCGTTGAAGGTTGTGCATCACGGCTGGTAACTCGGCACGTAAAAATCCACTACCAAATATTAGCGGACCAGAGTTCCGCTGTGGCGACCCCTAACTGGGATAAGCCGAAAGACACAACAACAACAACAACATTTCTTAACTGAGAAAGTCCGACTGGACATAGGTCCATTTTCAGCAGATGCCAGGGGAGAAAAGCTCCAGATTGATACACATATACAGCAGTAAGTTTTAACAAGCAAAAAAAGTGAATATTAGGCTGCACTTAGTATATATATATATATATATATATATATATATATATATATATATATATATATATATATGTATGTATATACAGCAGTGAGAAGGTATTAACAAGCAAACTTATTGCATATTCAGTAAAAACGTAGTAAACAGCAGCAGAAAATGTAACTTTTTGGAAAAGGTTACATAGAACTATAGCATGCAGTACATTGAAATAGTAATATTTACTCCTAAATGTATTTCTCATGTCACTATATAAGAGAACACATCTACCAGAGGAAACACTCATATTAGCACTTGTATTAGGGTACATACTGATGAGGTCATCATGGCATTATAGAAATCAAACCTAGTAGATGTATTACTGATATCAGCACTTTTGTTAGGATACATACTGTCAATACACTTTTTGTGGTACTGTAAATATCAAGCCTAAGGGAGAATCAATCATATCAGTACTGTGAAAGGATACCTAGTACTGTGAAAGGATACCTAGTACTGTGAAAGGATACATAGTACTGTGAAAGGATACCTAGTACTGTGAAAGGATACGTAGTACTGTGAAAGGATACCTAGTACTGTGAAAGGATACGTAGTACTGTGAAAGGATACCTAGTACTGTGAAAGGATACCTAGTACTGTGAAAGGATACGTAGTACTGTGAAAGGATACCTAGTACTGTGAAAGGATACGTAGTACTGTGAAAGGATACCTAGTACTGTGAAAGGATACCTAGTACTGTGAAAGGATCGTGGTACTGTGAAAGGATACCTAGTACTGTGAAAGGATGTAGTACTGTGAAAGGATACCTAGTACTGTGAAAGGATACCTAGTACTGTGAAAGGATCGTGGTACTGTGAAAGGATACCTAGTACTGTGAAAGGATCGTAGTACTGTGAAAGGATACCTAGTACTGTGAAAGGATACCTAGTACTGTGAAAGGATACCTAGTACTGTGAAAGGATACCTAGTACTGTGAAAGGATATGTAGTACTGTGAAAG
Source organism: Protopterus annectens (assembly GCF_019279795.1). Taxonomy (NCBI): domain Eukaryota; kingdom Metazoa; phylum Chordata; order Ceratodontiformes; family Protopteridae; genus Protopterus; species Protopterus annectens. Next base: position 346,544,167 of record NC_056743.1, read on the forward strand.
GATACCTAGTACTGTGAAAGGATACCTAGTACTGTGAAAGGATACCTAGTACTGTGAAAGGATACCTAGTACTGTGAAAGGATACGTAGTACTGTGAAAGGATACCTAGTACTGTGAAAGGATACCTAGTACTGTGAAAGGATACCTAGTACTGTGAAAGGATACCTAGTACTGTGAAAGGATACGTAGTACTGTGAAAGGATACCTAGTACTGTGAAAGGATACCTAGTACTGTGAAAGGATACCTAGTGGGACACAGTAAAGGGCGAGGGTCTGAGAACATGGATATGGAGAGTAGTTTAAGTAAGTGGTTAACCTGGGGAGACACAGGAGCATAACCAGTTGTATACAAAAACAATTGCTAGACTGTCTTCTGCAGGAGGAACTCCTATCCCCTACACAACATGACTTCCATCCTTTCCATAGTACTAGCACTGACCTTATAACCTATGTAGATATTCTTGCACAAAGGGGAAGCAGGGAAATCACTAAACCATAAACCTGTAACTTTATTAGAAATGGCAAGAAAGGATATGAAGGCAATTCTAAGGGAAGGCTGCTAGAATTCCTAGAGGACAACAGTCTCTAGAATAACAACCAACAACTTTATTAGAAATGGCAAGAAAGGATATGAAGGGAATTCTAAGGGAAGGTTGCTAGAATTCCTAGAGGACAACAGTCTCTAGAATAACAACCAACAACTTTATTAGAAATGGCAAGAAAGGATATCAGGGAATTCTAAGGGAAGGTTGCTAGAATTCCTAGAGGACAACAGTCTCTAGAATAACAACCAACAACTTTATTAGAAATGGCAAGAAAGGATATGAAGGGAATTCTAAGGAAGGCTGCTAGAATTCCTAGAGGACAACAGTCTCTAGAATAACAACCAACAACTTTATTAGAAATGGCAAGAAAGGATATGAAGGGAATTCTAAGGGAAGGCTGCTAGAATTCCTAGAGGACAACAGTCTCTAGAATAACAACCAACAACTTTATTAGAAATGGCGAGAAAGGATATGAAGGGAATTCTAAGGGAAGGCTGCTAGAATTCCTAGAGGACAACAGTCTCTAGAATAACAACCAACAACTTTATTAGAAATGGCGAGAAAGGATATGAAGGGAATTCTAAGGGAAGGCTGCTAGAATTCCTAGAGGACAACAGTCTCTAGAATAACAACCAACATGGCTTTACAGATAAGAACAGCTGTCAGGCAAACCTGATCCTATTTTATAATGGAATTACAAGTGAATTTGACAGGGGAGTATAGCAGACATGGTGTGTTTGCATTTCAGTAAGACCAGCATCTAGTCCACATATACATGGTTTGTAGGGTTTCTGGAAGGATCAGCACTTGGGAACTGAACTGCTGCACATCTAAGCAGCAGACACATGGTGTTCAAGTGTTAGCATGTTGTCAGAAACAATGTTAATCTATTCTCTGTATAAAAGCTAAGGTTTTAATGGAAAAGAATCCAAGATGGCTGCCCAAGGCATCATCTCACTGTTTGCCAAGATGGCTGCCCAAGGCAGCATCTCACTGTTTGCCAAGATGGCTGCCCAAGGCATCATCTCACTGTTTGCCAAGATGGCTGCCCAAGGCAGCATCTCACTGTTTGCCAAGATGGCTGCCCAAGGCAGCATCTCACTGTTTGCTGAGCTCAGCTTCATCTGATATAAATAAATGCACAGAAGGACAGTACTGATGCAATCGTTTCCTTCATGCCTTTATTTGTTACACACTAACTAGTGACAAGGCCATGCTGCCTTAAGTTAAACAAACAACAGGAGGCATATTATAGATCAAAAAGTCTCTCTATCAATAGAAAACTGGTAACTAGGAGATTTACGGAATTACATTATGGGCATCCATCTTTGAACACCTTATGGAGAGAATAGATTAGCATTTTCTTCCATTAAACTCCCCAAATGTGTAACACCTCTCCAAAACTGCTTCTAACTAACTTTTGTCATTTAGCATTTTCTTCCATTAAACTCCCCAAATGTGTAAGACCTCTCCAAAACCATTTCTAACTAACTTTTGTCAGTCATACATGTATATAAAAGTTGTAGCTCATGCCAATAGACTAGGTAGCACAGTCAAGGATCAATTGAAATGTGATCTTCATTTACAAAATTGTATAAAAACTGATCAAAAACTCAGTATGATCTATAGTTCCGGAAAAGTCCTCATCATCTCCTCTAGAGTCACAGTGGCAAACATATGCCTTCTACCTTTAATGATGTGTGCCTCACCAGTTCTTACCAATATTCAAAGCTCCCTCATCTCAAAACTAGAACCATGTTATAACAAGCTAGTTATATTTGCAACCAGTCTATCATGTAAAAGTCATCATGCATGACAGAAAAAGAAGTAAAGAAAAAAAATACAAGCAAAAGCAAGAAGATACAGTTTGCAACATGAAGGAAGGTGTTTGCCTGTAGCAGAAGGGGAGCAACTTCAGAAAAGAAAGACCAGTGGTATGAATAAGGGACAAAACCAGTGCTACTATTGACAGGTATGACAGTATGAACAATATATTGCCATTAGGATTTACTTTAAAGACATAAGAGCTTTGGTATATTTGGGGTCAGAAGATTTTTGTTTTGAGTCCAGTCACCAACCAGGATAAATAAAAACTCCAGCAAGCACACTACCCTGGATCGGATACTAGTCAGTAAGAGCCCCCAGTCATATATAACAGGTTACTTATCAGATAGCCTCAGTAATCACTCCCCAACATTCCTACTGAAAAAGTACCTATACCAAGCTAAACCTGTTGTCTACCGTCAGATATGTAAAAAAATAAACTTTAACCCACTCACATTCATCTCATCCCTCAAAGAATGTAACTGGCATCCTCTTAAGTACCTCAGTCTTGATGACGCAGTTGAATTTTTTAATACTACCTTCCTGAGCATCCTTAATTACCATGCCCCCATAAGACTTTCCAGAATCAAAGCACAACCCTCCTCATGGGTACAGAAAACCACTAAGTCAGAAATGAAAAACAGGGATAAAGCCTGGGAGCACTGGTGCAAAACCAAGACCCCCTCAACTAGACAGAAATTCCTAGAACTACGCAATAGAGTCAAAAAGCTAGTAAAACAGGACAAATTCAATACTACCAGTCTGCCCTAGACTCCTCCCAACACAACCCCAAACAATTCTGGTCCTCCATAAACTCCATCCTCCACCCAGGTAAAGTCAGTACCCCTCCTCCTAACATCCCTCACTCCTCAGAAAATATTGCTACCTCATTCAATACACACTTCACACAAACCATACTATCACTAACTAAATAACACAACCCCCCTGCCATCCAACCCACTCCTTCAACTACCAATCTCCCCACTGCCTTCTCTTTTTCTCCTGTACCTACATCCAACATAAAACAACTCTTAACTAAACTTAAACCCACCAAATTAGCAGCAGACAACCTCCCAAGTGAATACCTACAAATTGCAGCTGATGCTCTGGCCTACCCAGTATCCATCTTGATTAACCAATCTCTGTCAGAAAGTTATGTTCCTACATTGTGGAAAGTATCACATATAATTCCCCTCCACAAAGGCGGACCCTCCACAGAACTAACCAATTACCACCCCATAGCTATTCTCTCTCCACTCTCCAAAATACTAGAGAGATGCATACACTCTCAGGTCTCAGACTACCTCCTTACTAACAACCTCCTTTCCAATACTCAGCATGGTTTCCGACCAAACCATAGCACCACCACTGCCTTACTCTCCTTTACTAACACTATCCTTCAGCATAAAAACAATGGCTATCTCTCCTCTGCTACTTTCCTAGACCTATCTAAAGCATTTGACATGGTCCCACACAAACAACTTATCTCTGTCCTCAATAACCTATCCTTCTCACAATCAGTCACCAACTGGTTTCAGAGTTACTTGTCTGACCGCCAACAATCCGTTGTATGGCAGAATGACATATCTCCCCAACTACCTGTCTCCATAGGGGTTCCCCAAGGATCCATCCTTGGACCCCTACTCTTCTCTGTTTTCACAAATAATCTAGCCTCTGCCACCACACATGGCACACTCATACAATAAGCAAATGACTCGAGCATCATCTGCTCAGCCCACTCCCTACCCAAACTGCAAAAAGTCACACAGGAAGCCTTTTCCTCTGTTAAAACTTGGTTATCCGATGCCCAATTAATACTCAACCCAAGCAAAACTAAACTACTCATCTTCCAACCCACCAAACATACTCAAAACAACTCTCACTTTAACATCACAGCAAAAGACAACACCACTATATACCCAACTGAACACACCAAATTGCTAGGAGTGGAAATAGACAATAAACTAAAATTTGACATTCACATATCCATGACCATAAAAAAGTCCACCAAAAATTAGGAGCATTATACAGAAATAAGCATCTTCTCACCAAAGTAGCAAAGATTTCAATAGCAAATTCCCACCTTATCTCCACCCTACTTTATGCCTCTCCAATATATACCAACCTAAGGCAATGCAATCTAAACAAGCTAGAGACCTGCTACAACAAAATTGCCAAATTCGCCACAGGGGCATCCTACCGTAGTCACCACTGTCTCTCACTTGCTGAACTGGGCTGGCTTGAACTCTCTCACCTCCTACAATGGTATCAACTCTCACTCGCCCACAAACTAGTAAACCATCCACTAAATGTCCCATCCCTCCAGAATCTACTCCAACCCTATCGCACCACCAGACCACTAAGATCCAGCAACAAAAATCACTTGCAGATCACTAAAGCCAATAACTCTGCTGGTGAAGCACTATTCTCTTGCACCATAGCCAAATTATGGAACTCCCTCCCACCCACAATTACCTCCGTGCCATCATGCACCCACTTCAAAACTTTACTAAAAGCGCACCTAAAAACATGCTGGCTATGCCCTTGCAACTCCCACTCTAATATCACCCACCCCATCCATCCATTACCTTTCTTTCCACTCCACTAACTACCTTGATTATAGCAAGCTCAGATGCTCATAAGCCTAGTACTTATACAGCAGGAGCTTCTTATTTTAACATTTGTTAATGTCTGTTATGTACTTCACAGATAAAGATTCTAGTTGTCTACTGATGTACTATGTTCTTCATCTGTAAATATGTTGTAAGTAATTGCTATGTAAATTGTTAATTGCTATGTAATCCAATGTAACTACTGTCTGTTTATTTTAACTGTGGAGCTTTTCTCCCCGGGCCTCCGCTGAAAATGGACCTACGTCCAGTCGGACACTCCCGGTCAAGAAATATAAATAAATAAATAAATAAAAAATAAATAAATTGAGACTTTTTCAAGTGCAGAAATATTTGTTGGTAAAATAGAAAAAAAAAAAGAAATAACGTATCACCTTTAAAAGGCTATTTTTCAGAACAATGGCACAGCGTGTGATAAAACCTGTGACAAAATATGATAGAAATGTATAGACGACATTTATGATAGAAATGTATAGATGGGGGTGGGGATTAAGGATTACACTGCATATGTGTGATGCAAAGTTACAGCATGTTTTGAATAATATAACATGAAATGGAAAAAGAGCAATTGTAAGGCACTGAAGCCTACCAACGGCTTGCTTTTATGAAAGGATGAAACACATTTGGTTTAGGAACATACAAAAAGAAGATGTGAGCAGTGTGAAGAGCAAGGCCATAGTGCTAAAAACTGAAACCTTTTTGAAGGAAATGTCATGAGTCTGACTGTGCAGTGGTGGAAAAAGGATGGATACGTGAAAACAAAACTGAGAGGGAGGGTGAGCATGAAAATCTTCTCCTGTAGATTGGATAGAATTACTAACCCCAAAAACAATGCAGGAGACACTGTGTACTCTAATGGGTTCTCCCAAAAATTTTGAAGTCTATCCCAGTGTCTCAGGGACATACTGAAAAGAAAAATCATTTAAAACAGAACTAAAGCAGTACCTTATACATATTTGGCTCTGCACTTGTGTGACCACAGGTAAGACCCTCCTTTTTAAAGTAGACCACGTTACCATGCACCATCTATTTTGCACTTTAATTAGATAGTTCCTAGATAAATTATACTGCTTTGTATTGGTTCTATTTACCATATGTACTATTTATCTATGTTTCTTAGTTACCTTCTTCTGTCATAGTCTACGACTTGTACTATAATATTTCCTGAAGATTTTCTCCCCAGGCCCCCACTGAAAAGGGGATTCATGACCAGGTGGACTTTCCTGGTAAACAAATGCAATAAATAAATAACAAGGCATTATACATGTCTGTTCCCTGTCCTTTTACATATTTACTGTATGCTTAGAAACATTTGTCTCATAGGTTTATTGATAAGCATGATGCTAGCTGTCTGTGTGGACCATTTTAAGACCATCTGATTTCCTTCAAAGATAAAATTCAAACCCTGTATCTTGTATGTGTGAAGTGAACATCTTAAACATTAAGCCAGCCCCTAACCCCTCTCAGTGTGTTAAAATAAATCATCAAGCAAAGATTGCAAACTCTCACACATGATAATGACTTACTCACGTAACTATCTGAGCCAGAATAAGTTCCATACTCTTACAGAGAATATGTAAAATATACTTATTTTTCCATTACTGATTAAATGTACTTTAGAAACACAAAAAGTGTCTACTCCAGTGGCAAAGGGGCTCATGTAGCTGAAGCTATGTTAGACTTTCACTAGCAGGAATAATGCATGGAACAATTCTATGCTATACAAAATTAATGACGAAGCAAGCCATTTACTTATATTTCCTGATGCTGTTCTTATATTATTGTCATTTGGAATCTAGCCCTGCAAATACAGATGATTTTATCAAGGGGTTCTGCTTTTTGCATATCCTTTGTTTGGTTGAAGAAAACCCTGTGATTCCAGATGGTTTACCTCTGAAATTCAGTTTGAACTGTATCCTCTTTGCTCAGTGTGTTTTACTCAATTTGTGTAATGTTGATATATTTTTACACTGATACCGAAATAGCAAAACTGAAATACTGACTTTAAAACTTGTTTGCACATTCTCTGAGACTGCATAACATGAGAGTGAGAGTATATAAGTAATGTGAGTGTGGGGAGTGAAGCCTTTCACAAGGAGCTTACTCTCCTGCAAAAAATAATATTTACGTTCTGTGTGTTTTTTGTGACTTCTGCCTATTTTTTAATGTTTGTGTGTGTGTGTGTGTGTGTGTGTGTGTGTGTGTGTGTGTGTGTGTGTGTGTGTGTGTGTGTGTGTGTGTGTGAGAGAGAATCCTTATTCCAGTTTAATTTGCATTTCTCTTATTCATGGATCCATGTCTTGACTGAGCCTTGAAGTTATTTAGTTATGGCAGTAGTTTTATGCAGTTAGAATGCAGGAAGTTGTTTTTTAACAGCATAGAGGAATCAGTCCAGATCATTCTGCAAGCCACTGATACTGTGAAGTTACTGCATCCCATTGTGCAAGCCATTGATACTGTGACCCTACCGCATCCCATTGTGCGGGCATTGATTCTGTGAAGTTACTGCAGCCATTTCCCTTTGATGCAATGATCTTGGATATTATTAAGAAACTTGGGTTGATCTCTTAGCCTGGAGGATTGGTTGGAATAAGTATACCCCCAAAAAATATATTAAAATGTTTGCACGCCAGTTTGTGGTTCATTTCTGTCCAACAATCTGACTTACATTGGGGAAAAAGATGTAGAGGCTGTGTAAAGCAGCCAAATGTTAGTTTTTGTTAGTTCCACATGAGAGAAGAACTTCTACTCAGAGAAGAGCTGATGTTTAAATATATGCATATGGCATGGTATAATTCTAGTTTCTAGTGTCACCAGAGTATATTTTTAGAAATTCTGCATAATATACATTGAACTAGTTCCAGAAGATGGACTACTTAAAGCTTGTTTTTTCTGCACTGCTTAAGGCTAACTTCCCTGCAATTAAGCTCCCACGTGCATATTTAATAGCATTTTATTTGGTCCCTCATATGCCTCCAAATTCGACTGTCTGTTCTTTTTTTCAGCTTTTACATTATTGCATGCACTAACTGAAGGCAGTACTACCAAATTAGTATACATTTTATACATCGGAACAGTTCTGTTAATAATCTGTATTTAAATTGGGAAAATGTGTCTTAAATATTTGCTAGAATAACACTCTTATTAAAGAGCTGTCATACTTCATGCATGTACCACTCATCTGCAAATTACTGATTGTCTTAAAAATACTAATGTCTTTTGGCTTTTCCCGGTTAGGGGTTGCCACAGTGGGAATCCAGTCCGCTAATGATTGGCAGTGGATTTTTATGGTGCCGAGGTGCCAGCCCAATGTCCAACATTCAAAGAAGGCAAACCCATTCATGCCCACACCTACCTGCATGTCTTTAAATGTCACTCGACCATGGGGAGGACATGCAGACTCCACACAGAAGGCACTCCAGCTGAGAATCGAACCAGAGAACCTCTTGCTGTGAGGCCACAGCGCTAACCGTTGCACCACCGCGGCCTTCATCGTCTTAAAAATACACTATCTTATTTGTTAACGTGTCACAAAAATCAAAGCACCTATTTAATGGATTATTATGCCATAATTAGTTTTTGTGACACAACCTATACCCCCTTCCCAAGATATCAGTATCAAACAATTTACCTCACTAGACAAATTATTTGTTTATGTGAATAAGCCAAAGGAGACCATACCAAGTGCTTGTTAAGAAAATGATGTGCTCAAGCTTCACCCGCTTTATGTATGTTATGAGGGGATATGACCAACAGATCATGCTGCTTTGCCATGGATGGCCTGCATCTGATGTTCTTTATAGGGTTTTGATTATTGGAAAAGATCTTGTCCACCACCATAGTGCCTAGTTTAGGCAATTTCAACCAGATAAACTTATCAAAATAATAAAACAAGCAAAGGAAAATATGAAAGTGTTACTGATCGATGCTAGGAGCCTGAACAGGAAACTTCACTCCCTACAAGCCCTGAAACAAGCAAAGGAAAATATGAAGGTGTTACTGATCAATGCTATGAGCCTGAACAAGAAACTTCCCTCCGTACAAGTCCTTCTCACCCTGGAGGACATTGACATCAGTGTGGGTGCTGACACATGGCTTACAATAACTGAGAGCACTCTGTCTGTGCAGAGCTATAACACCTTCCACACATTGAGACCAGCCATGGTGCAGGAAGGATAAAAAGGCAGATGTGTATCAATCTGCATCCAGAAGAAACTCACATCAAGACTGGTAAAGCATTGTGACTCACTAGACCTTCCTTATGTCCAAATGACCATCAGAAAGGTTCTGCACTATATATTAGCTTGCTATAAAACTCCTTCTATGACCCAATGAAGGCACAACACCTATCTAGAGAAACTAGAATTACTCAGTATTAAACCCAATACCATTTTTCTATGTGATCTAAACAATCCAACTATAGCCTGAGAAACTTACATCAACACTAGTGCACAGGCACAGAAATCCCTGAACATTTCAATGCCTGGAACAATTAGTCAGAGTAGCCACTATGGTAAATAACATCTTGGATCTAGTCCTTAACTAATATGAGAGCATCTTGCACCATCCTTTATGTACTTTCATCACTTGTTAGGTCTGACCGTAAAGCAGTCTCCTTCAAAATAAAGTTTAAACCAGAGATCCCTTAATCCCAATGCACCTTTAGAAATTCCTTTAAGACAAACTACTTACTCCTAAGCAATACATTGGCTAGGTTCAAATCCCCACCACACTCAGTTAACTCCACTGAATATGCAGCAATGTACACCATCACACTATACCACTATGTAAAAAGCTGCATAGATGCAGCTGTACCCTGAACGAACAAATGCAGGGCGAACCTCAGACACCCCACATGGTAGAACCATAATATCAACAAACTTTAAAATCAAAAGAATTTTGACCAAAAGTAAGAAGAGGAATTCCAAGAATGTTAGATGCCTGCCTTGCTTCGATTACTTTTGAATTAGTAATGCTGTACAATTATATATTTTCTATTATTATTTTTTGTTTTGTTTTGACTTAAGACGAATTGATGTTCGCTACTTCTACTACTATTGTCTGATCTGATTAATATACAATGATTAACTAGATATATATGGACTGAAAATCTTCCACACAGAGAAGTTTCTTACACTGTTTTGTTTTTGGGCCCACTACACTTGTTTAGTGGGTTGTTTTGAGACTTTGGGGATACCATGGAGATTACTTGTTTTCTATTATCAATAGTTAAGCACTTTCATGCTTATGATGAGCTGGACTTCATCTGAACTAAATCAACAACAGATCTACCACCCAAATACGCCCTGAAATCAATCACATAATTAGCCAATTACACAATTAAAGAACACTACACCTTAAAAAAAAAAACAACATATAATGAAATAAAATGTAGCAATACATGAAAGTACATGCAAAATTATTTGATCAGTAAAAATTTATACAGGATTGTTTAATCAGTAAAAATTCATATAAAATATTTGATCAATAAAAATTCTTAAAGGTCCTTGGCCAAAAATATTATTTATAGCTTTGATGCGTTAACTTAGAGAGCACTACTTATAGAGATAGCATCATTCAATCCTGGAAGCACACCTGCATTCAGTCGATTCCAAGAATATTAGAACCTTTGTCACAGAAATAAGCAAACAACTCAGGAGCCTGACAAAATCCACCAAAGCCAAGTTTGAGTCTTAAATACCCAAGAAAAAGAAAATCACAGCACATATTTTAGTTTTGTTCATAATCTCAAAAGCAAAATTCAGCAATGTGCTCGGTTGATTTTGAATGATGTTGCCTACACTGAAGCAGGAGATACAGCAAACCTACCAGATGATTTAGCCCTGTAGCCCCGACTTTACTTTTCTGTCCCCTCCATCTGCTCCTCAAGATATATCTGAAACCGTCTCACCTCCAGCTATCACACCAGACCAAGCCCGAAAAGTGCTATCAGATGCCAAAAATACTGCATTGGTGGGTCCTGATAATATCCCTGCCTGGATGCATCTTAAATAGCATGAAGCATGATTTAGCCACATCTCTAACAACATCTCAGCCTCCATACCAGTTTTGTTCCAAGCAAATGGAGAACAGCTACAGTCATTCCCTGCATAAGAGACGACCTTCCATAGACCCATATTTAAAGCCGTGGAAAGACGTATCATGGAATTAATCAATCAGACCACAGGGAACCTCCAAACACTAGAACCGTCTCCGTTTGGATTCACCCAGGGAAGATCATGCTGACTCAACCTGGTGAATGTTTTTGAAAAGGTCTGACAATGCCTTGTATGCCAGGCATAGATCTCCCCTCAACAGTTTGTAGGAGACAGAATACAGGGATAGGGCCTTGAAGCGGTCTGCATAGGACATATTACTTATGCCCTGTATTCTTTGAGTGAGGAACCTCTATGGTCATTCCAGTTGTTGGATGTGCCTGGTTAGGTACATACCAAACAGAGGCATTGTATTCAGTGATGCATCTGATGAAGGCCAAACACAGTGTAATGATAACCTCCTTGGACCTAGCTGCCATATCTTTGTCTATAAGTTGCACAACATAGAGATATTTCTTCACTGCTGTAGACACGTAATGGTCAAAGCCTAGATTACTATCTACATGTGTCTCCAAGTCCCTGACTACAGGGTCATCTCTTAGGGGCGTGTTGTCAATATCATAATTACCAGGGGTGGATGACTTCCCAAAGGATGCTGTTATGCAATTCTTGTCATTTTGTTTTAGTCCATGGCTCTGACACCAGCTATTTATCTGTGTCAGCCTTTTATGGGGAAACTTGTGTCAGTCGGAGATTCAGTGAAAGCTCCTAATGTGCAATCATCTGCAAATTTAGTCATCTAGAGCATATACTGACATTGGCCTTAACTTCAGTGAAGTAAATGTCAAAAACGAGTGGTGCCAGGACCAATCCCTGAAGGACTCCACTTGTGACTGGCCTCTTTGTAGAGGAAAACTCTCAAATTCTAACTTCCTGGGTCCTGTCTGTGAGCCATTTGGCTATCCACTGAGTGACATATGGGTTTATACCTAACTTTTTGAGTTTGTCAACAATACCTGAGTGGGGTTTGTGACCAGTGCCTTGGCCAGGTTAAGGTAGGCAGTGTAAACCATTTTTCCTTCAACCACTGCTTTGTTGACCTTCTAAAAGAAGCCTGCCAGGTTGAGAAGGCATGCTCTGCCCTTGAAACCAAACTGGGTTGGGTCCAGTGTCTGGACATTTCGTATGTCACTACCAAACATTTTTGTGATAATTCTTTCCATGATTTTGCATATGAGACTAATGAGATTTATGGGTCTGTAGTTTCTAGGATCTGTAGATGGCTGGCCTTTGTGTAGGGGGGGTGACTGTTGCTGTTCTCCATTCATGAGGCACAAAGCCTGTTTGGAGACTACAGTTAAATATCAATTCCAGAAGGCCTGATAGGTCATGTTTCATGCTATTTAGAAAGCATCCTGGGATATTGTCTGGGCCCATTGATACAGTGTTCTTGGCCTTAGAGAAAGCATTAATGACATGTGCCATGGTGATAGCAGGGGCAGTTCTATTTGATGGTATTTCCTGAGGGAAGGTTGAGGGGAGAGAGAGGTAAAGTTAGAGATGAATATATCAGCCAGTAGGTTTGCTCTGTCTTATTGCTGAGTATAGGTGGCTCCATTAACAATGAGCTCTGCACACAATTGTGTATTACCTTTGAGGTTGCAGACATAGCTAAAGAATGCTTTTGGTTGTTCATGGCCTAGGAGGCCAAATTTACCTCAAATTTGGTTTTGGTAGACTTTATTTGTCCTCTGAGTTGTTTGTTTAGTATGACAAGAGTGATTTTATTCTGATGGGTGCTTCATTTCCTGTTTTTTGGCATGATTTTCTTCATTCTGTTATGCGGCCTATTGGTTTCACCATGGCAGATTGTTTCTTCATTTCCTGTTTTTTGGCATGATTTTCTTCATTCTGTTATGCGGCCTATTGGTTTCACCATGGCAGATTGTTTTTGAGTTAGTTCTGAACTTTTTCCTGTGGGTAAAGATGCCTCTATGTAGCTACTAACATGCTTGTACAGGGTTTCTGTGAACAGCTCCACATAGGCAGCACTGTTAGTCTTAGTTCTGAAAATTCCAAGGTTTGCTGAGGTTCCAGGTTTTATTTTTACTTCAAAACAGACCGTTTTGTGGTCTGACCTTACCAGAGAAGACATTACACTAGTGGGTGTACAGCACTCTCCCATATTAGTGAGGACCAGATCCAGCATGTTTGCACCCCTGGTTGGTATATAGACAATCTGGTTCAGGGAGTTTGTGTTTACAAAATCCAGGAATCTCTGTACCTGTGCTTTTGGTGTCATATAAGATTCCCAGTTAATAGTGAGGTAATTAAAGTCATATGTGAATATGGTTTCCTGGGTCATTGAGGGGGACCTGAAGCTTGCAAGAAAATGGTATGGGATTTTGGGTTCCCGTTGAATTGTTGACAGCTTAGGTTGTCAAATGCTTAATCATCGACACCTAAGTGTCGAAAGGTTACAACAGCGAATGGCCACATCATAGAATTCTTTCCTCGGGAAAGAATTTGCATGGCTGTTATCGAGGATTTGCCCTTTCCCCAATGTAGAAGGATCTTGGAGTTGGTAAATATAGTTAGGGAGGGGTGTAGGGGGTGAAGCTCCCCACTATGCTTGGCTGTGTTTATTTTGTTTTCAGATGGCCACCCCAATTCTTTCCCGAGAAAAGAATTTCATGATGTGGCTGTTTACTATTGTTAGCTTTCGGCGCTTAGGTGTTGATGTTTTAGGATTCGACAACCTAAGCTGTCGATGTTATGATATAGACATGGGATTTTGCCTGTGGTGATTTGAACATGGAGAACCTCATGTGCATTGTCCTGCTTGACCAGCCTCGAAGTATATTTATTTTTTATGTAAATCAAGACAACTTCACCTTTGTGTTTGTAGTAGCTGGTCTAAATGTGTGAAAGGCATGATAGCCTTGTACTGTCAGTGTGCTGTCCATGGCTTTAAACCATGTCTCAGTGACTACACAGAGGTCAGCATTCTCTAGGATCAGGAGAGCTTGTAAGGGTGGAGTTTTGTTTTGCTTAGACTCCTAGCATTGACCAGTAATACCTTTAGATTTTCTTTGTTTTGATTTGCTTTCAGTTTCGCATTTCCTAAAAAGGGCATTATGAGGGAAGACAGTGTTTTAGCTAATATTCGAAAACCTAGAGGAGAGAGGTGCAGAACCAACCTTGGCAAAGCAGCATGGTGTATTGACCTTCTCTTTCCATGCTGACAAATATTGCACCCCTTTAGAAGGACACTAGAAACTGAGACAGTTTTTAAAGTTAGCCATCTGCTCGTATTGTGGCAACATCCTTGAAGAAGATAAAATAGTGCTCAGTCCTAGGCTGATACCAACCTGGGACACACATTCTGAGAGGTCCATGATGTCTGTCTCCATATAGTCAAGAGATGTATGTCTCAGGTCATTTACACCAAAAAGGACTATGGCTTCCTCACTGGGGAATGGTATGAAGGTAGGTCATGGAAGCATGGAGCATGAGAGCCCATTCAGGACTAACCTAGATGGATACTGGTCAGGGAGAGGACTGTATCCTTCAACTTTCTTGTTTTTCAAACAACGGCCTATATCCTGGAAGGGTTGTGTGGACTGGACACTGCTGTAACTGAAAGCACTGCATTTATTTTATTTCAAACTGGTAGCTAGGAGGGCTGTTCTTTTGTTTTGTTTCAAAATGGAAGTTATGGAGGCTGCTATTTTATTCTTCTAGACTATGTGAAATTGTTATCAGTCTTAGTATCTCAGCATCTAGCATACTTGCCTTTGATACATAAGCCTGTGGGTTCTATTCTTATATTAGATAATTTGATTATTTTTCCAATAATGGCAGTGCAGAATTGGACGGGGGAGAGTACTGCACTACTCAGTGTTCCATCTTTAGGATGAGATGTTAAACTGAGGCTTTATCTACATGAATTGGTGATAGCTCAGGTGATGTAAAAGATCCCATAGCAATTACCAAAAAAAAGAGTACAGGAAGGTCCCAAGTGCCCAGGATAGACTTCCCCTAGTCAGTATGGATACCACCTTGGGATTCTCCTAAAAAGATGCCATTAAGCTAGTGTGACTAACCTGGTCAACAAAGTGTAAATAAATGCTAAATTGCTAAGTGTTTTTACATATCTCCTTGGGTTTAAAATATATAGAATATATTGAAGCTAATCATCTAGCATGTTTTTCAGGGGAAACCAGGGTACTCAGAGAAAACCGATATAGGCACAGGAAGAATATAGAAACTCTACATAGAAAGTCACCAAAAGCTAGGTCTGAACCTTGGGCAGAAGCCTTAATCGCTATGCCACAGTAGAGTCTGGTCTACTTCAATTTACCTTCTGTTCTTCAGCGAAACATTATTGGCTTTGCTCTGTTAGTAACAAATCCATATAAATATGATTACATATTAGTGATATTGTTTTTCATTGTTTTATTACCTATGATAATGTTATTGTAATTTTTAGGAATATTGTTGTAATGTTTATTGGACTTTTCCAATGCTGGCCAATACGGCTATCAAGGATCTTCTTACTTATCCTGTCATCAAATACCGGCGTATTGATTGACAAACACTCATCTCAACATTATGTTGTTTTATTTATTTAAGCTTTTATATGCCACGGTGGTGTAGCAGTAGCATTGTTGCCTCACAGCAAGAGGTTCTCCTGTTTGATTCTCGGCTGGAATGCCTTCTTTGTAGAGTCTGCATGTCCTCCCTGCGGTCGTGTAATCTTTGATAGACATGCATGAAAAGGGTGTGCCTTCGCTGAAGGTTGGGTGTCAGGCTGGCAACTCGACACCAAAGAAAATCTACTGTCAATCATTAGGGGACCGGAGTTCCGCTGTGGTGACCCCCTATCCGGAAAAAGCCGAAAAGACAAACATTTATTTAAGCTGTTTTGTTGATCAGGTAAGTGAACTGCTTCAAAGAGTATGAAGGCAAGGAAAATTATAAATAAAGACTAGAATACATACAAAAAAGATTTTATAATGTGCAGTGCAAAGAGAAGCAGTAAGTCACATCAGCATTATATTATTATAGTGAAATATAAACTGCAATACAAAATTTACAAGACATTAAGTACATCCAGTACACGTATGCTCCATTGAAGGACAGCTATTAATACGTAAATATAAATGACTTGTGCTGGAGTAAAGGTAGACGACGTGCCCAGGAATTGGGTAAGTTAGTTATTAAAACAATGTGTGATAAAAACTAATACAAAGGAAGTGAAATTAAAAACATGGAAAGTGTTCTGTAATAACAAAATAAATGTCATCCCTTCCCCATTCTGTTATAAAATTGGCATACAAAGATGAAATACTTTGGTAAAATGTAAAGCTTTATTGTATGCAAGGGGTAAAACACAACATCATTTGCCAGTGTTCTTAAAAAATTTTCATGTTTTCTGTTTAGGTAGATGGCATCTGACTGATCTTTTGAAAGACAAATTCTCTAGAGGTTACTACTGTTCATTGGATTATCATTCCATACAGCAGGTATTGTTTTGGACAAAGCCATTTTGCACATGCTCAGACTGAATGCTGGTCTGTACAGGTATCTACTCTTGTCTGTGAGGATGAAAGTCAGGTGTCTGCTTAAGTTTGTTCAGGTGTGTGTGTGTGTGTGTGTGTGTGTGTGTGTGTGTGTGTGTGTGTGTGTGTGTGTGTGTGTGTGCACGTGTATCCAGTATCTGTTGTGTAAGATTTTAAATATTACTGTGTTGAGCTGTACTGTACTTACTGTTACAGGAAGCCAGCTGTTAGCGCAGTCCTTTTTTTTGCTTTTGATTAGACCGATTTTTCTGCAACTTCTGGAAGCTGCCTTCCTATGCAGAAGATGAATAACAAGCAAAGCAGCATTTGGGTATATTTTGATTCAGTAAACAAGAAAGTGCATTTATTTTACTGCACTTAAGTCATCTGGCTATATAAATCAGTTTCGGAGTGGTTTGCCCTCTTTTCCGCATTTTTACTGTTTTCTCTGAATTTCAAGTTATATCTATTAATTGAAGTTGCTTTCCAATTTTCAGTGCATTTCATGCAATTTCTCTGCTGCGCTTAGCTGTTTAAATCGGTTTGGGGTGTTTCCTCAGAATCTGAAGATGGACATACTAATTAAAGTCACGTTAAAGCTTGTGGTGCATTTCAAGTTGCTGTGTTGCTGCTAAGTGAATTAATCAGTATTGCTGCATTTATTTGACATGTTCTTAGTCACTTTACAAATTTGCAGCAAGCAGCCAGTATGTTCAAGTTTGTGAGTCTTCTGGAGCTTGTAGTGGTTATTCTAGTGGAAGCAGGGTGATTGCTGCTTTTCTGGGGGAAATTAAACATTATTGGTTGGAGTGTTGGTGGTTTTTCATTGGTTCTTTCATTTTCCCTGTTTGGGAAATTAAACATTATTGGTTGGGGTGTTGGTGGCTTTTCATTGGTTCTTTCATTTTCCCTGTTTGGGAAATTAAACATTATTGGTTGGAGTGTTGGTGGCTTTTCATTGGTTCTTTCATTTTCCCTGTTTGGGAAATTAAACATTATTGGTTGGAGTGTTGGTGGCTTTTCATTGGTTCTTTCATTTTCCCTGTTTGGGAAATTAAACATTATTGGTTGGAGTGCTGGTGGTTTTTTATTGGTTCTGTCATTGTCCCTGTTTATTTTATATTACTCCAAGCTGCACTTAGTGCAGAGGCATTGAAACTTGAACTCCATACTCATAGGCACTGCCAGTTTTCACTTTTCCAAATAGAAGCAAGTCACCCAAATCCTATCAGTAAATATATTCTTATCACATACAGGTGCATCAGGCTGTATGTTGATGCATAATGTGCAGAGCGCCAGCTCAGCTCATAGCAGCACCTAGCTATGCTTCATTGTGGAACTTAGCTCACAGCTGCATTTAAACGTATAGTTCATATTTACACAAATAAACACTCATGCATACACTACCCACCCCTTAAAAAATAACTATCTTGACAGACCATAAATGTATATTTTATTTGACCTCAACACCTGTTTGTAAATTAAATTACGTTTTACTTCACACTGGCCAAAATGGAAAGTCAGCCTACTTGTCTCCACACTGTTGTCAGCTACACAACATTAGGTATCCTAAGGCAGAGTAGCAGGTGCCTTATATCCACAGATAATGAACTCTTACTAAACACAAATAACTAACTGTGATAAGTGCAAATATTTAAAATATATAAAGACCTCAATCACACACACACACACACACACACACACACAAAAAATGCACATATATATATACCATACATGGTGCACCCAACCTTGACAAAAAATATAATGTCATATGCCGACACTGTAAAGAAATCATTACCTAAATCTCCTAGACCCATAACAATTAAGACTCAATAAAAATCAATGACAAACATCATATCACATAATATCTGACCTTTAACAGAGAGACAAAAGACTTCAATTCCATTTCAACATGCACTCTACAAACAAAAATGGTTCATTGAATAGTAGCTGCAAAGTGAGAGACACAGATGTCCCATTCACAACGCAGGACAAAGACAGGATAACAGTTGGAGCCAGAGTCTTAGATGTCTGAAGGGCTCTTAGCACTGTCACACTAAACAAATGTAATTATGACAGGGTAGTTGTGTATGTGGGGGATGAATGACTTTGAGTAAAAACCCTGATGGAGATACAGATAGAGAGAGAGAGAGAAAACCCTGAGGGAGATACAGAGAGAGAGAGAGAGAGAGAGATGTCTGAGCTCCTCGCATATGTCACAAAAGCACTTAAGACCCTGATACTGAGAGAAATCCTCCCTTCTCCACAGATGATGCCTAGGTACAAACTAAAGATGATTGGCTTCAACAATTAAATGAGTAATCATTGGTGTCATTCCATGAGTATCATTGGTGTCATTCTATGGGTATGATTGGTGTCATTCCATGAGTATTACTGGTGTCATTCCAAGAGTATTACTGGTGTCATTCTACAGGTATCATTGGTGTCATTCCATGAGTATTACTGGTGTCATTCTGCAGGTATGATTGGTGTCGTTCCATGAGTATTACTGGTGTCATTCTGCAGGTGTGATTGGTGTCATTCCATGAGTTTCATTGTTGTCATTCCATGAGTATCACTGGTGTCATTGTATGAGTATTACTGGTGTCATTCTACAGGTATCATTGGTGTCATTCCATGAGTATTACTGGTGTCATTCCAAGAGTACTACTGGTGTCATTCTACAGGTATAATTGGTGTCACTCTACAGGTATCATTGGTGTCATTCCATGAGTATTACTGGTGTCATTCTATGGGTATGATTGGTGTCATTCTACAGGTATGATTGGTGTCATTCCATGAGTATTACTGGTGTCATTCCACAAGTATTACTGGTGTCATTCTACAGGTATCATTGGTGTCATTCCATGAGTATTACTGGTGTCATTCCATGAGTATTACTGGTGTCATTTTACGGGTATGATTGGTGTCATTCTACAGGTATGATTGGTGTCATTCCATGAGTATTACTGGTGTCATTCCACAAGTATTACTGGTGTCATTCTACAGGTATCATTGGTGTCATTCCATGAGTATTACTGGTGTCATTCCAAGAGTACTACTAGTGTCATTCTACAGGTATCATTGGTGTCATTCCATGAGTATTACTGGTGTGATTTTACGGGTATGATTGGTGTCATTCCATGAGTTTCACTGGTGTCATTCCCTGAGTATCACTGGTGTCATTCCATGAGTATTACTGGTGCCATTCTACGGGTATGATTAGTGTCATTCCATGAGTATCATTTGTGTCATTCCAACAGTATTACTGGTGTCATTCTACATGTATCATTGGTGTCATTCCATGAGTATTACTGGTGTGATTCTACGGGTATGATTGGTGTCATTCCATGAGTTTCATTGGTGTCATTCCATGAGTATCACTGATGTCATTCCACGAGTATCACTGGTGTCATTCCACTAGTAGCATCTGTGTCATTCTGTGAGTATCACTGGTGTCATTACATGAGTATCACTGGTGTCATTCTATGAGTATTACTGGTGTCATTCTACGGGTATCATTGGTGTCATTCCATGAGTATCATTGGTGTCATTCCACGAGTATTACTGGTGTCATTCTACAGGTATCATTCAATCCACGACTATTTCTGGTGTCATTCTATGGGTATCATTGGTGTCATTCCATGAGTATCACTGGTGTCATTCCATGAGTATTACTGGTGTCATTCCATGAGTATCATTGATGTCATTCCATGAGTATCACTGGTGTCATTCCACTAGTATCATCTGTGTCATTCCATGAGTATCATTGGTGTCATTCCATGAGAATCATTGTTGTCATTCCATGAGTACCCAGTACGCCAGCATGAACTGAGATGCTTGACAGTCCAACTTGTTTTACAAGAAAAGCTCTTAGTACCCTCATAGTGCTTTGTTGTAGGCAGTGTCAGTTAGTGAACATTCCATTGCCTCAACTGTTTTAGGGTTTAATATTAGTTGAGCATTTGTGAGCCAGGACTTTACTGCAAGAAAGGATTCTTGTGTTAGATTTTGAAGTTCAGGAAGTGAGGAAGCAGCACATATCACTGTTGAGTCGTCTGCATATTGGGTAAGTGAGGCCTGTGGAGTTGACAAATGGAGGTTATTGGTAAATATTGAGAATAGAAGTGGGCCTAAGATAGGGCCTTGAGAGACTCCTAGGGTCACTGGCAGAAGGAAAGATAGGGTCTGTTGCCAAGAAACTGCTTGCTGGCATCCAGTAAGGTAATCCTGGAACCAAGCAAGAGTAGAATTACAAAAATTTAGTTTGGAGAATGCATTTAGAAGTTTTGTATGAGAAACCATATCAAAGGCCTTTGATAGGTAAATGAAGATAGTAGATACATAGTTATAGTTTTTCCTGTGCAAGTTGACAGTGTTAGTAAATGACACTAGAGTGGCTGAAGTGCTATGGAATGATCGAAAGCCATGCTGAGTGTTAGTTAGAAGTTTGTTCATTTGCAGATATTTAGTAACTTGCATATTAATGATCCTCTCTAGAATTTTGGACAGTGATGACAAAATTATGATTGGATGATAATTAGAGAAATCTGTTGAAGAGACACTTTTATGTAGGGGTATAAATGTAACAGGTTTTCTAAATGGGAGGGACTTGTTCGGATATAGATCTATTGATTAATATTGATACAGGATAGGCAATTCTGTCTGCTGTTAGCTTTAGCTACTCAGCAGGTAAGTTGTCTGCAGCTAGTATAGTCAATTTTAATTTTTTCAATAGTTTTTTTATTGTGTCAGTGGATACAGTTTGCATGGAGAAGGTTGATTTAAAATTGGGAGGGGTAGTGGAAGTTTTTAGTTGATGGGGTTTGTTTGTTTGACAGTGCTATGATGATTTCAGTAAAGTATTTATTAAATTGAACAGCAATATTGTCTGAGTTATTAGTAGTGGTAGGAGCGGTTGTCTTGACTTTTCCTGATAGTAGTATATTATTTATAACTGTCCAGAATTTTTGAGGATTATTATGGTGCTTAGATTGGGTTTTAGAGTAGCAGTTTATTTTGTCTTGTTTAATTTACTTCTTTGCTTTACTTGTAATTTCTTTGTAGGCTTGCAGAGTGGGTTTTGATCTTGATTTATTCCAGGTTGCCCAGGCATTATTTCTATATTTAAGTAGAGATTTTGTTTCCTTTGTAAGCTATGGGCATAGTTAGATTTAACATGTATATATTTGCTGGGAACTTGAGAGTTTAGTATGGCAAGGAAGGTGGAGCTGAAATAGCCAATAGGGTCTTGCAGGGGAAGCTGTTTCAGTGGTGACCAGTTATAATATTTGAGTCTATCTGTTAGGTTGTTGGGTTTCAGGTGCTTTTTGTTTCTTATTTGTATAAATGTGGTATGTTTAGAGGGATTGTTTCATTTCCTAATTACATATGTTGGGCAGTGATCACTGAGACTATCTGAGAGACATCTGGAGTAGAATAGAGGGCTGGCCTAGTTGTTAATATCCTGTCTAGAGTGGAGTGTTTGTTAGACGGCTTATTAAACCTAGTGGGTGACTAGATGAGTTGATGAAGCCATGCTGGTTGATGCAATTTTTGCAGTTAGTGGAGCTGCAGTCTAATGAATCTATGTTAAGGTTGCTCATAATGATTGCTTTCTGAGGTGGGAAGTACTACACCAATGTAATATATTTTCCACCTTCTGGATATTGTCCCCTGGTGACATATAGATGCCTATTATGTATATATGTTTCTTAGGGTTAATGTTTAGTTTGGCAAATACAACTTCAGCATTTGTAAGGTTCAGATTTTTTTCATCTAGAGTTTCTATTGTGTGGTGGTTTTTAAAGAGTAGGGCAATGCCTCATCCTCTTTTGCCTATTCTGTCTGCATGTATAATATTATAACCTGGTGGTAGTATTTCATTGCTAGAGGTGTTAGGGTTTAGCCATGTTTCAGTGACAAGTGCAATATCTGGGGAGTAAAGGGAGTGGTTGGCATGCAGTTCATGGATTTTATTGTTAACACTTCTTAAATTCATATTTAGTAGTAGAATATCAGCTTTGTCCTTAGGAGGAATGATAGATGCTTGACTACTTGTTGATTGCATGACATTTTGTGAGGCTGATTTGGAGGATTCATGGTATTGGCCAGGATTTGGGTGTATATCTCCTCTAAGGGTTAGCTTTAATGCAATGTAGACCAAAGATTTTAGGAATTTGCTTATGTGCTTATAATTCTGAGAGATACTAGTGATGTTAGGATGAGTAGGTAGGGAATATTTTGCATGGTTAAGAGTTGAGTTATTGAAAATGGAGCTACATATGGGGATGTTTGCTGGTTTGGGTGGTAGAGGGTATGTGCTAGAGGTGGAATGCGAAGGGGAAGGAATGTTAAGCATGGAATGGTGAGAGGTGTTATAAGCTGCTATTATTAATAGACTTAGTGTTGTAATAACTAAGTGTGGTTTGTTCATCAAGCTTATGGAGAGCTGGTAGATGTTGCCATTGTTAGTTATAGGAGATCTTTTGATGAAAGACATTTTGGTTTAGGTAAGGAAGTTCTAACTGTAGTGGTAATTAGAGTGGGAGGGGTTCTGGAGAAACGTCTAGAAGTGAGTTGTATTAAGTGGGGTGATTTGGTTGGGTGACCTGATAAGAGAGTGCGGCTAGGAAAGGGGTGGGTGAGGATGGGGATACATTAGGGGAGTGAACGTAGTGATGGTGAATGCAGCAACAGATCCAAAAAGCCTAAAAAATATCACCTAGAATCAGGGGAAGAGTGACGTTTTACACAAGATGAGCAGAACCAGTAAGTTATTAGAAGGGAAATGATGCTGGAATTGTAGGAACACCTGTAACTTTCCTTTTGCTATTTAATCTAAAGTCAGTAGTTGAAAGGATATATGGGGCATTCCAGGGGTTGGAGGCAGAGAGAGAGACAGCAATAACATCTAATTCTGTATGCACAACACTTTACAGTCTTATAATATGTAAGACTTTGCCACCTGGTTATAAATCACAATGAAATAAAATTAAATACCCAGCATACAATGCATACAGAGTGGTTTGCAGAGAAGATAAAACCAAGATTAGTCCGTGCAGTTTGACTGGCAGGTTTCTTTCTGCTTGGGATGTTAGCAGTATGGAGAGGCAGGGAGTGGTAGGCACACTAGAATTAGATGTGAGTAGGATGCTATAGCGAGGCAGGGTGCTCTCTCGTTTAAAAAGTGTCCGTATGTTTGTAATCAGTGCAACATGATCCAATGGAGCAGAAAACATTTCCTTCATACCTGGTTTTAGTGTCTACCATGCCTTTAGATCATAGGTGCCGGAAGCTGTTAAAGACTGGGGTGGGGGGGGGGGGTGACAGGGGCACTTAGTGAACTAAAAAGGGTAATTTTTTATAGCTCTTTGCTACCACAACATGGGTTCACTTGGAGGACATTTTAAGCTTAGCCAATTCCCTTTTGGTGCTTGAATTAACATTTTCTGATTGGTCTTAGCTATCACCATGGCTGATAATTGTATATTAACCCTAGTGAGAACAACTGTGATCATACCATAGATAATTTGAGGGCACCATGTAAGGGATGCAGCATTTAGGAACTGCCTCTATCCATTAGTGGCATGAGGGGAAATCCTGGAGTACATTTTCTATTACCAATCCTTAGATCCAAGTTGCATTTGAATATGGATGGATGAGCTTTGCTTTATTTTTATGGATAGTCTGTTCCGGAACAGTGGTAGCCTCTGTGATATATATCCATCTCTCCACAACATTTAGTTTAGATACCCAGACTGAGTATTTCTGATGCCATTTGACTTGCTGATGTTCAGTAGGTCCATCTGTATTATGTCGGAGGATGCTTTGTATGCCAGACATGTCACCTCTAAGCACTCTGTAAGATACTGAGTATAGTAATAAATCTTTGAAGTGGTCCATGCAAGACCTATTGTTAGGACTTGTATCCTTTTAGTAAGGCATCTCTGAAGGTATTCCAATTGTTGCATGGGGCTGGGCAGATACATGCCAAAGTGGGCATTATACAAAATGATTGACATAATAAGACCTTTGTAAAGGGGGACAACAACATCGCTAGATCTAGTCACAATCAATTTGTTTATAAGCTGTGCAATATAGAAAGGCTTTCTTATAACTCTGGGCACATGTTGGTCAAAAGTTAGATCACTGTACACACAAGTTCCCAAATGCCAAACAATTAGATCAGTTCTCGGAGGGCATTGTCATGATTTTGACACCAGTTGTTATTTGGGACAAACCTTCCTGCATGATGCTTAAGTCATTTGGGGATTCAATAACTTCTCCTAGCTTGCAGTCATATCTCAAACTTAGCTGGCCAAAGCTCTTTGGTATTTCCTGAAATTACTATCTGAAACCCTGAAACCCCATATCTAACAACCCCTCAATCATCACTAAAGAACATGTACTCAAAGTGCTGTCCAAGACTAAGAACATTTCCTCTATCGGAGCAGATAGCATACCAAGCAGTTTATTAGACAGTACTAATCATGACCTCAATAAGTACTCCATAAGGCCAGTAATCAAGGAACCTCAATCCTCTCCACTGGCACCAGCGGGGGACATTCACTGGGAGAGTAGGAGGTACTACAGCTCTCTGAATCAAGCACAGTCCCCTTAAGAGCACATGGGGAACACAGTCAGTCCTGGACTGGTTTCTCCCTCTCTCTCAAGATCCCCAGTAAGACCTCCCACTGGCACAGCTATAGAGTTGAGATCTCAGCTGAGTGTCCAAGCCAAAACCTTCAGTACCCTCTATGTCCAACCAGTGCTTCATGCCCTGTCCAAGTAGCTGACACACACACTCTTGGAGGTTATATTTACACAAACACACACACACACACACACACACACACACACACACACCTGGGAAAGGCTGGGACAGGTTTACTAGCTATGTCCTCTTCTGTCCAGACTATAATGTAGTTATGACTGCCACTAGACACTCCTGCCAGCTACCTTAAGGTTTTTCCAAGGGTACCCAATATACTGAGTGAAATTAATATTAATACAAATGGTAGTGTATATCATTGTGCATGTATTTATCCTTAAGGAGCTATCCAAGGGCTTGCACATGTGTAGAAATACTGAGCAGGTGTGAGCCTGACTACTATTTTCTAGTAAGCTGTTGAGATGTAAGCATGCATGTATGTAAAGTCTGTCTGTTAACCAGTTTGTTTATATTTTATGATGCTGTTTACATCCTGATGTGTTTCTATATATTAAAACATCTAAACAAAATACCCCGCCTGCTTATCATCTATATTAGAGAAGGACGAGCGGCAGGTAGTTTGACTAAGAGCAAGGCTATTAGGAGTGTCCCACACAGTGTCACCAAATAAATATGCAAAAATTCTCAGAACTTAAATATCTTTACAAAGATCAACCACAATGAAAGGTTGAAATATATTTAATAATAAACAATAAAAAGACAAGAAAATACTAAGCATATATTCACAGTGACATCAAAGTTCAGAATCACAGGAAATATTTAAAATAACATTGTAGGACAGGCTCAGACAAATAAAGAAAAACAATATCTAAAATAAGCTTCACTATATTCCTGACTGAATCTAAGAGTATCACTATTCCCTACTTACTTAATAGAGCAGGGCAGATGTTTTGGTGAATGTTCCTTCTTGTTGTCAGGCCCAGGACAGAATACAGAATGCTCTGTCTCATTAATAGACTTCTCAAAATAATATGTGAAATATTACTTCTGGGTTAGCTTGCAGAATGACATCACTTCTGGTGATCTGACTTCTAGTTCCCATGCAAATGCCCATTGCTGAAAGCTGCCAGGATTTAGCTCCTACCTGTAAAAATACACACACAAGGGCTTTTGCTTAGATCTGTGGCAAGTGCTGGAAGTCATAAAACAATTTCATACATCCAGGCTTCCAGAGTAGTAATTAGTTCACCCCAAAGACAACACAGAAAGCTTCCTAGTACAGACATTGTAACACTGGCAGCATTGAAACATGCGAGATAGCATTTTTATGGCCTAACCCATACAGTGTGTAAAGATAGGTGAAGGCTGCCAGCCTACCCAGATAGAACTTTGTAGATAATTTTGTCATTTGCAAATATTAATATAAGCCACAGGCTTGTTCTGTTAAATGGTAAAAAACGGTGTTAAATGTGGAACTGCAAAAATGTGACATCAGTGCACTCTGCTGTAACAAAGCCAATACGTCAGTTCTTTGATGTCAAAACTTGGAGCCGGTATATCTGGATGAAGGAATTCTGGCTATTGTCTTGACTTGTTTGTGTCTTTCGGCTTTTCCTGGTTAGGGGTCACCACAGCAGAACTCCGGTCAGCTAATGATTGGCAGTAGATTTTTACATGCCGAGTTGCCAGCTCTGATGCACAACCTTCAACGAAGGTACACCCATTCACGCATGTCTCCACACAGAAGACGCTCTAGCTGAGAATCGAACAGGACAACATCATACTGTGAGGCGACAATGCTACCGCAGCACTTGTCTTGATACCAAAGTTAATTGCAAAAATTTGCATGTATAAATTCTTTTATTGTTCTGGCTTCCTGACCACCTGCAAGATCAAGGGCTATTAACCTCTGAGAATCTGTTAGCCTGGGAACCAGAAAGAAATGATGTAATCTGAAATGAATCAGTGGTACTGTTATCAATTTAAGGACAAACAGAATGAGAGCATTTGTCTTGAGAACATCCAACTCACCAGATCTCTGCCTGTATCTGTATGTAAGTAGGATTTTAGAACTGAGTTTTCTCTTAGAAATAGCTAGGAATTAGGAATATTAGACTAAGTGTTTTTCTGTGTTGATGTCAGAACTTTTCTACGGTATTATTTTAAGTATTTCTTTGTGATCTCTGAACTTTTAACTAACGATGTGTAGTAATAAGTATTGGCTTGTGTTTTTATTATTTATTATTAAATATTTTTAAAACTTTCAACTGTGGCTGTTTTGTGTTGAGATAATTTACGCTCTAAGAGTAAATTGCATGTATATAGTGATACTGTACCAAGTCGCTCCAAATAAGTCTTCAGTGTTTGGTTGCACTTATAAGATGGATAATAGTATTGCACAGTAATAATTGGACACCCTTCATAAGGGCCTTTGAGTAGCTGATAAATATTAGCTGGGTGGTGGCAGTGATTTTTACCATATAGTCTGGATAAAAGGTGCACAGCTGGAGAATCTGTGCCAGCCTTCCCCAGGAGTGTCTGTGTGGTTGTATAAACTCTTATCTCAAAGTGTGTGTGTGTGTGTCAGCTACTTGGCCAGGGACAGGAAGCATTGGTTGGACAGAGAGGGTGCTAGAGGTTTTAGCTTGCCCACTAGGCTAAGAGCTGGACCCTACAGCTGTGCCAGTTGGGAGTCTTATTGTGGACCTAGAGAGAAAGGGAGAAACCAGCCCCAGACCGACTGTGATCTCTGTGTGCTCTTAAGGGAAATTGTACTTTACTGTGCATGTGTTTGTTATCCTTTCCCTATATGGACACCCCTCATTGGAGTTAGTGGTGAGGATTGAGGCTCCTTGATTGCTGGCCCAGTGCACAGGCATCCCATATTAATTGTTTAGCAGTGGTGGGATATCCACACCACATATTAGTTGGTTGGCAAATACTAATTGGCATGTAGTGGTGTGGGTAGAGGGAATTCCTGTAGATTGTGTACAGTGGTCACTAAAGGTGTTTTGTACTATAAATCAGTCATGCAGTGAATACTCAGAGTTCAGATGACAATTGTTTTATTTCTTTTGTTAGCTTAGTTAGTCAGGAAGAGCAGGCAGCATGTCAGCAGAAGAGTACAGAAAGCTGACAAGGAGCCATCTGGCTGAGATTTATTTATTTACTTTTATTTATTTTACATTTGTTGACCGGGATAGTCCAACTGGATGCATGTCCATTTTCAGCGGAGGCCCGGGGAGAAAAGCTCCAAGGGTAAGCAGATACAGCATTACATAATACCAGCATTACATATTACAAGCAGACTATTTACAGTGATTACATAAGTAAGCAAGTTAAACAAGTTCCACAGGTTAGAGTTAATCCCAAGCGTAAGTCAGGATTAAATTAAATTACACAGTAATCTGGTTAACATATTTTTACACATTCTAGAGTGAGTTAGCCAGTTAAGTGCCAAATGTTGTTTGAGACTAGTTTTAAATTGACCTAAGGTAGAAAGTAAGGTAATATCAGCTGGAAGAGAATTCCAGGGTCTACTTACAGAGTTTGCAAAGAGAGAGTCACCGGCTGTGTTATTAATTTTTCTAGTCTGAATTAGTAGTTTGTTAGAGGATCGAAGTGGTCTAGGATTTTTATAGGGGGTGATAATATTTTTAGGTGCAGGAGTATTGTCCGGATTATAGAGGATTTTATAGGCCATAATCAGTTGGTTATACTGGATTTGGCTGGGTAGTTCAGGCCACCCAAGCTGATTTAGATTGATGCAATGATGTGTCCTAAAAGGCAGCCCAGTGGCAAACCTGGCAATGTGGTTGTAGCAAATTGAGAGTTTGTTAAGGACAGTCTTGTTTAAATTCGAGAGTAGAGGGGATGTATACAGAAGGGTTGAAAGAAGGTGTGAACAAGCTATGGCAATTTTAGCTGGAGGGGTTAGGAAGGCTTTTATTCTGTAAAGTGACCCTAGTTTTTTATTGATGGTTTTGATATTTTGGTTAACATGTAGGTCGAATTTTAGATTATTATCTATGATGACACCTAATAGTTTTGTAGAGGGGTCAGGGGAGATTATTGTGCCATCATTTGAATTTATGGTAAAGGTGAAAGTGGTAGACCTACGTGTTGGTGAAAATAACAGCATTTTAGCTTTTTTGGGATTTAGGGTCAGACGACATTCAGAAAGCCAATTTTCTATTGTATTAAAGGTGGTATGGGTAGCTGACCATAACTCTATTGGAGATGTGGCTGAGCAAATTAGAGTAGAGTCATCAGCATATTGGATACAGCTGACTTTTGGGATGACAGTGTAATGGTCGTTAATGAAGATGAAGAACAGCAAGGGCCTTAGTATAGAGCCTTGTGGTACTCCAAGGGTGTTAGGTAGAAGATTAGAGAGTTTGTTCTGCTAGAGGACAGTCTGCTGTCGACCATTCAGGTAGGACTGAAACCACTGAAGGGCTCTAGTATCTAGACAGATTATGTGCAGGGTGTGGATTAAAAGTTGGTGATCAACCATATCGAATGCCTTGGAGGAAAGATCCAAGAAGAGGGCTGAGAATATATAATTATTGTTGCGATTATGGTTTATGGTGTTGGTAAAGGCTAGGAGGGCTGAAGTGGTGCTGTGATGAGGATGGAAGCCATGCTGAGTGTCTGCCATAAGGTGATTCTGGATTAGGTGGTGCATGAGTTGTCTATGAATACATTTTTCCATAATCTTTGCAAGTGGAGAGAGTATAGCTATTGGCCTATAACTGGAGAATTCAGTAGAGCTGCCTCCTTTGTGAAGTAGGATTACATAGGATATTTTCCAGATGGTGGGAATTTTAGCTTCTACTATGGTTCGATTGATTAGTATTGAGACGCGGTAAGCAATAGCATCAGCTGATTTTTGTAGGTACTCAGCAGGGAGTTGATCAGCAGAAAGTGTAGTGGGTTTTAATTTTGTGATCTAGGTACGGATAAGTGACGTGGTGACTGGTTGGAAGCTGAACGCGAGTAGGTTTTTAGGGGTGGTACTTTCAGGACCAGGGGAGCTAGGAGGTAGTTGGCTAGCTAGGGCTTGAATTGTCTCAGTAAAGAATCGGTTAAAACTGTCAGAAACATCTTCAGGGGGTTTATCAATAGTAGCAGCAGGGATTGGGGATGAAGTTTGTCCAGGAAGTAGTAGATTATTTAAACCTGCCCAAAACTTCTGAGGGTTATTTTGATTTACTGTCTGTAAATTACAGTAGTATTGTTTTTTGACTTGTAAAATGGACTTTTTAGTTTTGTTCCTGGATTGCCTGTATTTAATGTGACCTTGGGGGTCTTTAGAAGAATGCCATAAAGCCCATGATTTGTTTCTAAGGGTAATTTTGAGTTTAGACTCTTTAGAAAGCCATGGCAGTTTTTGCCTTTGTTCTCTTTGAACGAACAGGTGCATGCAAATCAAGGATCTCAAGGAATTTTTTGTTAAAGTATGCTACTGCTTCCTCTAAGGGGAGGTGTTTTAGAATAGACCAATTACATGAGTTTAGTTCTTGCTGGAATTTGGCAGGGTCAAAGTTTTTATTGTTTCTAACCTTTCTGAGTAAGAGTTGTTGGGAATTAATGGCTTTGTGCTTAATTACATATGTAAGAAGGTGTTCGCTTAGGCAATCAGGGAGGGTACCAGAGGTGTACAGCTGGTGTGAGTATTTATGAGTACCCAGTCAAGTATGCTTTCTTTTTGGTTGGGTTTATCTATCCTGGTAGGGGTGGATATGATTTGTGTAAATGCATGCAGGTTAATATGGGTGGTTGGGGATTCTGAGGAACAGGTGCCCCAGTCTATGTTGAAGTCTCCAAGTAGTAGAGTTTCTTGCGGGTAGTGACATGATAACCAGTGCAGGATATCTTCAAGAGTAGATGTATTGTTACCTGGGGGAATGTACATACAGATGATTTTAATGCATTTGTTTTTATTAAGTTGCAATTTGGAGGCAGGAATCTCTGAGTTATTAATCTGAGGTGGTTGTATTGCATCTATGGTGACATTCAACTTAGATTTATAGAGTACATCTACCCCAACCCCTTCCTGGAAGCAAAATCCAGCCTGTGTATGTTGTACCCAGGTGGTAACACTTCATTGTCTGTAGTGTTAGGTTTTAACCAGGTTTCAGATAAACAAAGAATCTCAGGGGAGTGGACATCCAGAAGTGCATGCAATTCATGTACCTTGTTATTAATGCTTCTAATATTTAGATGACAGGCTAGGAGAGAGTTAGTTGGCCTATTAATTGTAGGTTTGTAGTTTAGATTGCAAGTAGAGGGGGGTGGGTGGGTCAGGGTTGGGGTGAATATCACCAAGTATTAGGTTAAGTCTATACTTGATGATGAACTTCAGGAATTTGTTTATTAGTTTGTGGTAGTGTTTGGATCTAGACCTAATGTGCCTGGGGTTGAATTGTTGATAGACTGAACAAGATGTTGGATAGGACCTGGTACTGTAAGTATGGTTGAAGGTGGGAGGATTTACAGCTGGGGTGATAGTATCGCCTTTCAGGACCTAAAATTCCATGAGAAACTGGTGTTCATACAAGGTAAGGAGGTATGGTGCGAACAAGAGGGGTAGTAAATTGGAGTATATCATTATAGCGGCGCTATTGCAGTTTACAAGGTTTCCTAAGGTGTCCTAAAGCTATATGGTAAGTATTATAGATCTTAATGTAAGAGTCAGTTTACCTAAGTTACACAGGAAGGAGGCAAACACTCAAGTAGAAAAAAGAGAGATATGCCAAGCTATGGGATTGGTGAATGGAAACCTGACTAAGGCAGACATGATTGCAGGTATGGTCACAGCTGCATTAGAAAACAGCAACCAGGAGGACGATCAGACTGGCAGTGGAGATGTACCACCCTCAGAGAATGGACAGCACAACCTTTCTGCAGAGGACTTAAAAATCCATCTGGAGCTAAAGAGACTTGAGTTGGAGGCCAGTTGTGTGGAAATAGAAGCAGCTGAGAAACTGAGGAGTCTAGAGAGTGAGGACAATGAGAAACTGCGACATTTGCAGACTGAGGAGAATGAGAAACTGCTATGCCTGGAAGCTGACAAAAAGGAGAGGCAGAGGTAGCATGAGAAGGAAATGCTGACTTTTCACTAGAGTCATGGATGTAATGGGGAAGGGAGTAACTGGACCCCAAAAACACAAAAAGTCAGTAAATTTCTTCTGCAGTTTAAAGAGGGGGATACTTTTGATAGTTTCATTCATATGTTTGAGAGGGTATGTAAAAAGTATGATGTTGACCAAAGGCTCTGGGTATGGTTCCTGACCCCCTTACTCCATGGTAAAGCTGTAACTGTGCTGTCCAAAATGTCTAATGTTGCATGTTTTGATTATACTGCTGTTAAGAATCACTTATTAGGATTGTTTAAGCTAACATCTGAAATGTACAGGAAAAAGTTTCTTGAGCATAGTCGCAAGGCAGATGAAAGTGTGTGTGAATATGTTGCTGAACTGAGCACTTATTTTCATAGGTGTGTGAGTGGATGTCAGGTCACCACTT
This sequence comes from Protopterus annectens, assembly GCF_019279795.1. Lineage (NCBI taxonomy): Eukaryota > Metazoa > Chordata > Ceratodontiformes > Protopteridae > Protopterus > Protopterus annectens. The sequence continues at coordinate 346,576,990 of NC_056743.1, forward strand.
TTGAAGGGCTGGCAGACCTTTTGGTGAGGGAACAAGCCGTGAGCACTTTGCCAGACGACATGAGGATCTGGTTAGCTGATAGACAATGTGCTACTTCAGATGAGTTGAGGAAGAAGGGAGACCTATATCTAGCAAGCAGGGCATCCCTGCACAGGAAAGGGACCCCCAGTTCTGCTCATGGGTCTAAAGGAATCCATGGTGGGCAGCACAGACTGCCCCGACAGAATCTGCAAGTAGCAGGGGAAGCCAATAGTCCAAATACACATCCAGGACCTAAGGTTAAATGTTTTGAATGTAACCAGTGGGGCCATGTGGCATGCAGATGTCCATGGAGGCAAGGTGGGGAACAAAAGGTGAGAGAGGCAGTAAGTGGGAAAGACAAAATGCCAATAGTACATTGTCTTGAGACAGCAGGGGTACTAAACTACCATCCTGCAGATGTCCTGATAGGGAAGGATTTGGATGAGGCAGTACCATGTGTTTATGCCATTAAACACAGTCAGGCTACAGACAAGCATGTGGGTCTGGTAGCTTGGACCCAGACAGACTGTATACTTGCAGCTAGGACTGGTGAGGTTGTTACCTCAGGGAGGGAGCTACTCTGTAGCAGTGAGACTGAATGTGAGCCACAGCTGCTTGTGGGTACAGATGTTCCTTGGACAGAGTGACTGCAAAGTTATAGGCGAGTTGTAGTACCCAGGCTGACAGTGAGGCACCATCAGAGGATGCCAGACTTCCTGTAGAAGGGGAGCTGGGAAGGGTTACAAAGAGAGAGAGAGCTGAGACAGGCTCCGCTCTCAGATCCTACATTGCAAGGCCTGAGGCAGGTAGCTAGTAAGGGACCTGATTCTCAAGGGAAGGGGGAATATGTATACTGGGACAAAGGGTTACTGTATAGAGAGTGAACCCCTGAGAGAGGACTAGAAGGTGAGGGGTTACAGCAATTGGTAGGGCCTAGAGCCTAACGTTTGGCACTTCTAGCCATAGCCCATGATATTCCCTTTGCAGGTCATATGGACATAAAACATACAAAAAGAAGTATTATCAGAACTTCTATTGGCTGGAATTTCCAGAGATGTAGCAGGGTACTGCAGGACCTGTGAGCAGTGCCAAAAGTTAGGCAAGGCAGGAGACAAAGTGAGAGTGCCTTTGATGCCTTTGCGTGTGATTGAGGTGCCATTTCAGAGGGTAGCTATAGATATTGTGGGGCCTCTGAGTACCAAAGTTCCATAGGGAGCAAGTATATCTTAGTGGTTGTGGATTATACTACATGATACCCTGAAGCAGTGGCTCTGTCCTCAATTGAGGCAGAAAAGGTGGCAAATGCTTTGTTAGAGATTTTCAGCAGGGTAGGTTTCCCAAAAGAAATACTGACTGACAGAGGTGCCAATTTCATGTCAGACCTGCTGGCTTGTCTGTGGAAGTCCTGTGGGGTGAAGCACTTGAAGACCACCCCCAACCATCCCCAGACTAATGGTCTTGTTGAGAGGTTAAACTCTACTATCAAGTCCATACTATGGGCATTTGCTGACTAGTTTAAGAGGGAGTGGGACAAATATTTGTCCCATCTGTTGTTTGCTTACAGAGAGGATCCCCAGGAAGCCACAGGTTCTTCACCCTTTGAGTTGTTGTAAGGACATAGGGAGAGGGGACCTCTAGATTTAATTCATTATGAGCGGGAAGGTGAGTGTGAACCTCACAAGGAGTCTGTTGTGGCATATGTCCCAAACCTCAGGACAAGAACTCAAGGAACTCATGGGCTTGGCCCAGGAGAACCTGGCAGAAGCCCAACAGCAGAAATAGGTGTGGTATGACAGGAATGCTCAAGCTAGAAAGTATGCTTTGGGGCAGCAGGTAATGGTTCTCATTCCTGTCAGACACAACAAGCTGCAAACAGCTTGGGAGGGACCCTACAAGGTAGTAAAGACGGTAAGTGATATTAACTACATGGTAGAACTGCTAGGCAGGAGGCAGGAGCACAAATTGTACCATGTAAACATGATGAAACTTTACCATGTTAGGGAGGCCCTTGTGCTGAGCATTTGCAGTGGATTGCAGGAGAAGTCTAAGGGAGATCAGGTGACTGATCTCCTCAGTGAGGCTCGGACTGACACCTCAGTGGAAGAGGTAGCAATGTCCCAGCAGCTATCTCCTACCCAGGTTCGAGAAATCTGAGCAGTGTTGCAGTTGTTTGGGGATGTGTTCACTGGGAAACCAGGGTGCACCCACCTGGTGCAGCACCAGGTGGATACAGAACCTCAAAGGCCTAATAGGCAGGCCACTTATAGGGTGCTTGAGAGAGTCAAACAAACTCTGAGGGAGGAGATGCAGGAAATGTTGGAACTAGGGGTAAATCAAGTGTCCAACATTCCCTGGGCCTCCCCAGTGGTGCTGGTGCCAAAGAAGGATAGCAGCACCAGGTACTATGTGGACTACACAAAATTAAATAGTCACACAGAGTCGGATGCTTATCCCATGTCTAGGACAGATGAGGCCCTAGAACAGCTGGGTGGAGCTAAGTATCTTATAACCATTGATCTTACCAAGAGTAATTGGCAGGTGCCCTTGATTCCCAGTGCTAGAGAAAGGTCAGCCTTTGTGACTCCTTTTGGCATGTATGAATTCACAAAGATGCCCTTTGGGATGAAAAATGCCACAACTTTCCAGAGGCTGGTAGATCATATCCTAGCAGGAGCAGGAGGGTTTGCCCTTGCTTACCTAGATGATATTGCCATCTACAGCCATTCCTGACGAGAGCACCTTCAACATGTCAGGGAGGTGCTGGGCAGACTACAGAGGGCAGGATTGACCATTAAGCCCAGCAAATGTCAGGTGGGTATGGCAGAGGTCTCCTACCTGGGACAGAGAGTGGGGAGTGGTACGATCAGGCCAGAATCTTCAAAGTAAAAGCCATTCAGGCTTGGCCTGCACCTGTTACCAAAAAGCAAGTGGGGGCATTCTTGGGGACAGCAGGGTACTACAGAAAGTTTGTCCCCGATTATACTACCATAGCTGCTCTCCTCACAGACCTGACAAGGAAGAAGAGGCCAGATAAGGTAGTGTGAACCCCAGCATGTGAGCAGGCATTCCAGGATCTTAAGAGGCTTTGGGAGGACTCCCTGTGTTAGCCAGTCCAGATTACAGCAAAGAATTTGCTGTGCAGGTAGATGCTTCTAACCATGGGGTGGGGGCTATACTTAGCCAGATTTCTTCAGAGGGAGAAGAGCATCCAGTGGTCTATCTCAGTCCTAGGCTCAAACACAGGGAGAAATACTATGCAGCTGTAGAAAAGGAATGTCTAGCCATAGTGTGGGCACTGCAGAAACCTCAGCCTTATTTGTATGGAATAAAATTCACTGTAGTGACAGATCACAATCCCCTAACATGGTTAAACAAAGCCAGCCAGCAAAATGCCAAGTTGCTAAGATGGAGCCTAGAGTTGCAAGCATATTTATTTTATTTATTTATTTTATTTTACATTTGTTTACTGGGAAATTCTGACTGGACTAGGTCCATTTACAGCGGAGGCCTGGGAGAAAAGCTTCACAATTATAACAATAATACATGTTTTATACAGAATTATAACAATAATACGTGTTTTAAACAGAATTATAAGAACAAGCTAGCAGTGAAGAACACCAGTAGATCTTTACATGTGGGAATTTATAGACAGACAAGACATAATAGATATTTACATGTAGGAGTTTTTAGACAGACAAGACATATTAAAACAACATTATTCACATTTTCAGGCTAGAAATATGAATACCCGCAGAATATATGTCAACAGTCAGTTGAGCACCACAGTGGGGTTAACAATGCCAATGCAGATGGGCTCTCAAGACAGGGAATGGGGTAAGGTATACTCAGCTAGACCTAACCCTCTCAAGCAACGTTTCTCAAGGGTCATTTGAAAAACTAGCTTGAGTTTTCCAGGGGAGGAGATGTGTGTGAAGACAGGTGAAGGATGCCAGCCTAGCCAGATAGAATTTTGTAGATAATTCTGTCATTTGTAAATATTAATATAAGCCACAGGCTTGTTCTCTTAAATGGGAAAAAATGGTGTTAAATGTGGAACTACAAAAATGTGACATCAGTGCACTCTGCTGTAAAAAAACTAATAAGTCAATTCTTTGATGTCAAAACTTGGAGCCGATATATCTGGATGAAGGAATTCTGGCTATTGTCTTGAGACCAGAGTTAATTGCTAGAATTTGCATGTATAAATTCTTTTATTGCTCTGGCTTCCTGACCAGTACATGGACATCACACAGTGATTTAATTTCAGATATATTTTTAAGATTTGCTGGGCTGAAGATAATCTTCCAGTTTCCTTTGTTTAAACATACGCATTTAAACAGTTAGAATAGTGCATGTACATTTCTATTCTCTCCGGTAGGGCACACTGTGGATACATTTCAAACACAAGTACTTTACAAATACCTTTTCAACACAAACATCTGTGCATATCAGTTTGATATACACATGACATACAGCTCTAATACATTTGTAAAACAGGCATCTCGTATAAAACAGTTTGATATTCATGACATTCATGGCTTTCTACTCAGTCCCACAAGTATGGCATGCAGCACTGATGATACCACTCCATAAACGGGTGACCCTACAACTGATCACAGAAAATATAGAACCATCAGTGATTAGTCTCATTTCTAAGGCCACTAGAGCAAGCGACTTAAACCTTAGCACGGATATAAATAAGACATGCTGGAGGGATAGATTTGTCACCCAGGGACTCCCTATGCTGTGGAATAAAATCCCGGTCCATGTGAGGCAGAGCACCTCGCTGGCTCTGTTCAAGAGAAATCTTGACCGGTGGATGGGAGATCGTAGGTTTACCCCGGGAATCATCTCTGTGTCACTGCTGGACAGAGGCACAACAAACTAATGGGCACAGTATTTTTTAACATAAGGGTAAGCCACAAAACTTTGGGCTAGGCTTATAAATGCCTTAGGGCAGATAGCCTAGTATAAACCTATGAACCTATGAACCTATGAACACATTATAACAGATTTGATTAGCACAGACATTACAAATCCCATCAGGCTAGATCCACAGCAAAATATGCTACAAATAGATCTCTTTGAGGTAAGATGGATAGCAAATTGACTAAAAGAACCCACATGATGGTGGCAGGGCTTGGGATTGGGACCACTTTTGGTTGGTATTTCCTACTTGGGGATGACTTCAAAATGGGAGTCATTGAGAGCTCCCTTGCCCCTGATGCAGAAGCCCTCTAACAGGAACTTGCACTTGAAAATGAGCTTAAATTAAATGCTAAAAATATAATATTGTTGCATTAGGCAGACAAACCATCCCCCTAACATATGACAATGACAATACTCCACTTCAAAATGACAATGTAGTTAGAGACCTGGGAAACTGTGTTGCTAACTCTTCTTTGATCACCGTGTTCTAACAGTTGTCAGGGAATCCTTCTATGTGGCACAGATAATCAACAAGAGAATTTCATCCTGATCTAAAGATGTTACTGTGCCCTTGTGCTCAGCACTGGTCAGATCAGTTACCTCACTGAAAATATCAAGCAATTGAAAAGACGCCATAGGTTCCTAAGTAAAGGAAGCATAGGCTTGAAATCTCTAAGTTAACAGAAAAGAGAAGACGCTGTCTTCCTTTCTGTATATTACAGGCTCCTCAGATGATAAAAATGACTTACCTTCTGAGCAATCAGGGACCTAGTAGTCCAGAATGTCTTATACTTACACAAATCAGTCCTACAAATACCAGAGCAAGGGATATAAATTTGCCTCAGCAGTTCAGTAAAACAAGGTGGAGAGACAGGCTGATTACTCAGTGTCACTCTCACCTCCCCCTGCAGATAAAGCACTGCGATATGTTATCTTCCTTCAAATAGGACCTGGATAATTGAATGGGTATTCATAAATTTTATTTTAAGTTTTCTTATTGGGGTTGTATACTGGTCACAATACAGCCTTCTGAAGGAGAGGTACAGTCTAAGGTGGGAACTGGCAAGGCATAATGGAAGCAATACTCTGTAGCCTTGAAATTCCTACGATGAATTGGATAATTTTACACTCAGCAGTTTGTATAAGAGTGATAATTTGGCTAAAAGGAAGGCAGCTATAGAAGGGCAAAGTTCCAGGCTTGGGGAAATCAATCTAATAGCCATAGCTTTCCTGACCTCAGTGGGAAGCCAGTGAGATACCTGTAGTTGGGTTTATACTGTAACTTATCCTTCAGGATGTGCATGAAAGCATAGATTTTGTTCCAGGGTAAAACCTAGATACTTCTGCTGTACACTAGTGAAAGTGGGGGGTCCATCAGGGTCAATGATCCAGTGATGATGGATATTTGTTAGTTTCTGAGTTGTGCCAAACAGAATTGCAGTGGTATTGTGTGTGTTTATGGAGAACTTCTTACTGTGTAGCCAATTCCAAATAGCCTTAAACTTATCCTGCACATCTTTGTCTAGCAAGGATGGAACCTGATTGGAATTTGGGCCAAGTCAACATACATCAGCATATAGCATACAATTTATTCATGGTAGAGCCCAGGTGAGGATATTAATAAAGACTAAGAACAGAAGGGGATGCATTCTTCCAAGGACCCCCACATGTGGTACTTACAGTTTGAATAATTGTCTCTGCTCCCTATTGCCCAGTTGGTTTTGGAACCATTATAATACTTCAGAAAAACCACCAGTATCAGTGAGTCTGTGCATTTGGGTCACATAGTCTGCTATTTCAACTGCTCTCTTAAGGTCTAGGGAATAGGAACAGTAAGTTAACCATGCCTGAAGCAGGACAGAAGGGCATGTTAATGAGTAAATAACTATTAATGTACTGACGTTACTGAAGAAGCTATGCTCACTGCCAGTAAGGATGTCGTATTTATAAGGCATTGAAGTACCTGCTCATAAACAACGTTCTCCAGAATTCTGATGGCGAAGAAGAGACTGGGAATAAGATGAATGTTACATGTTTGAATCTATGTGGAGGAATTCTGGTTCAGAGTGAAACAGTAAAAATATGAGCTAATTGTCATGGATGTCTAATTTGAGAACTTTTGATTATGTTGATTGGAAGTCAACATTAAAGTTTCAGAGATAAGTATTAGGCAATCGATCTGCAGATCATTACAAATCTAGCAAAAGAACATTTCCATCTAAGACAGACCAGAGGAACATTTGAAAATGTCCATCATATTATTGCAGTGAAGGTGGCTAGGGTGTTACTGTCCCTGACAAGTAATGACTGCTTGTTCCAGAGGTGGGGGACACATGGGGATGGGCCAGCATATGTTATTTATCTGTTGATGAAGGTTTAGTTCCTTTAACTGGGTGTTTGATTTACCACTTATTCTGAGAAGAAATATCAAGTCAAATAGGGAAGGAGCTTCACCTCAACAGAAGATTCTCTAAGAGACTGAATACAGAGATAAGTGTGCGACCCTCTCTTGATAACTCATATTTTTAAGACAGTTGTTCTTTTTGTTAGAAATGTCTGAGCTCTCAGTTTTAGTGCTACATTTTGACAAATGTATGCCAAAAGGTGCATTATATTCAATAATGGACCTGATGAGATAATGAGTGAAGGTGCATTATATTCAATAATGGACCTGATGAGATAATGAGTGAAGGTGCATTATATTCAATAATGGACCTGATGAGATAATGAGTGAAGGTGCATTATATTCAATAATGGACCTGATGAGATAATGACTGAAGGTGCGTTATATTCAATAATGGACCTGATGAGATAATGAGTGAAGGTGCATTATATTCAACAATGGACCTGATGAGATAATGAGTGAAGGTGCATTATATTCAATAACAGACCTGATGAGATAATGAGTGAAGGTGCGTTATATTCAATAATGGACCTGATGAGGGGTTGGGAGGGTGGCCTAATGGTTAAGGTGTTTGCCTTAGAAACATAAGGTACAAGGTTTGAATCTCACAAGGGATAATTGGCTAGGCTTAAAATGGCTCGCAAGGGCAGTTAGCCTAGTACTAATCTATGAACCTATGAACCTATGAGATAATGAGAGAAGGTGCATTATATTCAATAACGGACCTGATGAGATAATGAGCAAAGATAAATTACGATGATTCCAAAGGTGCATTATATTCAATAATGGACCTGATGAGATAATGAGTGAAGATGAATTAAGATGATTTTGGATCTAGAAATGACACAGAGAAAAGGCTTTCTGAACTTCTGCAGATTCCTGATTGTCAAACAATAAGGAATTATTAACAAGAGTGCCTAGATCCCTTACTACAGTGTCTGACTGGAGGAGTTAAGTCACATGTATGGTATACAGACATATTTTGTTTACCAAACTGAACTATGCTATATCACTTCACATTTAATTTGAGTCATTTTCCTTGCACCATTTGTTAACGTAGTCTAACCTATGTTAGAGCAAATGTCAGTCAATGAAAGATCGAGTAAAGATACCCAGTTTACAGTCATCTGCAAACTTAGATAACCACAGGCCAGAAGTGCTGGCATGAAGGTCTGACAAGTAGATGACAAATAGGAAAGTACCAAACACTGATCGCTGTAGCACAAACACTGACCCCTGTGGCATACCCCTGTAATAGAACCACTGATCCCTGTAGCACAAGCACTGAACCCTGTAGCACTCCCATGTGGCACAAACACTGATCCCTGTGGCACAAAAAGAGATCCCTGTAGCACACCTGTGTGGCACAAACACTGATCCCTGTTTCACAAACACTGACCCCTGTGGCACAAACACTGATCCCTGTGGCACACCCCTGGTAAGTTTTTTGATTCAGAAGTGGTACCAGTGATTCTAATCACATAGGTGTATTAGACAACCAATTGCCTATCCACTAGTTGTAATGAAGGTTTATATTCAGATTTATAGATCTGTCAATAATGCCTGTATGAGGAATAGCATCATAGTCACTGACCAGGCACAGAAATGCTGCATGTACTGTTTAACATCTATGTACTGCTTCAGTTACTTTTTCAAACAAATTAATGAGGTAAAAAAAACAGGACCTTCCACTGACAAAGCTGAATTGATAAGAGTTAAGAGATTTTCAATGGCCAGATGAATGAGGTCTGAGGTAATATGTTTCTTAGCTTTACATATGAGGCTAGTGAGACTACTGGGTCTATAGTTGCCGAAGGTCTGTGGTTGGGTCACCCTTGGATAATGACATTGCAGTGGCTTTTCCAGGCTTCAGGAATGCAACCAATGGAGAGGTTTAAATTAATGGGTTCGTGGGCCATTATTTGGCACTGATAATTGAGCAACCTGATATATTATCATGGACAGGGATGAGGTGTCCTTAGCTTTTGAAAGGGCTGAGAAAACTTACTTTACAGTAATTAAAGGAGGTGGGTGGCTGGGATTTTGGAATCTGTGAAATAGCTATAACTCTGTGTGGAATAAAATTTGAACTAAATTTTTCAGCTAGGGCATTAGCTATGTCCTGTGAAATACAGTGCTATTTTGGACTAGTTTCAAACATTGTTGGATGTTAGCTCTTAAGTTACTGAAATAGTTAAAGAAAGATTTGTAGTTATTTTGAGTTTTAGTAGCTATTTAAGTTCATACTCAGCTTTGAGCTTCCTAATCATTCCCTTAAAACTTTATGAGTTTGCTTAAGTCTGGTCTTAAAGTAGGTAGAATGAGACCTCTTATAAAGAGGAAAGTAATTTCTTTATCTTTTTATATAATTTATTTATATGGCTATTGCACCATAGGGAGTTGTTTTCAAATGTATCATTATATTTGGTGCAGATAAAGACTGCTTTATCAATACAACGATTTAAGAGAGGGCAGAAGTCAGAGGTGTAGGGAGGAGTTTTAGTAATAGCATCCTCTGCAGGAGCATTACAGCAGTATTTAGTGAGGTCATCAAGCAAATGAAAAAGGTTTGCTTTTGAAAAGTCCCTAAACAAAAGGGTATTTACATGGTAAGTAACATCATTTTTCGAGGAAAGGTTGTTAATTTATGGTCTGATTTATCAGTGCATGATGATACGTATGGAGCTGTGCAAGACAAGACCATGTTTGTTATGACTAGATGGAAGATACTGAGGCGGGCCAACGTTGGGTCATTATATCATATATCATGCCAAAGAAATGTTAGGCATGTCAAACATTGGTAGTAATACCTCTCAACTCTCCAGATCTTCGCAGAATATCCCTATTTTGCCTCATATTTTTGGTCTATTCCTCATAAAATTTCTGGTTTTCTCACAAATACTTAAAAAATATGTATGTTAACACAAACCCTGTAACTCTAGCAACTTTCTAAGTTTCCAAGAGCGATATTTAAAATCTGTTCCTATTTTTGAGCCTTTGTCCCCCCCCCCCATTTTGTCAGGCTTTGTCCAGATTTCTTGCCCTAAGAGGTTCATAGGTTCATAAGGTTCATAGGTGTGTTCTAGGCTAATGGCCCTGGAGGCTTTACAAGCCTAGCCCATAGGATTATCCACCCAACCTTAGTTTTCAGTGCCTCTGTCCAGTAGAGCCACTGGAGTGATCCCCGGGGTTAAATTTCTATTTTCCATCCACTCATCAAGAGTCTTCTTGAAGAGGGACAGTGAGGTGCTCTGTTTGACATGTATGGGAAGTCTATTCCATGGCATGGGCAGTCTCTGTGTTATGAACCTGTCCCTCCAACACATTCTGTTGATTGTGGTAATGAGGTTGAGGTCTCTGGAGTGTGTAGTGTGGAGGGATTGGGATTTCTTTAGATGTAGCATTTCTAACAGAGCTGGGTCAGACATGACTTTGTAAGTCAAGCAGAGATTGCCTCTAATAGGCGATATGAGACAGAATAGTTGGAGTTTTTTGAGTCTGTCCATGTAGGACAAGTGTTTAAGGCTTAGGATCCTCTTTGTGAGGTACTTTTGTGGCCTCTCCAGTTGTTACAGGTGTCTAGTTAGGTACATACTAAATGGAGCATTGTATTCGATGACTGGCTTAATGAAGGAAGAGTAGAGGGAGACAATGACTGCTTTCTTCTTAGATGCAAAACCCTTAGTAATGAGATGTGCCACATAAAAGGACTTTCTGACCATAGTGGCAATGTGTTGGCCAAAAGAGAGGTTGCTGTCAACCTGTGTTCTCAGATCTTTCATAATGTCTTCTGTGTTCAGTGGACTACCATCGATATGGTAATTTATGGGAACTGGGTTTTTCCCAAAGGTGATGATTACACATTTTTTGGCATTGAGCTTAAGGCCATGGTTCTGACACCAATCATTGGTCTCAGTGATACCTTTCTGTAGGATGTCAACATCACTTGGGGAGTTAATAATAGCTTCCAACTTGCAATCGTCTGCGAACTTTGTCAGGCAGAGTCCCTTCGTGTTGGCCTGGACTTCAGAGAAGTAGATACCAAACAGGAGAGGACCCAGGACCGATCCCTGTTGGACTCCACTCATGACTGGTTGGCAGTATGACTTGGAGTTAGCTACTTTCACACTGTGGGTTCTATCTGTGAGCCAGTTTGCAACCCACCTGGTGATATAGGGGTTGATGCCTAGCTTAGTGAGTTTTTCTATGATTATTGAGTGGGGAATGGTATCAAACACCTTGGCCAGATCAATGTAGACTGTATGAACCACCTTGCCTTCATCCACAACTCTGGTGACCGACTCAAAGAAGTCGACCAAGTTGAGCAGGCATGATCTACCCTTCACAAAACCAAACTGTGTGAGATTCAGAGTTTGGAGATTCCTTATATCCTTGTTTATTAGGTCCATGATGATGTGTTCCATAGCTTTGCATATCAGACTCATCAGGCTAATTGGGCGATAGTTCCCAGGGTCTGTAGTCACTCCTTTGTGGAGAGGGATGACTTAAGCAGTGCACCATTTGGTAAGGATAAAGCCTGAGGTGAGGCTGTGATTGAACAGGGCACACAGGGGAGGTGCCAGTTCACTCTGTAATTCATGTAGAACACAGCCAGGGATATTGTCAGGTCCCATAGAAGCTGTATTCTTGGCCTTGGACAGTGCTGTTTTAACCTGTGCAGCAGTAATACTGGGTGCTTGGCAATCTACTGGTATTGTGATTGGTCCTTTGGAGGGGGGAGGGGTAAAGTTAGCACTGAATCTGTCAGCCAGTATATTGGCAATATCTGTTGGCTCGGTATAGAAGATAACATTGTGCAGTAGCTCAGAGCAAATCTGGATATTGCCGTGGAGATTCTTTACATAACTATAGAAGGCCTTGTGGTTGTCTTTACTATCTGCTGCAATTCTGTTTTCATATCTAGCTTTAGACCAAACTGCAAAATCCTCACGAGCAAATTCACCCAAGTAATGATCAGCAAAATAAATCCACCGGAAAATAAAACCAAGATGAATTTAATTGTACAGAAAATGTTGAGCGCTTTCACTAGGCAATGCTAGCTTCATCAGAACAAATTACAGAATGAACATTCTCCATTTTAAAAAAGAATTGGCGCCAAACAAACTTGGCTACTCTTAAAGCTGTATACTATAAAAAAGTAGCGAGATCTACTTTATGTAAAATAGTACATTAATTTATAATCATGTTACTAATGTGAAACATTAAAATAAAATAGACTGTAGACAATCAAAATGGAATTGATAAATAACATATTAATACTGTTTATCTTCTGTTAACTATTTAACATTAATAAAGGTTTAACTGTAATATAATCATTTAATCCAGGTGAACTGGTAGCATCAGTCAATATTTGCCAGAACAATTCTCTGTAGGCTAAATAATTTTTTATATTCCCACCTCTGGGGTCACTTTTAATTAGCTCTATAATAGTAAAACTAAATTTATGTTCACCATCCTTTTGTATAGTGTGTCTGGCTAATGCATTTTTCATATCCTTCTTTCTTATACAGTATAAATGGGAATATATACGTTGTCTTAACTTTCTCTCGGTCTTCCCAATATAAAATGATGGGCAGACCGAGCAGGTGGCTACATATACCAGCATACTAGAATTACAGCTGCCTCTAGGGGGATAGATAGTAGTTTTGTTCCTATTTCCCAAAATTACTACATTACTTACGTTGATATTGGAACACTGCTTGCAGCTCCCACATTTGTATGTATGTGCCTGTGTAGTCAGCTTCTTATTTGAACCCTGCTCTAAATGTTTCTTGATGTTCTTCCCCATTTTATGTACAAATCTAGGTGCTGTTCCTAATTTTTCAGCTATGTCCATATCGTTTATTAAAAACCGCCAGTTTTTTATAATAATGTTTTTAATAATGTAACTAAAAGGACTGAACTCCAGTTCTTCTTTTAGTTACATTATTAAAAACATTATTATAAAAAACTGGCGGTTTTTAATAAATGATATGGACATAGCTGAAAAATTAGAACAGCACTAGTGATGTACATAAAATGGGAAGAACATCAAGAAACATTTAGAGCAGGGTTCAAATAAGAAGCTGACACAGGCACATACATACAAATGTGGAGCTGCAAGCAGTGTTCCAATATCAACGTAAGTAATGTACAGAAATAGGAACAAAACTATCTATCCCCTAGAGGCAGCTGTAATTCATGCTGTATGAAGTTACCTGCACCGGGTCTGCCCATCATTTTATATTGAGACCGAGAGTTAAGACAACGATATTCTATTTATACTGTATGAAAGAAGGATATGAAAATGCATTAGCCAGACACACTATACAAAAGGATGGTGAACATAAATTTAGTTTTACTATTATAGAGCTAAGGAATAAAAATTATTTAACAGAGAATTGTTCTGGCAAATATTGACTGATGCTACCAGTTCACCTGGATTAAATGATTATATTACAGTTAAACCTTTATTAATGTTAAATAGTTAACAGAAGATAAACAGTATTAATATGTTATTTATCAATTCCATTTGATTGTCTACAGTCTATTTTATTTTAATGTTTCACATTAGTAACATGATTATAAATTAATGTATTTTACATAAAGTAGATCTCGCTTTTTTATAGTATACAGCTTTAAGAGTAGCCAAGTTTTTTAAAATGGAGAATGTTCATTCTGTAATTTGTTCTGATGAAGCTAGCATTGCCTAGTGAAAGCGCTCAACATTTTCTGTACAATTAAATTCATCTTGGTTTTTTCGTGATTTTTGCTGATCATTACTTGGGTGAATTTGCTCGTGAGGATTTTGCAGTTTGGTTTATAGTGTTGTTCCACACGAGTGACTTGTTCCGGTGATATCTAGCATTAGGGGATTTGATGAGGGATCTCAACTTTTTGATGAAGCTGAGAAGGGAGTTTTTCCCAGTCTTGGGACTTCACCTTCTTCCGCATCAGTTTCTTCCTTCTGTTGTAGAGTTTATTTATGGCAGGGGACCATCAGAGTGACTTCATTTTTTTGGAGGAGAGTGTCTTGGTTCTATTGGGTATGGTGAGATCCATGCATTTCTGTATTTGTTCGTACAGTGCATTGGTCTATGATTTGGTGGTCATGCAATTTGAAGTTAACCACCTCTGTTTTTAGGAGCCCAAAGTTAGCTTTTGAGAAGTTTTTCATGGTGATTACCTTTGCAGGAAGGGGGGGGGGTGGATTCCCAAGGTGATTGGTTTGTGGTCATGTGTACCTTGCAACATGTACATGTGGTTCATTTTATGTTGGGCAAACATCACGACCACTTCGATTACGTATGTCTGAACACCGTAGTGACATACGAACCAAGAGAGAGACCAATGCCCTATATAGACATTGCTTACAACACAACTCAGCCAGATTCCAGTTCACTATCATTGACAGAATTCTTGGTGACAGATCCAACAAACAAGGATGGCATTCAATTCTCACCATCATTAAACTAGGTGCTTTGTTGTCACCCGGTTTGAATGACCATTTATAATATTATGTGTTTTATTTTTACTTTTATTAATTACGTTTGATACTAACAATGTGGTTTTATTGTATAACTTGTCATTCTCCTTTCATTTTCCACGCAGGAAACAATTTGAATGTTGGGAAGATCACTTTGGGAAGAATCCTATTGGATGATTCATGTTTTATATATATATATATGTGTGTCACTTCAAAGTTGTTACTACTTTTATTCCCACTGAGGAAAGCCTGTTGTCTGAAACCGGTCTGGGATGCTCATTATACCTTAATAAAATACTTATGTATTTAACTTACTAGCCTCATTTGATGCTTTTCACTCTATTTGGTGCTGGCAATTTTTGTCTACTTGAATCTGTTCCTGCCTTGCTCCTGGTCCTACTTCCAGAGAGTTTTTTTCTGACCACTCAGAAGCTTACAAACAGCTCTGGATTCAGCACATCTGTATCTGGACTAGACTAGTTACAGGAAAGGCAGGAAACAAGCAGAAACACAGGCTTTTAAACCAGAAAGTTGAAAGAGATGGAAAAACTGTCCAAACAGCCAATAAACTACAATTTCTGGACCAGAAACCACCCCTCTTGTGGTTGATAGGCTACTTAATGCTTACCACTCCCACTGATAAGATAGAAGGCTTCCCTCCAACACAGAAAGGCTTGGGGGGCTAAGAAGCTTACAAACAGTCCTGGATACAGCAAGTCAGTATCTGGACTAGACTAGTTGCAGGAAAGGTGAGAAACAAGTGGAGATGTGCATTGAGAAGCCTGTTGGTAGTATAGGTCAGCCAGTTTACTGATGGGTAATTGAAGCTTTCCCGATAGAAAGGTATTTGGTTTAACAGGGATTTCAGCTGAGGTGTTAAGATAGTTTGCATGCTCAAAAAGTGATACCAGAAGTGTTATATAATAAGCTATGAACTGGTCCTATTTATGGTGATTTGGACTTCTAGGAGTTCAAATGTTGTGTCCGGCAGAATGTGTTACAAGGTTATGATATCCTTGATACATACTGATACTACCCCACAATTGCTAGAAGGTCTGAAGATGTGATGGGCACTACACCCAAAAATAGAGGCAGTGTTTCCACTGCATTGAAACCATGTTTCTGTAACTATGCATATATGACTGTTAAACTTGCACAAGATCGTACATTTCAGTTTTTTTTTTTATTAAAATTTTTTGCATTGTGTAGAACCACATCACTTTGTCTTAAATTAGAATGTACTTAGATATACTATCCAGCAGAGAGAATTAGTCTTACAAAAGTACTGTGGGGCAGCAGAGGCTTTAGCCAAAATGTGAAAGGCCTGCTAAGAAAAGTGAAAATAATCCCTGACAAAGCAGGACGGCTTTCAGCCATCTCATCCCACGTCGATGCATACCAGATACATCTAGAATGGTACGAGCTACACATCTAATTATCTGATGCATACCAGATACATCTAGAATGGTACGAGCTACACATCTAATTATCTGATGCATACCAGATACATCTAGAATGGTACGAGCTACACATCTAATTATCTGATGCATACCAGATACATCTAGAATGGTACGAGCTACACATCTAATTATCTGATGCATACCAGATACATCTAGAATGGTACGAGCTACACATCTAATTATCTGATGCATACCAGATACATCTAGAATGGTATGAGCTACACATCTAATTATCTGATGCATACCAGATACATCTAGAATGGTATGAGCTACACATCTAATTATCTGATGCATACCAGATACATCTAGAATGGTACGAGCTACACATCTAATTATCTGATGCATACCAGATACATCTAGAATGGTATGAGCTACACATCTAATTATCTGATGCATACCAGATACATCTAGAATGGTACGAGCTACACATCTAATTATCTGATGCATACCAGATACATCTAGAATGGTATGAGCTACACATCTAATTATCTGATGCATACCAGATACATCTAGAATGGTACGAGCTACACATCTAATTATCTGATGCATACCAGATACATCTAGAATGGTACGAGCTACACATCTAATTATCTGATGCATACCAGATACATCTAGAATGGTACGAGCTACACATCTAATTATCTGATGCATACCAGATACATCTAGAATGGTACGAGCTACACATCTAATTATCTGATGCATACCAGATACATCTAGAATGGTACAAGCTACACATCTAATTATCTGATGCATACCAGATACATCTAGAATGGTACGAGCTACACATCTAATTATCTGATGCATACCAGATACATCTAGAATGGTACGAGCTACACATCTAATTATCTGATGCATACCAGATACATCTAGAATGGTACGAGCTACACATCTAATTATCTGATGCATACCAGATACATCTAGAATGGTACGAGCTACACATCTAATTATCTGATGCATACCAGATACATCTAGAATGGTACGAGCTACACATCTAATTATCTGATGCATACCAGATACATCTAGAATGGTACGAGCTACACATCTAATTATCTGATGCATACCAGATACATCTAGAATGGTACGAGCTACACATCTAATTATCTGATGCATACCAGATACATCTAGAATGGTACGAGCTACACATCTAATTATCTGATGCATACCAGATACATCTAGAATGGTACGAGCTACACATCTAATTATCTGATGCATACCAGATACATCTAGAATGGTACGAGCTACACATCTAATTATCTGATGCATACCAGATACATCTAGAATGGTATGGTACGAGCTACACATCTAATTATCTGATGCATACCAGATACATCTAGAATGGTACGAGCTACACATCTAATTATCTGATGCATACCAGATACATCTAGAATGGTACAAGCTACACATCTAATTATCTGATGCATACCAGATACATCTAGAATGGTACGAGCTACACATCTAATTATCTGATGCATACCAGATACATCTAGAATGGTACGAGCTACACATCTAATTATCTGATGCATACCAGATACATCTAGAATGGTACGAGCTACACATCTAATTATCTGATGCATACCAGATACATCTAGAATGGTACGAGCTACACATCTAATTATCTGATGCATACCAGATACATCTAGAATGGTACGAGCTACACATCTAATTATCTGATGCATACCAGATACATCTAGAATGGTATGAGCTACACATCTAATTATCTGATGCATACCAGATACATCTAGAATGGTACGAGCTACACATCTAATTATCTGATGCATACCAGATACATCTAGAATGGTACGAGCTACACATCTAATTATCTGATGCATACCAGATACATCTAGAATGGTACGAGCTACACATCTAATTATCTGATGCATACCAGATACATCTAGAATGGTACGAGCTACACATCTAATTATCTGATGCATACCAGATACATCTAGAATGGTACGAGCTACACATCTAATTATCTGATGCATACCAGATACATCTAGAATGGTACGAGCTACACATCTAATTATCTGATGCATACCAGATACATCTAGAATGGTATGAGCTACACATCTAATTATCTGATGCATACCAGATACATCTAGAATGGTACGAGCTACACATCTAATTATCTGATGCATACCAGATACATCTAGAATGGTACGAGCTACACATCTAATTATCTGATGCATACCAGATACATCTAGAATGGTACGAGCTACACATCTAATTATCTGATGCATACCAGATACATCTAGAATGGTACGAGCTACACATCTAATTATCTGATGCATACCAGATACATCTAGAATGGTACGAGCTACACATCTAATTATCTGATGCATACCAGATACATCTAGAATGGTACGAGCTACACATCTAATTATCTGATGCATACCAGATACATCTAGAATGGTACGAGCTACACATCTAATTATCTGATGCATACCAGATACATCTAGAATGGTATGAGCTACACATCTAATTATCTGATGCATACCAGATACATCTAGAATGGTATGAGCTACACATCTAATTATCTGATGCATACCAGATACATCTAGAATGGTACAAGCTACACATCTAATTATCTGATGCATACCAGATACATCTAGAATGGTACGAGCTACACATCTAATTATCTGATGCATACCAGATACATCTAGAATGGTACGAGCTACACATCTAATTATCTGATGCATACCAGATACATCTAGAATGGTACGAGCTACACATCTAATTATCTGATGCATACCAGATACATCTAGAATGGTACGAGCTACACATCTAATTATCTGATGCATACCAGATACATCTAGAATGGTACGAGCTACACATCTAATTATCTGATGCATACCAGATACATCTAGAATGGTACGAGCTACACATCTAATTATCTGATGCATACCAGATACATCTAGAATGGTATGAGCTACACATCTAATTATCTGATGCATACCAGATACATCTAGAATGGTACGAGCTACACATCTAATTATCTGATGCATACCAGATACATCTAGAATGGTATGAGCTACACATCTAATTATCTGATGCATACCAGATACATCTAGAATGGTACGAGCTACACATCTAATTATCTGATGCATACCAGATACATCTAGAATGGTACGAGCTACACATCTAATTATCTGATGCATACCAGATACATCTAGAATGGTACGAGCTACACATCTAATTATCTGATGCATACCAGATACATCTAGAATGGTATGAGCTACACAGCTACACATCTAATTATCTGATGCATACCAGATACATCTAGAATGGTATGAGCTACACATCTAATTATCTGATGCATACCAGATACATCTAGAATGGTACGAGCTACACATCTAATTATCTGATGCATACCAGATACATCTAGAATGGTACGAGCTACACATCTAATTATCTGATGCATACCAGATACATCTAGAATGGTATGAGCTACACATCTAATTATCTGATGCATACCAGATACATCTAGAATGGTACGAGCTACACATCTAATTATCTGATGCATACCAGATACATCTAGAATGGTATGAGCTACACATCTAATTATCTGATGCATACCAGATACATCTAGAATGGTACGAGCTACACATCTAATTATCTGATGCATACCAGATACATCTAGAATGGTACGAGCTACACATCTAATTATCTGATGCATACCAGATACATCTAGAATGGTACGAGCTACACATCTAATTATCTGATGCATACCAGATACATCTAGAATGGTACGAGCTACACATCTAATTATCTGATGCATACCAGATACATCTAGAATGGTATGAGCTACACATCTAATTATCTGATGCATACCAGATACATCTAGAATGGTACGAGCTACACATCTAATTATCTGATGCATACCAGATACATCTAGAATGGTATGAGCTACACATCTAATTATCTGATGCATACCAGATACATCTAGAATGGTACGAGCTACACATCTAATTATCTGATGCATACCAGATACATCTAGAATGGTACGAGCTACACATCTAATTATCTGATGCATACCAGATACATCTAGAATGGTACGAGCTACACATCTAATTATCTGATGCATACCAGATACATCTAGAATGGTACGAGCTACACATCTAATTATCTGATGCATACCAGATACATCTAGAATGGTATGAGCTACACATCTAATTATCTGATGCATACCAGATACATCTAGAATGGTATGAGCTACACATCTAATTATCTGATGCATACCAGATACATCTAGAATGGTACGAGCTACACATCTAATTATCTGATGCATACCAGATACATCTAGAATGGTACGAGCTACACATCTAATTATCTGATGCATACCAGATACATCTAGAATGGTACGAGCTACACATCTAATTATCTGATGCATACCAGATACATCTAGAATGGTACGAGCTACACATCTAATTATCTGATGCATACCAGATACATCTAGAATGGTATACGAGCTACACATCTAATTATCTGATGCATACCAGATACATCTAGAATGGTACGAGCTACACATCTAATTATCTGATGCATACCAGATACATCTAGAATGGTACGAGCTACACATCTAATTATCTGATGCATACCAGATACATCTAGAATGGTACGAGCTACACATCTAATTATCTGATGCATACCAGATACATCTAGAATGGTACGAGCTACACATCTAATTATCTGATGCATACCAGATACATCTAGAATGGTATGAGCTACACATCTAATTATCTGATGCATACCAGATACATCTAGAATGGTACGAGCTACACATCTAATTATCTGATGCATACCAGATACATCTAGAATGGTATGAGCTACACATCTAATTATCTGATGCATACCAGATACATCTAGAATGGTATGAGCTACACATCTAATTATCTGATGCATACCAGATACATCTAGAATGGTACGAGCTACACATCTAATTATCTGATGCATACCAGATACATCTAGAATGGTATGAGCTACACATCTAATTATCTGATGCATACCAGATACATCTAGAATGGTACGAGCTACACATCTAATTATCTGATGCATACCAGATACATCTAGAATGGTACGAGCTACACATCTAATTATCTGATGCATACCAGATACATCTAGAATGGTACGAGCTACACATCTAATTATCTGATGCATACCAGATACATCTAGAATGGTATGAGCTACACATCTAATTATCTGATGCATACCAGATACATCTAGAATGGTACGAGCTACACATCTAATTATCTGATGCATACCAGATACATCTAGAATGGTATGAGCTACACATCTAATTATCTGATGCATACCAGATACATCTAGAATGGTACGAGCTACACATCTAATTATCTGATGCATACCAGATACATCTAGAATGGTATGAGCTACACATCTAATTATCTGATGCATACCAGATACATCTAGAATGGTACGAGCTACACATCTAATTATCTGATGCATACCAGATACATCTAGAATGGTATGAGCTACACATCTAATTATCTGATGCATACCAGATACATCTAGAATGGTACAAGCTACACATCTAATTATCTGATGCATACCAGATACATCTAGAATGGTACGAGCTACACATCTAATTATCTGATGCATACCAGATACATCTAGAATGGTACGAGCTACACATCTAATTATCTGATGCATACCAGATACATCTAGAATGGTACGAGCTACACATCTAATTATCTGATGCATACCAGATACATCTAGAATGGTACGAGCTACACATCTAATTATCTGATGCATACCAGATACATCTAGAATGGTACGAGCTACACATCTAATTATCTGATGCATACCAGATACATCTAGAATGGTATGAGCTACACATCTAATTATCTGATGCATACCAGATACATCTAGAATGGTACGAGCTACACATCTAATTATCTGATGCATACCAGATACATCTAGAATGGTACGAGCTACACATCTAATTATCTGATGCATACCAGATACATCTAGAATGGTACGAGCTACACATCTAATTATCTGATGCATACCAGATACATCTAGAATGGTACGAGCTACACATCTAATTATCTGATGCATACCAGATACATCTAGAATGGTACGAGCTACACATCTAATTATCTGATGCATACCAGATACATCTAGAATGGTACGAGCTACACATCTAATTATCTGATGCATACCAGATACATCTAGAATGGTACGAGCTACACATCTAATTATCTGATGCATACCAGATACATCTAGAATGGTACGAGCTACACATCTAATTATCTGATGCATACCAGATACATCTAGAATGGTACGAGCTACACATCTAATTATCTGATGCATACCAGATACATCTAGAATGGTATGAGCTACACATCTAATTATCTGATGCATACCAGATACATCTAGAATGGTATGAGCTACACATCTAATTATCTGATGCATACCAGATACATCTAGAATGGTACGAGCTACACATCTAATTATCTGATGCATACCAGATACATCTAGAATGGTATGAGCTACACATCTAATTATCTGATGCATACCAGATACATCTAGAATGGTACGAGCTACACATCTAATTATCTGATGCATACCAGATACATCTAGAATGGTACGAGCTACACATCTAATTATCTGATGCATACCAGATACATCTAGAATGGTACGAGCTACACATCTAATTATCTGATGCATACCAGATACATCTAGAATGGTACGAGCTACACATCTAATTATCTGATGCATACCAGATACATCTAGAATGGTACGAGCTACACATCTAATTATCTGATGCATACCAGATACATCTAGAATGGTACGAGCTACACATCTAATTATCTGATGCATACCAGATACATCTAGAATGGTATGAGCTACACATCTAATTATCTGATGCATACCAGATACATCTAGAATGGTATGAGCTACACATCTAATTATCTGATGCATACCAGATACATCTAGAATGGTATGAGCTACACATCTAATTATCTGATGCATACCAGATACATCTAGAATGGTACGAGCTACACATCTAATTATCTGATGCATACCAGATACATCTAGAATGGTACGAGCTACACATCTAATTATCTGATGCATACCAGATACATCTAGAATGGTACGAGCTACACATCTAATTATCTGATGCATACCAGATACATCTAGAATGGTACGAGCTACACATCTAATTATCTGATGCATACCAGATACATCTAGAATGGTACGAGCTACACATCTAATTATCTGATGCATACCAGATACATCTAGAATGGTACGAGCTACACATCTAATTATCTGATGCATACCAGATACATCTAGAATGGTACAAGCTACACATCTAATTATCTGATGCATACCAGATACATCTAGAATGGTACGAGCTACACATCTAATTATCTGATGCATACCAGATACATCTAGAATGGTACGAGCTACACATCTAATTATCTGATGCATACCAGATACATCTAGAATGGTACGAGCTACACATCTAATTATCTGATGCATACCAGATACATCTAGAATGGTACGAGCTACACATCTAATTATCTGATGCATACCAGATACATCTAGAATGGTACGAGCTACACATCTAATTATCTGATGCATACCAGATACATCTAGAATGGTATGAGCTACACATCTAATTATCTGATGCATACCAGATACATCTAGAATGGTACGAGCTACACATCTAATTATCTGATGCATACCAGATACATCTAGAATGGTACGAGCTACACATCTAATTATCTGATGCATACCAGATACATCTAGAATGGTATGAGCTACACATCTAATTATCTGATGCATACCAGATACATCTAGAATGGTACGAGCTACACATCTAATTATCTGATGCATACCAGATACATCTAGAATGGTACGAGCTACACATCTAATTATCTGATGCATACCAGATACATCTAGAATGGTACGAGCTACACATCTAATTATCTGATGCATACCAGATACATCTAGAATGGTACGAGCTACACATCTAATTATCTGATGCATACCAGATACATCTAGAATGGTATGAGCTACACATCTAATTATCTGATGCATACCAGATACATCTAGAATGGTACGAGCTACACATCTAATTATCTGATGCATACCAGATACATCTAGAATGGTATGAGCTACACATCTAATTATCTGATGCATACCAGATACATCTAGAATGGTACGAGCTACACATCTAATTATCTGATGCATACCAGATACATCTAGAATGGTACGAGCTACACATCTAATTATCTGATGCATACCAGATACATCTAGAATGGTACGAGCTACACATCTAATTATCTGATGCATACCAGATACATCTAGAATGGTACGAGCTACACATCTAATTATCTGATGCATACCAGATACATCTAGAATGGTACGAGCTACACATCTAATTATCTGATGCATACCAGATACATCTAGAATGGTACGAGCTACACATCTAATTATCAGATGCATATCAGATACATCTAGAATGGTATGAGCTACATAACTAATTATCTGATGCATACCAGATACATCTAGAATGGTATGAGCTACACATCTAATTATCTGATGCATACCAGATACATCTAGAATGGTATGAGCTACACATCTAATTATCTGATGCATACCAGATACATCTAGAATGGTACGAGCTACACATCTAATTATCTGATGCATACCAGATACATCTAGAATGGTACGAGCTACACATCTAATTATCTGATGCATACCAGATACATCTAGAATGGTACGAGCTACACATCTAATTATCTGATGCATACCAGATACATCTAGAATGGTACGAGCTACACATCTAATTATCTGATGCATACCAGATACATCTAGAATGGTACGAGCTACACATCTAATTATCTGATGCATACCAGATACATCTAGAATGGTACGAGCTACACATCTAATTATCTGATGCATACCAGATACATCTAGAATGGTATGAGCTACACATCTAATTATCTGATGCATACCAGATACATCTAGAATGGTACGAGCTACACATCTAATTATCTGATGCATACCAGATACATCTAGAATGGTACGAGCTACACATCTAATTATCTGATGCATACCAGATACATCTAGAATGGTACGAGCTACACATCTAATTATCTGATGCATACCAGATACATCTAGAATGGTACGAGCTACACACATCCACCATCTAAGTGAATACATCTATTATTCAACTATCTGATGATACATCTAATTAGAAATTGATCAT